>NC_054542.1:37264788-37864788 GCF_017654505.1 Polyodon spathula | reverse complement strand
CCACAAGCACTACTGCACGCAGCCAGGACTGGTGACTATGTTTGTATTATTGTGGGGCGGATATTGTTTATTATTTGGGACTGTCTTTCATTGTATTATTTACCCCATGCTGTACACATTGGTGTGTATTGCCAGGGAATTATTGTTTGGTCGCCAGACCTGAAAACTCCAATAAAAACATGTCCAAACTAGATTACAATTATCTCTGTCTACTTTCATGGACTGCATCACTCCTGTGCCTGTTGCCACTCAGCCACTTTGTCACAGTCACATGTTTTGATTGCAGCAAGACCATTGGAGTGAGTTTGAACTGCAACATATGAACAGGTACCAGGAACAGTACAGGAACAAAAAAGGTTGTAAAAGTACAAGGTTGTCCTGGAAGAAAACTTGTTTCCTTCTGCTCTGACAATGTTCCCCAACTCTGAAGATTGTTTTTTCCAGCAGGACAATGCTCCATGCTACACAGCCAGGTCAATCAAGGTGTGGATGGAGGACCACCAGATCAAGACCCTGTCATGGCCAGCCCAATCTTTAGACCTGAACCCCATTGAAAACCTCTGGAATGTGATCAAGATTAAGACGGATGGTCACAAGCCATCAAACAAAGCCAAGCTGCTTGAATTTTTGCTCCAGGAGTGGCATAAAGTCACCCAACATCAATGTGAAAGACTGGTGGAGAGCATGCCAAGACGCATGAAAGCTGTGCTTGAAAATCAGGGTTATTCCACCAAATATTGATTTCTGAACTCTTCCTAAGTTAAAACATTATTATTGTGTTGTTTAAAAATGAATATGAACTTATTTTCTTTGCATTATTCGAGGTCTGACAACACTGCATCTTTTTTGTTATTTTGACCCGTTGTCATTTTCTGCAAATAAATGCTCTAAATGACAATATTTTTATTTGGAATTTGGGAGAAATGTTGTCAGTAGTTTATAGAATAAAACAAAAATGTTCATTTTACCCAAACACATACCTATAAACAGTAAAACCAGAGAAACTGATAATTTTGCAGTGGTCTCAATTTTTTCCAGAGCTGTGTGTATATATATATATATATATATATATATATATATATTATATATATATATATATATATATATATATATATTTTTTTTTTTTTTTTAAACAGAAAAAACTGACAATTAAGGGGTCAGTGATCATTTTTAAAAAAAGTCTTTAAATTTTCTCCATTCTTGTTTGTGAGGCGAGAGTGTATTAAATGGAATGTCCAGACAGTAATTTATGTGTACAGAAATAAAATAATTTATTTTTATTATCTATACACAACAAAATAATTAAATAACAAAAGAAAACAAAATGGTGTGAGGGAAGGAGTGCAGGGGTGAAATCCAAAACAGATCATGATAACTCATCTTTAATCGTCTTCGTGGTAAACCATACATAAACAAAAAAGGACAAAAGAAATGTTAGTGTTTTTTTTTTTTTTTTTTTAAATCCCGCTGCACCAAACTAGTCTCTCCCTCCACCCGTTACTCCTCCTATTTTATTTTCGGACCAACCCCGAACACAGTAGTACGTTCCCTTTAGTATGTAATGTCCCGCCTCTGTAGTCAGTGGAACACCAATCCCCAACTGACAAGTGTCCTTATCCTTCACTTGACTCCAGTGGCTGGAATTTACATACTCGTACTTCCGCCCCTCACCAAGGTGCCGCCCCTCAAAAGATGACTTTTGCCATGGTCACGAGATCTTGGTAAGGGAAGTCCCAAGTTGGTTTGATGCCATCTACTGTCGAGAGGCTGAATCACAGACCGAAATCCCTTTGACTCATCACAAACATTGATTTTCAAAATCAAGGGTATAGTTGTTCAGATACACTATCAACACAAACCCGTATTCAACAACACCTGATCAAACATCTTAGCAGATGTACATCCGTGAGCAATTGAGTTGTGTACGCCCTGAGGGAGGGCAACTTTTGAGCTTCAGCTCCTAGGAGATTTCTACACCCCCCCTCCCCAATATGCTCCTGGAATTCTTATTTTGTTAGACTATGTTAATTAAATTCATTATCTGGTGGGAAATCTGGTCACTGGTCCATGATCTTGACCTTCCTTTGGGAAATTCTGACATGAGGCTTCCATTTGTTTTGTTTTTATTTGTGTGAATTGATGTGAAATCTTGCAATAATAAGTTGATTCAGTATTATGTTATGGTAAAAAAAAAATAGCATGCAGGTCAGAGGTGGAATGCATATTGCAAGATGTTTCACTGTACATGTGATTAATGCCCCATATTGTGCACCATATGCCTAAAACTGATTTACTGAATTCAACCACATGTATTATTGAATGTTTAAATGCAACATATTTAACTTAATGATGCGTTGCTATAGTATATCTGTTTTTGTTGTTGATGTTAATTTTAAATTATATATATAAGTCCATGCTATAATTAAGGGATACTGGCATTGCTGTTGCAAGTTATGAGCTAATAACGGAGGTCCATTATTTCTGACAACACACCACAGTAATGCCATTATCATATTATACTACAACTTATTTTTAAGTTATTTATTCATTTCCCTTTCATTGTAGTCCACTCAAAAAGCTACGTTTTTGAGAGCAGGACTTTGCATCCTGTAAGTAGTGGTTTTAGGTGTAATTAATTAGCGATATCCTATAGATGTGCTTTATTTATCGTTCCATTATTGAGTAGTAATAGAACAGCTGACCTCCAAAGAAAAGAATGGGGGAGCAGTGTCTGGCTGTTGTATAATCAATAATAGACCACTGTTTAATTGACATGAAAAACTAGATGGCACAATCAAGTGAGAAACATATAATATAAATATACAGTAATCTATGTTTTTGTAGAAGAATAACAGGAATAGATCTTTTGGATGCAGTGAGAAGTTAATTTATTTTTCTTATTGGTAAAAGGCTTTTTTAAGTTAATTTTGATTTCACTAATACATTATCGCTAATGAATGTTACTTGTTTGTTTTATTAAATGTTCTCTTTTCCCCTTTCGGGACCAATGTTTGCATTTTGAAATAGCAGCTAGCCAATCAAACAATTTCTGAATGCTGTTGCCCTTAGAGACAAAGAGAAAAAGAGGCAGATATTTTCAGGTCTTAAAATGGTTATCCATGAAATATCTGCATGCCAGTCAGTGGAGCACATGTTCACTGTTAACAACAATTACAAGTTGCTATCTTAAACAGAACTTAAGCTGAAGGTTTGTTCTCATCTCGCTTATTTTTTTTTCAAGGAACAGATTCACTGATGTCTTTGAACATATTTAGATTGAACATGACAAGATCTATTGATTTGTAACTTACACTTAAAACGGCAAATGGGGTAAGTTGAGGAATATCACATCTGTCTGCTGACTACACAGGTTTAATCTTCATATTTATCACGTACAGCGTTAAAATTATCAATTCTTTAAATTTAAATGCTTATTTTTCATTTTATGTATTTGTTCTTTCAGTTCTATCTGGAAACATCAAATGTTGACAGTTCCAAAAAGTAACATCTCTTACGGTGTTTTTAAAAAAAATGTTGTTACCTTTTTATATACACTTTGTGCAACACATTTACTAAAATATGAACTGAGGCACCATCTGGTAGCTTATTTAGGCTGAGAATAAGTCCTCAGAAAAATAATAATGTTTAAATCTAGTTCATTGAAATTTGTTAGAATAAATAAGTTCTGTGCACTAGTATATTTGCAGCACTGCACTTTTCAGCTCCTGTCTGGCTGCATCTATCAAAGATAAGAAACCTTAAAGGCCATAGTTTAAATGCGAATGAGCAGAAACACAATCTACAACAGACAGAACACCACCTGTGCCTCTATAAAGAATCAAAATGTCTATAAGAAATGCTTTTCTTGATCACTTCTGGTAATACTATACCAGCAAGTAATTTGTCAGGTTTTTCCCCTTTTTCCCCCATGTTCAAATGAACAATTTAGAAAGTCGAGTCACCTCTACAACCCACTTACCGAGGAGTGAAGAACATAAACAACAGATGTTTCCAAAAAAGTGAACTCTAGAGATAAGGACCCGGTCTAGGAAGTTTCCAGTGGGACTCATCGTGTGCCTGACCAGTAGTGGTAGCTAGAGCATCATGAAGCAACATAGCCAAATGCAATTTTTCCTCCCTAACCCTGCAGGAGTGCAGGAGAAAGCAATTAACCTGTACTTCACATTACTGCCACTCTTTCTACAATATTCTTGAGTGTTCAGTTGTCCACCAACAAAGTTCATGTTTTGTCATGTTGAGAGAGCATGCTTAAGTGAGCATTAACGCTCAAGTGTTGGTTCTGAATACGGCAGTGTAACAGGTGTGTGGGTGGATCACTGTGGTGTCTTTGAGATGCCGCCCAGGCACACAAGATTTTTTTATAATATAATGGTGGCAACCAGGTGGTAATATTCCTTTGTACCCTCAGGGTTGCTACCAACAATGGTATTCCCCTGAGGTACTGTGCATGTTGAAATTATATTCCATAATCAAAAGGGAAAATTAAAACACTGTAATAAAACTACAAAGTAAAGTGCTGCTTGATGCAGTGTCTCACCACCTTTACTAACCTGCGAGGTACAAGTCATTCTGACATACTGCTATTCCTTATAACTTAATTGGGGTGCCCAGATTTCCCCAAGAGATACAACTAAATCATGTCTCCTGGACTGTACGTAGGGGGACTTTAGCCGTCTCTGCTGCCTGCTGTCTTTCTCCATGGCCACCTGTGTCTGTCTCCGCAATAGGCATCTTTTCTTTCATTCTGTCTCTCACTCAGTATGTACAACATATTGTTGCTTCCTTGGTGAAAAAAATTATATTTTGGATACGTCTGACCATAAAATTTGGTTGAAAAAATCATCAGACTTCTTCAAGTATTCAATGGAAAAGTCTGATCATTTTCTTTTGTGTATTGTTTTTAACAAAGGTTTGCATCTTGGTTTTCGCCCATGGAAATTCATCTTGTTATGGTATCATTGAACTGTTCGCTCGTGAATGTCTTGGCCATCTTCTCTCAATTCTTGTGTCAAATCTTTTGCAGTAATCTGAGGATTTTACTGGGCTGCTCGAACGATTGTTCCAGATTTTGCAGAAATCATTCTTGGTTTCTGTGATGAGTCAAAGGGATTTCGGTCTGTGATTCAGCCTCTCGACAGTAGATGGCATCAAACCAACTCGGGACTTCCCTTACCAAGATCTCGTGACCATGGCAAAAGTCATCTTTTGAGGGGCAGCACCTTGGTGAGGGGCGGAAGTACGAGTATGTAAATTCCAGCCACTGGAGTCAAGTGAAGGATAAGGACACTTGTCAGTTGGGGATTGGTGTTCCACTGACTACAGAGGCGGGACATTACATACTAAAGGGAACGTACTACTGTGTTCGGGGTTGGTCCGAAAGTAAAATAGGAGGAGTAACGGGTGGAGGGAGAGACTGGTTTGGTGCAGCGGGATTTTTAAAACAAAAAACACTAACATTTCTTTTGTCTTTTTTTGTTTATGTATGGTTTGCCACGAAGACGATTAAAGACGAGTCATCATGGTTTGTTTTGGATTTCACCCCTGCACTCCTTCCCTCACACCATTTTGTTTTCTTTTGTTATTTAATTATTTTGTTGTGTATAGATAATAAAAAAATAAATTATTTTATTTTTTGTACACATAAATTACTGTCTGGACATTCCATTTAATACACTATCGCCTCACAGTATTCCACACCTGGAGCTAGATGCAGAAGTTCCATTTCTCCTGTGTTTGTCATCCCACACAATGCTTTTCGGTAAACCTGAGTCTTTTTGCTATTTTTTTTTTTTTGGTAGTTTCTCCTTTTTCATTTAGTTGTATCACTGCCATTTTGGGAGCATTGCTGTATTCTTTAGTTTTAACCATTTTTGATGCTTTTTTGAATCACAAATTTCCAATTTATTTTTCAGCACTTGATGATTAAATATTTATTTATTTTATAATTATCATCAGGTGTTGGTTGTCAATCATGATAATTATCAATAATTAGCAACAAATGGGTTTCATACTAAATATGTTGATTGCCCAAATACTTTTGTAAAAGTATGAAATTAGTTTTTTCATGTTATTTTTCACACAAGACACAGCTTCTTTGATTCGTTGAGTTTTTTAATGAGCCATGTTGAAAATATCAGCTTTGTATATTTTTCTCATGTAGTCAATACAATAAGAACAAAGTGAAATTATTTGGAAAAAAAGCATATGTTTAGAACAGAACAGAACAGAGCTTGAAGGTATCTTTTTAGGATGTGAGTACTATGCTGAAACAGTGAGATACAGTAGTTTAAAGCAGCTTAAATGGGAGGATGTTTGTGTTCTACGACATTTTGGAGAATATAAACAGATCAAACTGTATTTCTGATACACAAAAGTGCACAAAAGGCTTACTAAGATGAAAGTACAGTAGTAACACATAGTTATGTGCAGTATATCCTGGAAATACCAACAAATGTTATTATCCCATTAGAGTACATCATCTTAGCAGTATTACTGATTTAGAGTGCAATTACTCCTACCAACATAGCAGTTTGTTTGGAATCTTGTGTCCTGAAGAATCTGTAAACTAGTTCTAGAACTAGAGGGGGCTGTCTGTTTGATGCTGTTGTCAGATAACAAAGTCCAATTCAGCATGGCAGAAAGAAGAAAAAAAAATCTGCAGTTTCTCATTATCTCATTATTTGTATGAACATTAATAACACTTTATTCTCACATATGATAAATAAAAACTATGTAAACAGTTGTAACGAATCTGGCTCAGTTACTGTGGCTCACTAAAGATAAACATTCTTAATACCTTTATATTTTTACAGTCTGTTTACACTTATTGTCATCTAATTTAAGGAAATGAAGAGAAATTAAGAGAAATATACAATATATACGTATGACTTTTGTTTATGTATTGTATTTCATTTTATGTTTTTTTTTTTTTTTTTTAAATTAAAATATAAACACCTGTAGGTAAATTCTGAATGTAATTTTGGATCCAGTTGTTATTTTTCATAGTTAAGTTGATGAAGCAAATGGCAATGTTACCATTGGGTTATCTGCGTGCTACGGAGATTTTATTTATTCTTTTGATAATGATAATTTGTGGAGAAGTGTTTGACTGCATTATATTTTCATTACGGTACTGCTATTCAAATAATTGCTGTTTCTAATAAAGTTAATGAGGGAAAATGCACTAATAGCTGTCAAAACTGACAAACGTTACATGTCTGCCATTGCCATTTTCCATAAGGGCTTGATGATAAACATACCCACCAGCATGTTCTTATCTTTAAGCTGTTAAACTGTATATAAGAGCAGTTCTATTTTTCAGTTGAATAGCTGTGGGACCAAGCAGCCTAGTCTGGTCCCCATGAGATTTATATGGCATTAACTTACTCTCTTAAAAGGCTACTAGTCTGCCCCAAGAGTAATCATTTCAGACTTACAGCTAGGCTAAGTCAACAAAGCCCAGAGATCTAACCCAGATTGAAGATCTTGCAAGACTTTTTTCTTTATCTTACCTACTACTACATGTAGTATTTAATTTGACGCATCCTTGGGTGATCTTTAATGAAAAAAGGTAATTTCCCCCAATAAATAACTAAAAACAAAAAAAGAAAAATCTGAAATATTTCAATGGCATCTGGTTTCCATCCATACTTTTTGTGAAATCTGCCTTGTCTGGAATGTAAACAACTTACGGCATTAACAGGCCGTAAAAATGACTGACCAGCTGCTGTCGGCAAATCATTGTGGAGTCACAGCTTTGACATTAATGGAACCAACGCTCTCCACCTGTAAAAAAAAATGAAATCTAAAAACTTTTTGGGTCAATTAAAATTAACTTGTTAATTAAGAGGTAGATTTTAAATGGGTTGAAATTGCAATGATGTTGTGTGATGCCCCTGCTTTATTGTTATGGAATCTGTTTTATATTCCATCACAGAGGTACGGCAAAAGGCACCTGGGACAGGTGTTGCTGCTAATCACATTGCTGGAAGAGCGCCCCCTATGAATAATGTCTGTCCAGTTTGATGCACTTATTTCTATTGCTTATTTCTATTCTTCTGTTGCAAAGTTCATGGATTTACCCAGTCCATATATATATATATATATATATATATATATATATATATATATATATATATATATATATATATACACACAATGTGAAATGTGTACATTGGCCATTAGCATGGTTAAAACAATGACCAACAAAATGTAGACAGACAAACACAAATCATAGAATGTGCAAAACAATATTCAGTGGAATATTGATATCTCTGTATAAAGTGAAATAATAAATAAACACTTGCTTTTTGTTTTCAAAACATAAATCAGATCATATTAAAATTGTCAATGGTGTGATATAGTAGATTACAAGGTATCAGTTAAATCGATCTGTAACTAATACTGCAATTAAAAAGTTCAATAATTTGACAAACATTGACAGCAGTATGACTGATGTTGTTAGTAACTTGTGCTGAACTTGTGTTTAACCTGTTTTTAATGTACACCTGTACTTATTTTATTTATTTTATTTTATTTTTCATCATGTAACATTGTTTGGGACATTTTGTTGGTTTATTGGCAAGTTAGGGGGGCAAAACAAGTAAAGACTGTTTCTCCTCAATGTGCTACTGCAGTCCCGACTAGTCAAGATCCCTGGGAGCTGTGTCCCCAAATCCCTTCTCTCTCTCTTGTTTAATTAATGATTTTCATTTGGGCATAATAATTTCTGTGACATCATTTATGGTTTCCATCACCATCATCTGGGTTTGGTTAACCACAATCATTGCAATTCATTTGAGAATACATGTTTCTTCTTGTGAAATTTTATTCAGTATTGAAGGGGGTTCTACTCTAGTGAGGATCATGAATTACAGATGACATCAATTGCTGGAACACTATTAAGAGGTGTATTGTTGGTTTATTTGTGTAATTTCAGACTGAATAAATCCTGTACATTTAGACACAAACTCCAAAATAATTGAAAACACACATTTTCAAGCATGTTTTAAAGCTTAATTGCTCAACTCCACCCTAGAGCTGATTAGTCGGAAATTAAGGGATTATTTGGGTTTCCACACTGGTTTAATTAGGTTGATTTTTCATACTGTTTATTCAAATAGAGACCAACCCAGACATGGGTAACTTAAAGCACAGATAGCTAACACATTGTTTCCAGAAAATTTTACCTAATATGAATTACCCTATTGGCCACTTTGTAGGTCTCACTTTTTTTTTGTCTATATGAAAGAGGAACTTGGAGAAAATGTATATTTGGTGGGAATTTTTTTTTTTAGTAGGGAAAATAAAATTAAAAAAAAAAAACATATTTGGTTTGGATTTATAATAAATGAAAGACTTAAGAATAATGGCGATCTATAGAATAAATCATTATCAGTTGTTTGTAGAGGTCTGGTCCCTTTATACAATCTTTTTTAACATTAACCATGTAGTGTGAACCCCAGGGCCATTACAAGTGCAGATGTAAGGTATCTGGTTGAATCTGCATCACACAGCACAAATGCAATTGAGATATGCATAAGGAGTGTTTTAATGGGACCAATAAAAGAAAACTGAACCTGCTGGAGGTTTGGACCACTCGATGTAGTGGAGATCATGTTTTGGTTTACATTTGTGTTTACAGTTTTTTCCGATGCAGAGCAATAAGTCTCTCGTCTCAGTAGTATTGAAGTCTGAAGCTACCGTTGCTACGTACTAAAAGATTCATACCTAAAATTAAATAATAAAATTACTTTCGTTATCATAAAGTTTTGCCCACACATGCAATAAATAAATAAATAAATAAAATCTGTTTTTGTATACTGTTCTCTTTTTCGGTTAAAATAATTACATGTTATTAAAAATAAATTTCCAATAAGGTTAATGTCAATATTTTGATTAACATTTTAAAATAATGTATGCAAATGCATATTAAACTAATGCTGGACTTATATTTCATAGCGATGTTGAAAACCTGCAGACTGCAAAGCAAACAAGAAGGGAAAGGCAAATAAACTTTCACCTAAGAATGCAGACATTTATTTGTAGGAGCTATACATTCATCATTTCAAAGTCTGAAGTTCATTTTGCCCTCCGTGTGTAGGCCTCTTCATGTGAGATTAAAAAAATACCGGTTGATATTGAGAAACCGCAAGTTAACGAGATTTGTTTTGTTAACAGATATACATTTAGACTCCTAGCAGGAAATCCCATTGGCATGCCAAACATTTTCAAAAGTACTTAGAGCTTAGCAAAGTCAGACCTAGACATATATGTCATTGCATAGGTATTAAGCATCATGTGTACTTCTTCAAAGATTATGAAGAAGTACACATGATTATGGTTGGACACATATGCAGTTTTCATTACTTCATTAAAGAGATTCTAATAAAATTAATAAGAATTAAAAAAAGAGAAAATGCTATTAAATACAGTTTTATTAAGTGTGATTAGCAGGTTGACAAAGTTTTGATTTGGTCCCAGCCTAATATAGATTACTAATAATATAGCGTTGATTTCCTATAATTGTTTAGTCATATTAGTGTATAAACTTCATACTTATAACTTCCCAATTGTAGTCAATAAGAGTATAATACAAAGAATGTTTTAAACAAGATGTTTTAAATTAGCACATAAAAGCACATATTAAATAAACATATAGTCGGGGTAAAAATACATGAGAAATAGAGATTGAAACCTCTGCTTAACAGCATGTAGCTGTCACCTGTTGGAAATCTCTTTTCACTGACAGGAATTACAGCTCTTCACATGTTCTGTCTCTTGTAAAACTGCTCTGTGTGTTTTTTTTTTTTTTTTCCTATTCAATTCCATCAGCTGATGAACACAAAAAGAATGCTCTGGCTTTTGTGTTCTGAAGTTATTTTTAAACAAGAAGTATTGTTCTGGTTAATGAAAAAGAAAAGCCCTTCTGTTATTATGAATCTCTCAATACTGACACTTTTAAATATAAAGAAAGGGGTCTATGCTTCTAATACAAGCTGAGTTATGATGGAAGACACCTAAACAAAGCAATTTTGATTCTACTCAGGAACATGCACAGAGACAGACTAACACAAGCTGTAAACTAAGGTTATCCATTGAACGTACAGGATGGTGCTGGAGAAACATTGACTTTCACAGGCCAATTGTTTGAAAAAAGGAAGGAACATGTAATGAATGACAGGAAAGGGGTTGCGTTAATAGAGAGGCGTTGGACCCCGCTCTCATCCATGGGAATGTACACACTTGGGCACCATCAAAACAATAACATGAGCTACAAAGGCTTTGCCAGAAGGAAAGTTAGGTAAGGCACCCTTTAGGCTGGTGTTCCAATGAATTGTGATGCCTTTTTACACAATGTTAACCAATAAAATTATATTTTTATAAACCCCTTGGTGACACATGCTGCCTGCTGTCATAAATTCAAACAACTGTTTCTGTCATTAGAATTCTAGGCAATAGGTGTACTAGAAAACAGTTTAATATTCTGTGAAAAAAAAAGAAAAGAAACGGCTGTATGCGAGTCTGTGCTTGCAATCGGACTATGCTGTTTGCAGAACTAAGTGCATGGTCTGCAAACATGCTTCCGAGCCCAGGATTACCTACCTTTTGGCACACTGATCCACTGATCCCCTATGCTGCATTCAAGGGGATTCAAGGGATTCAGGGGACTGGGACACATTATGAGCACTGATTGGTGTAAATGTGTTTTTACTGTTGCAATGCTGTAAGGGTGGTGGGGTATAAAGGGGGGCAACCTGTGTGTTGTGTGTTAGTTCTTTCTGCTGATTTGCCTGTGTTGTTGCTGTGCTGCTGTGCTGAAGCCGCTGTACAACTATCCGATCCTGACTGTGCTGCTCATATAAGAGTTTTGAACTAGAAATCTGCTTCACATTCTTCATTTTAGCACAATGCAAACTTCACAATGTTGGGGACAAATCTGTTGCATGTATTGGACTTAACTAATATGCAAACAAGCTTAAATACTATTTAAATGGTGTGTGAATGGTTGTAGTTTGTCAAGATGTTATTTTGAAATGTGTCATTTCGAATGCTGTCTGAACAACAGCAAAAAAAAAAAAAAAAAGAAATATATGAAATATACAAAGTAAAAAGAAAAAAGAAAAATAAGTAAACAAAATTAAAAAAAAAAACGTATAGATACTGGCATACTAAATGTACAAAAATTATTAAATATGTATCAAAAAATGAATACATGTGATTTGACACATTCCCTCTAAGATGCATGAAGCTCCAACAGTGCCAAGAGAGGGTGTTTATAGCCCAGGTAAGTTTGGCATTGCAGTTTTAGATACTGACACAGTGTCCTAATAATGTCAATACCTTCCACCTCTATGGAATTGTTTGAGACACCCTTTCTCTCTTAGAGATGTGCTGTGAAGCAGGTTCTACACCAGTTTTGGCAAGTTTTTTTTTTTTTTTTTTTTTTCTTTAACTCAAATTTAAAATCATAATATATATTTTTAATATCATCTATTTACCATGGAATGGCTGAAACACCTTTACATTATCTGGGGAGTGGATGAAAACAAGGCTGAGGCAAACCTGTCTCACCTCATACGCATATACACTGCATCAGCTGGGTGTTGTGTGAGTTGCGATTAATTTATTGCTTAGAATCATTTAAATGTATTCAATTCCACAGTTTTGTGGTATTAGCATTTTCACAGCAACTCTTTTGAATTTCACAGACTTGCAAATATATGCAAGACATTCACAATGCAAGCAGAGTTACATAAAAGCTGCATACATTTGCAACATCTTTGAATATCTTACCCTTAGGATCCACAGTTTGTTAGCCAATAAGTGATCCATGTATGTTGGCTGAATGCTATTAGATGCCCACTAGCCAATTAAACTCAATGCTGCCTGGAGTTTTTTTTTACATTCTTTTCCTGTGCTGTGCCCACTCCCTTTCCTTCTCCTATCCACTGTCACCACCCTTTCCTACCCCACCATGCTTCAATAATATATTTAAATGTGAATTTGTATACATGGATACTTACAGACACAAATGTGAGGTATTCTTGCTTCTACAGTACAACGCATCCTATTTTTTTGGGACATCATAATGAGAAAAATGTTCCTTGCTGCTGAATGGTAATCCTCACATGTTCTAACTATAGTAATGCTTTCAAGTCTAGCTTAACTCCCCACACCTTTCCCTATGGTTATAGCAACATGAGAATATCAGTGTAGACCAGTATTTTATCTTGTTGCCACTACAGACTCAGAGCTCAACAGAACAATCCGTCTGGGGTCTTGAAGATTTGTTAGATGTCTTTCTATCTGCCTCTGCATAAACTAAAAAACAAAAAGACGGGGAAGTTTATATTTGCTTTTGAACTGTATTACTAATAGAGACATCATTTCTAAAAAAAAAAAAAAAAAAGTATTGTTATTATTTATTTTATTTATTTTTTTCCATTTCTTGTTGCAGGTATGTTAAATGTTATATCATTCTGCAGTTTTTTTTTCTTCTAAAATGTAGTACACATATTTAATTTTAAAACAATGCTGTTTTATTTTTATAGGAAGTATTATAGGTAGCTGATAATAGCTGGACCTGGCATATGGATGTAACTGAAAACTAACCCTAGAAATCCACTATAATTATGGCAGCATTGTCACTTATAGTAGCTTTGCACCAATGAACAAAACAATGAATGATTGTGATAACAAAACTGTGTTAGCATGTATGCATTCTTAGCATTAACTAATTGCACACTGTCAAAGTTTTTGTTATTTGATACTTTTTATAAGTCACTATAATGGCAGTAGCACCATAATTAAAGTGCAATCCTAGGGTAAGAAGATCATGCCTTAACCCTCCTGTTATGTTCAGAATTTTGGTACAGATGTTATGTTTTGGGTCATATTGACCTGATGCAATTTCAAACTAATTTAAACAGACCTACATTGATTAAATGTTTTTATTTGCAAAGATGTTACTCTTTTATGCTCTTTTAATCCAGGAGCTGTGATAAAACTTGTTCGACTGCCAACCTGGGAGCTCCTTATTTTGGAATGTCTTTACCAGTGAGATGCTGTTGCAATACTTACTGAGAAAATTAGGCTCTGCCTTGTAGATATATAGTGTTTGTTTTTTTTGTTTATAAATATCTCCAGACAGGTGCAGCCATTTCCAGAGATGATAATAATAATAATAATAATAATAATAATAATAATAATAATAATAATAATAATAATAATAATAATAATAATAATACATTTAAAAGGTTTGTTTTATTCATGCACACAAATCTACATAGAAAAAGGTCACGAAACATTTTATTTGTATACATGACCTGTTCTAAAAAAAAAATAAACATCTCAAAAGGTCCTGTTTTCTTTGTATAAATTCATGACTCCTACTTAGGAAAAGATATAAAATATTATATAGAAAATCAAAAGAAAAATAGCATTTAAGCTAATTGGAAACTAGAGTTGGGTCAAATAGACCTGCAACTTAATTAATTATTGTAGGTCCAGTTGGCTAAAGCAAGTGTTGGCCCTTTAAAGCAATACAATGTTATTTTCTAGTGCAATGTGTACACTTTCCACTAATTATAAAGTTGTAATGTAGAAATCATTACATTTGTACAGCATAACTGTTCCAGTTTAAGTGACAAGTAATAACTGATAGCAGAGCAAACCACTACTGAAATTCCAGTGTTTCCTGAATATCCAGAAAAGAAATCGGAATTCTGATTCGGGCTCTGTTCTAGGGTACTATACACCTTTATGGTTATGCTTATCTATAATTCTCATGATTTGAATTTCAGGTTGTTTCTTTTATGTTGGCTTCCTGGTCCTGGAACAGCTCAAACAGTAACATTGCCAGTAAGTCTTCAGCTTTAAACTCGAACTGGTCATTGTAGCATGTCTATCATTGTCAACAGGATGTAAATCAGCACAGACACCACTACTGGGTACACAGTGTGAACAGATTTATGAAAAACAACCTTCCAGTGAACCTTACAGCTTTGCATCAAAGTTGTGAATATAATAAAATGATTTTCTATTGGATAACTTGGGGATTTTTTTGGTAGGGATTTTACAGATACTTAATTTAGTTTGTATTTTTCACAGTTAAATAATATCCAATGGGAATTCTATGCTTAATGGCCAATCGTATGCTCTTAGGAGACACTTCAATCCAGCAAGGATTCCAGGAGCAACGTGCATTCCAGATCTTATTCACTTGAGCTTTCACATTAAATTACTTTGAAATGTTTATTTGCTTTTTTATAAATCAAATACCCCTTTTCAGTGATGTACAGGGTACAATGTCACAATTATTACAGATTACAATTATATTTACACTGATAGGCAAGTGTTTCTAGTACACTAAAACTGAAGAAATGAAAAATATTTCCTTTTTAAAGCCAGTGTGAAAGAGCAATAACATAGAAGATATGGAATGGACAAGTTTGAGCTGGTCCACATTGCTTTGTACAATTCTTCTGCATGAAATGTATCTTTTCCAGTTTAAGACAATGCATAATATTGCTGATCTAGGGAACAGTGCAGCCTGTTTCCAGCCAAACAAAATCAGGCAACTGGCCAATTGCTTCAAAGGCCAGGGTGTCTGATTGCAGTGTAGACGGATAAGACTCACTGGGCACTGCAGTGGATACTTGGCAATATCTGAGAAACTATTTCCTACTGTAGGTTATTATTGGAGAATTTTGCTTATAAGGTGGGTCATTGTCAAGCAGTACTTACTTCACTATGCCAGGCAAATGTTTGGTTCTAAAGACAGGGCACCATTAGAAATGAATGCTGTAGCTCAGTGTTTTGTTTTTTTCCTATATGAATATTTAAGTAAAAAATTAAATAAAACAAAATAAATAAATACATAAAATAATAATATCTTTTTTTTTTTTTTTTTTTTTTTGACAATAACAACAGATCTGAATTTCTTTATTTAGACTTCTAAAGAGGGTAATTGTCTCAGGAGTCATTTATCAGCAAGCTAGGGAGCGAAAGCACCAAAGGGACTTACCCACAATCCACTGGGAAACTAAGCTAATGAAGGGTATAGCAAATTATCTGATTGCTCTTTACTTAAGGGCTTAAGATTTATTTTTTGAATTGTAAACACTGAATACTATTTGAAATATTTCTCTCTGTTTAGCTTAACTGTTAAAGCGAAACATTAAGATAAAAACTGGTTAAAAGCTAGCCACAACAACAAGAATGCATACGTTGCTAGTCTTACTTTACTTCCCGCACTATATGTTTTGAATGAGACGCTGCAGCTTACAACACACTTTGCCTAGTTAAGCATCCCTTTGATGGGAGTTTATAGGTAACTGTCATCCTGCCACAGCAGGTTACTACTTTAACTGCTAAGGTCTCATAAAGCATTTAAGGTTACAATTTCATGTAAAACATATACTTTAACATGTGACCTAAGACATATTGTGATCATGTGACTGTTTGGTTTCCAGATAAAGACCTAAAAAAATGAGATATTTGGTTCATATTGTACAGTACATGACTGTATTCTATGATTTTCTGGGTCAAGTACGTGTATTAAATATACTATATATCTGTTTATTTATAGTTGGGGGCGTTGGGCATCAGGACCCAATAGAATCACACTGAACTTAGATACCAGAATTTTATGTTGCATAGGTTCGTATGTTATTGTGACCATAGGTTATAATGATTTTTACTTGAAATCCTTGAAATTAAATTATTTTAAGTAAAAACAAGTGTCCTTCCTTTATTTAGTTACAATTTGCTACTAACCACAAAACAGTCACTAAAATAAAAGTACTATAAAATCATGTGGTTTAAACCCTCATTAAGGAGCTTCTTCCTTAAATAAAATAGGCTATTACCGCCACTTTATCCAAGAGTATTCCACCATAGTTAACCCCCTGGTCGATCTCACCAGGAAGAATGCACCACATTTAGAGAAGTGGACAGGTGAGCATCAGGGGGCCTTTGATACAATAAAGAGGAAACTGTGCCAAGCCCCTTCCCTAATTACACCAGATTTCAGCAAGGAGAAAATCCTTCAGACTGATGCCTCCGACTTTGGTCTGGGGGTTGTCCTATATATATAAGCAAGAAAATGGCTTTCCGTCATTGAGAAAGTGTTTGGCCATTAAATGGACTACACACACTCTTCAATATTACCTATTGGGATGTTCATTCCTCCTCATTACAGACCACAGCCCTCTTATGTGTTTAAATACAACAAGGGACAAAAATGCCTTGATAACACTTGGTATCTGGTGCTGCAACCCATTGACTACCGAGTGACACATCATGCAGAAAAAATTGCAGATTTTTCTTTTCTCAGGAGGGGGAACAATCTGGGGATCTAGGGTTAGCTGAGTGTTCCTTCAGTTCCACTCTGAGGGGTGGGATATGTGGAAGGGAGCAAATGAATCTGAGCTGAAATCCTACCTCCCGACCAGGAAGGGCACCAAGTAAAGTTGGTGGTAAGCCTTTTACGACTCAATGGTAGGATGGAACTGGAAGTCAGCCATCCTGATGGAAGGGCGTAGCTATTAACACTGCTAAACAACTATGACTGTAAGCCCACTGTTGGATTCCCTCATACCATTGATGGTAGACACTTATTTGTAAATACACCTGTGACCTGTGGTCTTGCTCATGTCAAGTGTGTGGGTAGCTGCTGTTAAAGCAATACAGAGAGACAACTGGGGGTGCAATTGAAAACGCCAGCAGAGGTGCACAGGATTTATTTATACAAAGTAAATAAAGGTGGTCATGTGACGTTACCAGCGGTAACGCACAGAGGACTAATACAGCAAGGTGTACAAAATGGCTAGAGCTAGTCCCCTAAACAGGAGGTCCCGCTAGAATCCAATTCTCTCTATACTGTAGGCTGGTGCCTGTCTCCAGCAGGATTCCAGACCTCCATAGCGCCGAGTCTCATGGCCTTGCAGCAGCCCCGAGCCATCTCACAAGGATGTTTTTGAACTCACGAACACTCGGTCAAGACCCGCCCACCTGCTGATTGAGGACCAGCACAGCCAATCACTTGCTGCCCTTCCCCTCAACCAAGCCTAGCAGGCAGAAAGTCTCAGTCGAGCGCCTGTCTGTAAACAATACTTCAATTACACAAATCAACTTCAAAAAGACACAATAAACCCATTCCCACATACAAATTACACCAACACTAGATTACCCATTGTGAAGGGGAATCGCCTTGCCACAACACCATATTTGAGGACGTTGATTCCTTCCTGCCCCAGTCATATACTGATAGTCCCGATGAAACTTGCGTGAAAGCCCTGGACTTGACGGTGACTCCAGGCAACTCAATCAGAGATTTGGAGGTGGAAGTTGCCGACCTCAAGGAGTCAGACATTTGGTGTGAAAAGTTTTGCATTCTAAATTCAAATCTGGAAACATGCAGAACTACTAAAATTGTACAGGTGGACTGATTTGAAGAAATTTGAGTGTCAAGATAAACCCAATCAGCAAACTTGGAATTAACGTCTACTTACATACGGCACAATGCAGAATGTCAACTTTGCTCTGACGATGGTTGGCCCCTCGGATATGTGCAAACAGGCATTCTCCCACTTGAATCACATCAAAAACATTTATGCTCAAGATTAACAAAGAAAACTTGAATGCTTGCATGAAGCTAAACTTGGCCAGCTATGAACCAGACTGCAAAGATATTAGAAAAACGATGCAGCAGCAAAAGTCACATAGGATGCACCCTACAGCTTGGAGATCACCAGTTTGAATCCAGACTATGCCACTGACGACAGTGGACGGGAGTTCCCAGGGGGCGGTGCACAATTCAAAAGTCCCATCACTCTTCAAAAGTCCCAATATCAAAATCAAGTACAAAATTAATAATGTTTTACTCGTAAACTATTTATGCCTCACCACCTGTTTTGGATTTAAAACAAAAAAAAGTGAAATGGATTTCTGCGGTATTAAAATAGGAACTACAACACCATGGAGTAAAGCATGTGATTTAAAAAAAAAATATGTAACATAAGAATAATTACTAGTAATAATTCTGAATAATTATTACAAATTACATTAAATGACTAGCTATTACTTTTAATTCACTTTTTTATTTATTTATATTTTGTACTAATATAAGTAAAGAAGTAAACCTAACTAAGAATTACCTAAAATAATCTATACATCGATTACATTTCCTGAGTTACTATGTAAACAATTGACTCAATATTATTTCAGTTGTAGCTATGGTGTGGTTTAAGGGGGGGGGGGGGGGGGGGGGGGGTGCAAGAGCTCCTTCCTTCCCCTTTCAGTCTTCAATCATTTTGCTATTAAAACCCTTTTTCAATTGCATTTTTACCCCACCCCACCACTCTGGGAGGCAGGTAAAGCTCATCAGCCCACCAGGGACACTCGGACCTCCCCTCCTGGAGGGCGGTTTTTAGCGATACAGCGAGGGACCCCCTGTCCTAAACCATACAAACCACTCATACAGTATCCTGTCTGATTCTTCTCAGGCATTGCACCTCTTCAGTGAATTTCTGTTCATTATTACAAATTTGTCCATCAGTAAGTGTAATTAGTATATTAGTGTTATGAATGTTTATTAACTCTTTAATGTACCATAACTTTAAATATGTATAATTAGATTTTTGAGCCATGATATTTTTACTGATCATGCCCAATTTTATTGGTCCTAGACAACTGGTCCTGGTCCTGGACAATCGTAGCTGGTATGCCCAAACCCATTTTAATAAAGCATGTAATCCTTGCAATCAGTGAAAGATACTGAACCTCCTGCTGCAGTTCTGGCTACATTTTTCAGCCACCCTTTTCATTTTTGGGCATCCTGTTCAAGGCTCCAGCAAGAAGAGGGACCTCCTGGTGAATCTGCTCCTGGTTCTTGCTGGACTAGTTATCAACAAGAACAGGAAGTTTAAGATCACCAGGGAGGGTCTCTTTGACTGTGGGACCATGTTCAGAGCGCTTGTCCGTTCCAGGGTTAATTTGGAGCATACCCAAGCAGAGTCCGCTGGCGACATGATGGTCTTTGTCGACCAGTGGGCTCTGGGTGGCGTGCTGTGTACCCTCCCCAACCTTGTTCTCAATATTTAATTTACAGACCGTTTTACTTGTTTTATTTTTTGTTAAAATCACTCTACACTGTAGATCTCTCATTTTTTTTATGTTATAAATATTATGAAACCATCTCTCGCAAAAGAACAACAGTGAATAGTGCAAGCCTTCCAAGTACAATCGTAAAGACCACAATAAGAGGTTTTTTTTTTTTTTTCGTGGGGAGGGGGGGGTGAACAAACTTACAAGCCTAACTTGATGATGATGATGCGCTGCATACAATACATTGCTACCGTTGTTCAGAATCCTTTAAATATTCATGGAATTTGTGCACAAACTTTCAAAAAAATGATTTATGTTTTACATATACATAACTGAAGATTTCAACATGACTAAAACTTTACAATCCCTAATCTTATATACTACTTGGAAGCATTGTAAACTCCTTGATAACTAGATGAGGGAGTCTTATAGATGTCAGAATGAATGTCTTGATGGTGTTTGAAATAATTGCACAGGTATGATTTTGAGAAGCTAAATGTATTGTTTGGGGTATATATATATATATATATATATATATATACATATATACATATATATATATATATATATAGCAATTCTGTCTAGGGTTGATTAAGCTTCCTAGTAGACTATAACCACACATGCTAGCTAAAAATTAACTATAATTAAAAAGTTAAACAGTAGTAGTAATTTTTGTGAGTCACTATAAATAGGTGTATTGTCGAAGGAGATTCACTAAAGTATCAGACAAAAGTATTTGGACAGTTTAAAAAAGACAAAAACCACAAAGAAAGTGATTTTTATCATTTCTACACATTAGAGATTCAGTTTTATAACAAAACAACTAATTATTATAGAAAATAAAAAATCACATGCAAAAACTAATTTTATACTTTCACGAAAGTGTTTGGGCAATCAACATATTTCATATGTAACCCATTTGTTGCTAATTATTGACAATTACCATGATTGAAAACCAACACCTGGGGATAATTATAGAATACATAAATAAATACATAATCATCAAGTGCTGAAAAACAATTTGGAAACTTGTGATGAAAAAGTAACAAAAATGGTTAAAACTAAAGAGTACAACAGCAATCTCAAAATGGCAGCCACACAACTACACAACAAAGGAAAAACTACCAAAAAAATAGCAGAAAGACTCAGTTAATCGAAAAGCACTATGTGGGCTATTAGATTTGTTACTATGTAGAAATGACTATAAATAGAATTCTTTAGGGGAATACAAAAAAAAAAAAAATAGCATGATCAAACAAACAGGCAGCATGGCATTTGCAGAAAGGGTTATCCTGATGACAGGACAGGAATAGTGAAGGAGGCTGGCCCAGGGTAAAATCTAGACAAGGGATCTAAAAATAGCTTCCATAAGTTGACAAGGCAGAACATTCTAATGCCCTGTAATAAATTAAGGTCAAAGCTAAAGCAAGTCAATATAGGATGTCACCCTTTGCCAGTTCATATAAAAATATTCTAACATATGTTCATTATTTCTCTGGCACTGGCACTTTCAATCACCAGGTGGTAAACTTACATTGATAAGCCAATTAGAAAAAAAAAAAAAAAAAACTGTAACTTTCTCAGGGAATATATGAAATATGTTTCTAATGTCTATTACAGAGATAAAGCAAAATCTAATTTTGTAAAATAAATTTACAGTCATTGTACAACAGGCATTTCTTTTCTTTGTTTCTATATACAGTAAATAGTAATAAAAAAAAGAAATGTTTAGAACTGGTAGCTACTGTTTTCTAAAGTAATACATTCCTGTGACATCACAAATCCTGCGCCTCATTGTGTCAGAGACAGAGTGTAACAAACAGAGCACATAAAACTATGGTCCAGTTTCTGTAGATATTTTAAAATAGTTATTATTGTTTTATTTTGGAACTGTGCAGTCAAAATGTTATTTAGCTATATTATCCAATGCATCGCTCATTGAAAAATAATTTACCATGTTACCATAATTTTCCCTTTGAAACTCCATGAATGGGACTAAACGTTAATGTTTATTTACAGAAACAGATGTTTAGATATAAACGACCAGTTACAGTGTTCTTTGAGACTGGGTATCTTTTACATACACCCAGAATATGTTTCAGGTGTAAAGGCTGTCTGAAATCACTCATAATCCCCAGTTTCTTTGTTGTATATCGAATTGCTTTCAGATGTAGCTCATGTCATCTCAAAACAAACAGCTCTGTCATTTTATGCAAACTTATTGTTATAATCCACTTGTGCACTGGGTATTATGTTGGTTTTTGAAGAGAGTTTATTAGCAACTCTCCATGGTGTCTTTGTGTAGGGCAACATGCTCCTGGTTTTAATAATATACTATATGAAAAAAATTAAGTCAAAACAGACACATATAATACAGTATAATAGGTAGAGAGAAGAGTGAGTTAACCAGTAACTGGATTCTGTGTTCTACTGATTTGATGTCACTTCCACTGTTCAGGAAGATCAATAAAATGTAGAAGATTCTGTTGTGAGCTCAATGGATGATTTGTTTTAAACCAAAGTGTGAGCGAGACGATGGCCTCTTAACAAAAGAGACAAGGTCAGCTATACATGTTACATTATTCTAGAAATGGGAAGGTTGTGATCAATGCATGCTCAGGGTTATACTCTGAGGTGAACGTCATATTTGATTGAATGGTTTGTAAATATGAATATGAAGTAAACTATAAAGACGTGGAGCAAATTCACAAAGTGAACCCTAAGGGGTTATCCAAATATATGGGAAAATGTAAGTGTGACATTAGAACGGGCAGAGTTACGTTTCTCCAGAGGAGTTTCTGAAAAGTGAAAATATGTTGCAAAGTGAAATAAATAAAAAGAAAAGCTGATTGACTAACTAAAAGCTGATAGCATATTTTCGCTATCAACTTGCTTCCTGTATGCTTGCATTTTATGATGTGTTGCTGGGATAAGGGTTACAGTCACTCTGTAATAAACTCTGTTTTAATCAATTGATGTCTATGAGGTATTGCAGACTGGCTGATTATTTAATTAGTTTCAAATTTATAAGTTAATCAATTAGTTATCTTAACTCCTTAAGATCTATTTTTTTTACCATTTAATTTCCATAGGTGTCCTTTCACCAAAGTGCTGTCCTCCATTCCATATTTTTATATTGAGGCAAACATGATTACAAATGCATTTGCTTTATAAGAGTAACCCTAATATTCCTGTCAAGTTGTTTCTTGTAACAAGGTTGCATGCAGTATTCAGTAATACAGACATATGTAGGCAGGTGGATAGACAGCTGAAGATTACATATGATAAAGAGTCATGATGTAAATGTATCAGGTGTGACTTTATATAGTGTTAGTAATCTGTTTTTGTCAGTTAACTCAACAGCTCATCTTAATGGTATGTAGTGAGGTTATTGTATTTAAAAAGTGTATTACCTAAACTCATGGTTAAAATATCACCTTAATATGATTCGCTAGGGTGATGTTTGCAGATCAGATGTACTGTATACTGTAACCATCGGCTCATGCAGTTTCACAGAATGGAAAGAATGGATCAGGGAGGTCCAGTTAATAAACCGTATGGCAAATGCATTTCTGGAATGATATGTTCATTTTCCATTTAAACCAAGAAGGATGCTGCATAGGCATTCTGAGCATAGCTGATAATATTGGTTTAGATGGTTGAATATATAGAAAACGAGCATGCAGATACAAGTACCTGTGGCTTTATCACAGTATTGAGATAGTAATGATAACTTTTCATCCTCTGTCTGACAGGATGAAGCATCCTTGCATAAAATCAGATATATTTTTAATAGGTGACCCATGTTTCATTGTATGACTACAATTTAAAATATAGGTGCTTCATATTAATTAAGTGTAATGAGTTGATTTTATACTAGCTAGGGAGAGTACACTCATCTGTTCTCTAGTTATAGCTATTATACAACAAGTGCTTTGGTCTTTCTGTTTTTCAAGGTCTTTTGAAATCAAAATTAAGCTCAATGGCAGAGTGAGTTCTACTTGTCTTATCTGTGACAGAGCATAGGCTCTGCAAAAGGGGGTGCATGTGTATGGGTTTGTGTGTATGAGAGTGTGGTGGCTGGCAGCCATCTTGGTGATGGGACAGCCTGAAACCAAGATGGCCACCATTTTCACACTAACATGGTGATGGACTTGCTTAACCCTTTGCAGTCCATTTATTCAGCTTTTGTCAGGTGCGTCAGATCCAATTTATTTTCACACTCGCTGTTTATTAATTTATTTTTTTTCAGCATAAAACAGGTTTAAAAGGCATTGAATCGCAACAGGACACTCAGTACTGTATCTCCAGCCAAGCCCCACTCCTTGTTCTCTGTATTTTTCACATACCTCTTTATAGATGTGCATACTGATAAATCCACTCCTGATCATTATTTTATTACTATAACATCTCTAAAAGCTGTGCAAATGTCCGTGATATTCTTTGAGTGCTGGATGAAGAACCAGCTGCCTCCTTTGTTATGTCCGTGTTGTTTCTGTAGTGCATGAGTCTATGAGATACGCCCTTTTTCCACTTTCAATAGGCTTCTATCGGTCTCATTTGGCCATTGAAAGCTTTTCTCGGCTTGAAGCACCTCTGTCTCCAGAGCCAGCGGGAGAAGCATTACTGTCTCCAGAACCAGAGGGAGAAGCACCACTTTCTCCAGAGCCAGAGGGAGAAGCATTGCTGTCTGCAGAACCAGAGGGAGAAGCAGTGCTGTCTGCAGAGCCAGAGGGAGAAGCACCGCTGTCTGCAGAGCCAGAGGGAGAAGCATCGCTGTCTCCAGAGACAGAGGGAGAAGCACTGCTGTCTCCAGAGACAGAGGGAGAAGCACTGCTGTCTCCAGAGCCAGAGGGAGAAGCATCGCTGTCTCCAGAGCCAGAGGGAGAAGCATCGCTGTCTGCAGAGCCAGAGGGAGAAGCATCGCTGTCTCCAGAGACAGAGGGAGAAGCACTGCTGTCTCCAGAGACAGAGGGAGAAGCATCGCTGTCTCCAGAGCCAGAGGGAGAAGCACCGCTGTCTCCAGAGCCAGAGGGAGAAGCATCGCTGTCTGCAGAACCAGAGGGAGAAGCACCGCTGTCTGCAGAGCCAGAGGGAGAAGCATCGCTGTCTGCAGAACCAGAGGGAGAAGCACTGCTGTCTCCAGAGACAGAGGGAGAAGCATCGCTGTCTCCAGAGCCAGAGGGAGAAGCATCGCTGTCTCCAGAGCCAGAGGGAGAAGCATCACTGTCTGCAGAGCGAGAGGGAGAAGGACTGCTGTCTCCAGAGCCAGAGGGAGAAGCATCGCTGTCTCCAGAGCCAGAGGGAGAAGCATCGCTGTCTCCAGAGCCAGAGGGAGAAGCATCACTGTCTGCAGAGCGAGAGGGAGAAGCACCACTGTCTGCAGAGCCAGAGGGAGAAGCATTGCTGTCTCCAGAGCCAGAGGGAGAGGCATTGCTGTCTCCAGAGCCAGAGGGAGAAGGATTGCTGACTTCAAAGATAGAGGGAGAAGCACCACTGTCTCCAGAGCCAGATGGAGAAGCATCGCTGTCTCCAGAGCCAGAGGGAGAAGCATCGCTGTCCCCAAAGCCAGAGGGAGAAGCACCGCTGCAGCCAGAACTTGAGTGAGCTTGAGGGCCACTGTCTCAAGAGCCAAAGAGGGGGAGGATCCACCATGTACAGACCAGGCGGAGGTTGTCATCATCACCTATCATATAGTGTGAATGCATAATTATTTGATGGTCCCACCAAAAAAATCAGACATTTTCATTTGTGTTCATTGTCCAAGTTCCTTAGCAGATACGTTGGGGGAAATATCAAACAGGACTGATTATCCAGTCACAGCTTATATATTCCTAGGCTATTCCCCACTCCCCCATTGCTACATTTATGCCTGAGTTAAGAGCCAGACATCTTAGGGATAGAGTCATTATGTTATTATTAATCAGTCTGTGGCCAATTAACTGAAATGGTACTGGTTTGTGATAATATAACATTGTATTGTACAATAGTAGAATTGATTATTGACCTCTCCACCCTAATGTAGAGGAGTTGATAGCAAATATTGAGTTCATTGTTTGATTTAATTGTTTCACCTATTATCAAAATCTTTGCTAGGTTTGGCACTTACAATAATTTTATTACAAACATTTGGTTTTGGTTTGCACTCAATGGCATACTGACCCAAACCAATTTGTGAGGGATTGCTGTAATCAGCTTCTCAACATACAATACATTTATCAAATATTCAGAGAATATCAGCAGGATGTATTATAGCAGACAAGCCTCAAATATGAACATGTTAGAACATGTGCTAATCGTGTTTTATTTCAAATAGTAATTCTTAACCCATAAAGGCTCAATTGACCAAGAAATAGTCAATGTACTTCAAATCACAATTAAATGCTTTCCACACAGTGAGTTAAAGTATTAAATGTAATCTTAATTCAGAATCCTAAAGAGGATCAACACAATATGCACAAGTAAGCTATAATTAAGGTGACCATATGGCTCTCTGTTCATTGGGACAGTTTAGGACAGTCAGGCTTTTCAACGCACAACCCAATGCATTCTGCTAAGCATAGTCCTACTTCTCTTAAAGGAAGGAATGGTACATGAGACAGGTAAAATGTAGCAGAATGCATTGGCTTATGAGTTCATAAGCCTGAACTGTCCCAAACTGTCCTCTGAATACAGAACCATATGGTCACCGTAGCTACAATGCACAACAGGGTGTACGATAGTTATAAATATTCAGACACCCTGGGTGAGTTATGAAGCACGAGGACAAAGGCCAAGTGCCTTTAACCACCCAGGGTGTCTGGATATTCATAATTACCATACACTCTGAAGTGTGCTATTGCTTTTATAAAATGGACAAATATATAAACAACACAATTATATGTTTTGATTAAAAAATAAACATTTTATTCAATATCCTTCCTCAAGGAAAAGTAGTCCCACACGATATTTGATTTATTCATTCTATTTGTTGTCAATTACACAATTTTAAAGAAAAAATGCAATACAAATAAAACAAACAGGCACAACTTTCAAAATGCTCAGATGAATCAAATACTAATTATATTCATGCACTCATTAATCTATTTATTTATTTATTTATATACATAACATTGCACATTTTGATTCAAGATCAGCATCAGAAAGTATGTGAACTACTATATTTTTTATTAAGTGGTTTGTATATGGCAAGACTGTCCTGCTTACTTAGACAGATGCAACATCATTCAATAAAATGTACACAAATAGACTTCCTTGAATACTAAATGTACAGAAGACACAATGTGCATTGACTTATACATGTTCATAGTCAAAGAAATCAAACTATTTTCACAACACCAAATCACACTATCCAACCTTACACCCATCTTCAGTAAATGTTCAGATCAATGTCTAATGTCTTCTGAAGTAATGACTAGGGTTAACCTAGTTAACTGCTTTCAGGACTTTTTGAATTTCTGTTATCCTATTTGAAATTTAAAATGATCAGCTAGCTCCTTTTTACTTGATTTTAAAATCTTTGAATAAGCTTATGAATTATATGTAACCCAAGATTTAACTTGATATCATTGTTATCTGTGTCGAATCGGTACTGTGGTTGTTTTTTAATGCATTTTAAAACAAAATGTCAGAATTTATCACTGCCCTATTGAGTCAATTGTGTTTGATCAGCCTATCAGTGAATGTACCATCTTTTTTCACCTTTTTTTTTTTGCTAATACATTAAAGAAATTAAACACTGTTGGCAAGCGATAGAGTACTTTTTTTTTTTTTCTCAAGTGAGATTTTTTATGTCAAGAGGAAATGCATTAGAAACCAAGTTAAATCAATGAGTCACGTTTGCAACAGCACATGGTTTAATGTTTCTGAAGTGGCAAACCATTTTTTTCATTCCAGTTTTGTTGTAGCACAAGTCAGCTAGAAAACAAAACAAAAGTTGTGATCTATCAAGTTAAATGACAGAAAAAAAGCAAATGGTGGCTCAGCACTTAAACGGAATGAGAATTACCTTGGTTATGTGACCAGATTTCATAATAGTAATTATCTGGTTTCATTTGCACATTCCATATATGCTGTACAAAAAAGTTGTGTGCTAACAAATATAGTAAAGGAACTTTCTCAACAGTAGTTGTTAATATAGCTTGACATCCTCTTGAATTCAAGCTTGCACATTACCTTCTTTTTTTTTTAGTGTTAATCTAAATTGGACCCCTATTCTTTGAAAGTAAATTTTCTTCACACTGCATATTATTGTGAACTTCAATTATTGGTATGAAAAAATAAAACAGTTTTGAGTATAATAAAGTTAACCAGTAGAAAGAACAGTCTAACAAGTACATATTCAACCATTTCTCTATCTTCCTCTCTTTGAGAAACGATTGTGCAATTCTAAAAGCTTTACAACTCTAAAGTCATTAAAAAAGCACACTAAATATTTTCAGATAATTCGCTATCTGCAGTAATAGGAATTTCAGATTAGGGCCATGTGACTTGTACACCATGGTGGACTTTGTATGATTATTCAAAGTAAGGAACACCCTTAAGCTTAGCCTGAGGGAATCTTTTAATTCTCCTCCAGGCATATATTTCCTGCTGCATGTTCTATGATATGTATTATGTTCTATGATATGTATTATGTTGGAATTTGTTTCGCTTTCGGATTCCCAAATTTAATCTTCCTCTCAAGGGCCTCAAAACTCTCTGTTGCTTGCCTTAATGTAAACTCAATACACAAATTAATTTCCAGCCCGATGAAACTAATGTGCATACACACAATAAAAAATAGAAGAATAAGATCGATGCTACACTTGGCTACATGCAGGTAATGCAAATATGATTGTAATATAAATAGCTTACATCTTTGCAGCTTTCTGTACTTTAATAAGCTTGACGTTCAAAAGCCAGCGCTAAATGGAGGGAAATGTTTTGTAATAAAAAGAATCAAACACCATTAATTCCCAGGAAACTGCCAAGAAAAGCACAATATTATTATTGTTATTTTTTTTTTTTTTCCCATTGAAAATTAACATAAGGAAATGTCTTTCATGTTACTTCTTGCATGGACAGCACATATATAAATAAAAACTTTCCTATAGTAGGTTATTTACATGGCAATGGTTGATAAACTCAAAATAACTGATACTCTTTGACATTGTCCTAGGATTGGTCATGGTAAATTTCAGACCCTGTTCTCCCTGTCTAACTAGAAAAAAGGTCAAGTATATTCACCCCATCACTGTGGTTGCCCATCATCAATGGCACGACCCCCACCCACTTTTATGATGTAATACCTGAACAACCCCCGAGTGATAAAGGATGAGTGCTAGACACAGTAAATTTAGAGTCTTGATTAACCATCAATTAATCAATCAAGACCCAGTCACATTCTACACGTGGGACTTTAACCTCATCCCTGCCAAACTTAAATTCAAACTAATCAAACTATTTTCTCAACACCAAATCACACTAGTTACACATGCAAGGCACCCATCCTGCCAGATAGTCAATGGAGCATATACTTACCATCACTGGGTGCTTGTTACAAAATTTAAAAAATAAAATGTCACATTAATTTTAAATCCATGTTTTAAAAAAATGCAATATTATGTATTCAAAACAGTTTCAAATGATACAACTTGTTGCAAGTGAACAGTTATAGTTTTTCTTACTTGTGGAGAACAGTTGGATGTTGAATTTCACCTAAAAACCTAATGCTGCATTCAGTGAGTACTGTAGGGTTGCTGTTTGTGTTAATAATGCAGAAGGGGTAACAACAGACCAATACCACAAACTTTGCAAGACATTCCATTTAATACATTTTTAATAATTAACTTCTACAAGTTTATGAATGGGTTTAAACTATACATATATGTTTTTCTTTTTTTCGATGATTTATTTATACTAAATAATAATAATAATAATAATAATAATAATAATAATAATAATAATAATAATAATAATAATAATTGTTGGCTGTACTGATACTAAATGCTTGATTTTCAATGTCTGTATGACACTAATTGAAAATTGATAAGTATTGAACTACAAGCCATATATACTGTATCGGTATGTTTCTGTGTATCAAAATACATTAGATAGGGTAGATATTCTATAACATTATGTGTAACAATTAGTTTTCCTTGCCGTACATAAATTTAAAAAAAAGAGGACATCCCTAACCTGATCAATGCAATTGATGTAAATCCATTGTCTGTGTCTCCTGACTGAAGCCCAGCAGGTCAGGGCACCCCTACCCAACTCCAGCAGCTGCCACTGGGAACAGGCACGTCTTACCAAGCCCTGAAACAGCAGTTGTACCCAGGAATCCCCACGGTGATCAAGGTCAGCAGCAGATGTGTCTGGGGTCGCCGCTTTTGCAGACCCGGCCTTCACACGTGACTTAGATGCCTAGGGGGAAAAAAAAAAGTCCTTATGAGATAAGTATGTCTTCCCTACACTCATTAAAAGGCTCCATATGAATCTCCCTGTGTGTTTGATGAAACGGGAAGTATAATTGTTTTATTCACTTCAAATGATTGCATGTGCCTTTTCATTAATGTTTCAACACTTTCTCTCACTGATCTCAGCTACATGTCAGAAATACCAAGATAAAGCCTTTAAATGTAATGCAGGGCTTCGATACATCTACTGTAGAATGTGTGGAAATGAGCAGCTTGCTGCCACAGTTATTGTTCTTCGGAGAGATGGGACAATTCTGCCCATGGGAACATCTTCAAAACATTATTAAGTCACGTATTAATATTTAAAACCAAATGTCTTATTTGACTTTGTACAGGGGATAATGAGTTGTAAAAAGCCATGTTTGTTTTATGTGATATAGACTTCCAAGACAATAATTTCCAATTAAAATGATATTATGAGATTACTCCCTCAGAAATACTGATTATTTCTATTTTCTTTCATAGCAATCCCATTTCTGTTACAAGCAGCATTTTGTTTTATGTGTCAAACATTACATGTATAATGTTGGTTCAGTTTAATTATGTTTGTAATTGGTGGCGAATGAAATAAGTGACCGGTATTAATTTTGACTTATCTAAAGTATATTTACACTGTCACTGTGGTCTTTATAATAGCAAAAAGGCAGATTAATATATGAAGTAAATATAAGACAAATTCATTGTGTATAAAGTGTATCCATGGAAAATGATGAGTGCACTGTGGAGGTAATTTTTTAGATTAGTTCAACAACTGTTAGTCTCTAGGCAAACCCCACACATCAAGTATTGTAGCGTTGTAGCATGCAAGGAGGAAGGCAGTAGCAGGGATGGTAGGTGACGTAATCACACATAAGCCCGATATATGCTCCTTGCAAAGGAGCCAGCTCTTTTATACAGCGGTATCGGCTCTGTGCTTTAGCGTGCAAGGTCCCGGGTTCGTGCCTTCCCTCAGCCTGAGTGTGGATTACATCGCCCTGGGTGATGCACCTCCCTGCATTAACCGAGACCACTACAGTATTATTTAATCATTTTATTCCATTGATTGGTGTTTTTCCCTATTAACAAATGTATTTCAAACATTCAATAGCTATAAATCAAGAAAAAACAACAAATCTACAACCTGTGTACCCTCTCTTGCATGCTTTATTCCCATTTCTTCACCTGTTTCCTATCACCAGCCAAACTATATTCTGTTTTCAAAAAGTGCATGCATTAACTAATTAAGAAACAGGACTGTCTTTTTGAAAGGGATACAAACCTAAAAACAAACTTAACCCAACAAAAACATAATAAACAGGAACACTGGCTTAAATAATTTGATATATGTATATATCATTTTTGTTTCTTCAATTGAGAACTTACTCACAAGGTACCAAATGCTATTTGCATGCTACATTAAGCACTATTGGGATTATTTTGAGATATTCACATGTGTCAGTGTGGTTCATTGCATTTTTTCATGTGATTACTTACACTCTTATTAATGTATTTAAATGTGAACTTTCGGTATTATAAATGAAATGTACTTTAGATGTGTTGTGCATTTATATGCAGATAAGATTATATTACTCATATATAAGTATACTGGATGGATATTGGATGGATATATAGCAGGGGTCTCCAACCCTGGTCCTGGAGAGCCCCTATCCAGCAGGTTTTATAGGTGTATTTACTGTACATCAGTGGCTAAAGATCTGGAACACATGTTAATCTTGACTAATTAAGCCAATAACTGACTTCTTTTTCAAATACACTGTTTGACCTGGATTATAAATGCTGTACGGCCCATCAGGGTGTTCATATACGTTGTATATACAGACTTCTCTGGGGTTGGAGGCACTCGACCTATTACTAGTCAATGCCGTAATAAGTGTCATATGTGTGGTGTTAAAATTGATAATGTTCTGTTTTTCCCCTTCAGTGCAATTAATATAAATCCAATAACATCTGCTTTCCAAGAATATCTAGTTCCTCTTAGCATACCATGCAAGTGGACTTTTCTACATGGGATAATTCACAAAATCACTGACTTGGCCTCTTTTGCTATTTGGCATGTAAACTAACATGTCATCACATTACTTGTTTGTTTTTTCCTAAGGGCTGAGATACAATTCTTCTACTTATCCATAAATTATATACAAATATTGTTACTGGATGTTAAACTTATTGTTATCCACATTACTGATGATATGTTTCAGTTTAGTGTTATTTATATTTGTTTTATTTGGAAAAAAGAATAATCTTACTTTAGTGCTTTACTCAAAAACATTGCCTGGTGTGTTGATTGCTTGTTTACCTGATGACATTTCAATCACTACTGTGCACTGAATATCAAGAAACCACTTTGCCTTTGCCATCCAAGCAGGACAAATGTCAAACCGGAATCTAAATGTCCTAGGATTGCTTAATATTAGACCGGAGGATATCAATCAGGATATTTTCTTTATCAGATATGCAGGTTTAGCTCAGGGCATACATTCTACACTGTTCTTCCAAGTTGATAACATCTTCCTGGTTCCAATTTAAATATATTAATGTCAGTGATCAATTGGAAAGCAGATAAAATTGTGAAATGTAATGCCTATATTTGGCCGTATCGTCGCTGCCTGGCAAAGGAGATGAAAATGTTCTACTACAGGCTTAAATAGAGACAAATCTGGAGCTTCTCAGGATCAGCCACAGCTGACATTTTATTTCCTTCAGAAAATGTGTGACCTTTAACAACTTAGATTAACTAAAAATACAACCAACATGAAAATATGTCTGTGTATGTCTTTTGTAACTATATCCCTGTTTCCTTTTAAATTGGGTTACAATGGGGTGGAAATATATTTGGTGTTAGAACTACCCTGACTTTGAATCAATAAGAAGAAATACTTATCAGGATTTTTAGCATGGAGTGCGACTTTAGTTTAACAGCATAGTGAGTTGTTATCGATACCCTTATAGTTCAGCATGACTTGATATAAAACCTAAATCATTTTATTATACACATCTGTATTTAAGTAATAACGATCAAGGTCCAAGGCATTTCCTGGTGAATAATTACCAGCTGAAAGAGTTAATGGGATCATTTTTTTTTCCCCCAGGAAATTCCCTAGGCCAGTCCATACTGCTATTATTATAGGCTGTGCTTGTTTCATGAACCCAGACTTTGATATTTACTAGCATTTCTAGAGAATTAGTGACATGTGCTGTAATAGTTAAGATCATGTGTTTTGGTTTCAAAAGTTCTGCCAGTCTTATAATTACTATAAGGCCACTGGTATGTATGTAAATTAATTTCTGATTCCTATCATAGCAAACTCAGGCCTACATATACTGTAGGAAGCATCTTGGTCAACAAGAACAGAAAATGACATTTCAAAAGGACTCAGGCCTACATATACAGCAGGCACCTATTAATGTGTAATGCTGAAATTGGACCATTACTATAGACACAGAGACTTAAAACAGAAAAAGATTAACACTATTTAGTTTTGATATTCCTATGAAATGCCATACAAGAGTATACGAGTGACATTTGGTATCCATAACTCTGACAAATGTTGAACAGCGAATGAACAGCAGGGCACATTTAAGCACAGTTGCTTGAGATGAAAATCAAAGCAAAAAACACAAATGGAAGAACTGCGATGCTCTAGGGACATGCATACAACTAATTAAATTATGCAAGATGTCTACAATTCAAAAAATATAAATAGCCATGGGGTTTCCTACAGTATGTTTTAACTAATTTAACACTATGTTGATAGGATGCTGAAGATAAGGTGTGATGTGGCTATTCTACGAACATTTAAGACATACACCCACCCCTCGTCATATTGCCCCTCGCTGTACTGCCGATTCAGATATATCATGGTCCTGCAGCTGGCTCCTCATTGTTACTGTCTAACTGCGTATGCCTTAGCTGCATTATACAGAGGCACTTAGAATTACTGTTTGTTTTATTTCGTACTGCACATCACAAACAACAATATACAAAACAATTAAAAAGAAAGCATTAATATTGTTCTGTTATATACACACGCATTGCACAATAACACAAAGCAAATTAAATATCTACTTGCTGTAGTGGTTTTTATTTTAGCCAACAAGGTGTTCACGTGTGAGACCAATGCACTAGCCAAAGCTACAAGGCAGTGATGTCAGCTCCCTAGCAACAATCCTCTTATGTTGTTGTTGGGAATGAATTATTTCAATGCATGAGGTTTGTGCATTTGAGAAAGGAGAGGAAGACTCATGAAATTAATTGGAGACTGAAGTTGATGAGAAGCAATTTCCCTCCGCTGTACAAATTAAAATGGTGTGCTGCTTTTTATATGAAAATGAGAAAAAGCAGGTTGCATAGAGGATTTATAGTGGAACCTGACGCGCCCAATAAAAAGTGGGAGTGGTTCTACAGTATTTATTTGTTAGCCTATTTGCTTTTCAATGCATTCCTTGATATATCACGGCCCTTGATATATAATGAATTTATGTTGAACTTCGACACCCGCGATATATCGAGTGGGTGGAGTATTTGTCATAAGAAAAGGAAGATGAAACACATGCACAGTGTGAAATGAAAAACAACATCTAATTGTGCAGATGGTTTCATAAATCCAATCGTGTCCCGAAATAAACTCACATTTTATCTTTGATAGGTTGTTTAATACACTGGAAAGCCATTTAATCAGTTAGTGATTGCACCGCAATGCAAAAACAAAAAGGCGATCAGTGATACAGACTTGTCAGCTGCTTGATGTTAGTTTATAGCTAATTGGTTTTTTAGTAATAAACGTAAGAGTTTACACATTTAAAGATGTCATTGTTATTGCTGAATGGTTGCTTCATTTTTTTTCGCAACCATATCAATGACATTCATCCCCCTCCAATGCTATAAACTGAGAATTAGAGCTTTCAGTAACATGATTCTCCTAATAACTGGTGCTCAAGCATTTTCAAGTTTCATTATAAATTGGATAAGAGCTAGATACAGTATATGTAAAAATGTAAGTGTGATTTAAAGAAAGACAGTCGGTCAGACAGAAAAAACTACAATATAGCCTGAAATTATAATATATTCAATAACTTGTGATTCACTAAATATATGCAAAACTCTGCCTATAAACAAGTCAAGGAAAGGTATGGGGAAACAAATTTAATATGCACTGTATAGCTTTGCATATTTTGAATTTGTTGTTTAGTGTAAGACACTGAAAGTCTATAATACCCTTTGTTTTTCTGCAACTTTGTTCTAAAAGTATGACTATAATTACAATATACAGTAGTAATTATCCTTTACAGAGGAGACTCTTGGGAATATTTAAAAGGAAAATGTAGCAGTATTACAAAGAAACTTGATGTTATAAACATTTAAAAATGTCTTTGTGTCCAAGAGTTTGCATAAATTCATACTTTTTAGTACTTCTGTGTTTGAGTGTTTAAGTGATGTTTAATGGGGAAAGACTTCAAGTGAGCTGTCTTTCATGCATCAAGGCTGAGCCTCTCATAAGGTAACCAACTACCCATGTTCCTTTCAAGCTCAACTTTTAAGAAGCCTCTAGTTTTCATCTCTGTACCAGCTGCAGTTTTCATCTACCCATGACCACCTGCTGTCTCCATTCATTTTAATAGTATGTTTTCTTCAACAGCAAAAAAAAAAAAAAGGAATGGTCTGAGAGTGTATTTTTATTTAATGATTTGCAGGGCACCCACAGGGAACTCCTTACATCTGGAAATCTAGGATGTATAGTTAAAATAACATTCATATGAAAGCTGGTCTCATCTTCGTTGTCCTAAGCACTGCTTGTCTCTATCAAGTTGCCAGCATGGTGGGCTACCATCACTAATTAGAACCTGGTTTGCTATTTAATGTTCATTCAGTCAGGACAATCTTGCATTAAATAACCACCTTTATTATAATACAAAATCTTACAGATTTCCAAAAACATTGAAACCAAACAATGGGTGAATAAAAATAGATAATTGGAGCACAGCCTCATCCCATGGCGCATCCCGGTGCCACCTTCTAAAAAAACAAACAATAAAATAATAAATCTATGCAACGTAATCATCCTGGTGAACAGAAATGATTAGGCAGAGGAGCATTGTATACTCCCCTCTCAGGACGAGGCTGGGAGCGAGGTGGTGGAGGTTGGGGAGAAGGTGGTAATTTGAAAGCACAGCAAGACTGAGTTTGCGAAATAGGTATACTGTATTTACACCTAACTTAACTGGAACTTACTGGTAATAGGCTTGTTGATAATCAATGATTGCACCAGGCACTTGTACTATAGATTTCCTGCCTGAAACTTCCCAAGCTTTATAATGATTGTACAGAAGTGCAGTTGATTGGGAACTGTAAACTATATAAAGGCTATGAAGTATAACCCTTTGATTCCAGGTTCACATTTTGTACAGCTTGCCTATATTTATAGCTGAAAGCAACATTCCTACACAAAACATGAGAGTTTAACAATAGTTAAATAATCTTTACTAAATAGCTAGGCAACAAGTTGGGAATGCTTTAGAAAAAAAAATCTGTATTGTAACAGAATGCTCTAAAAGGAAAAAAAAAACGGGTGATTACTGGATTTGGATTTATTTCATAGTTTGGCATAATGCTTGTCATTATAATTCAGTGACTATTGCAAATGTGTAAATTAAAGATGAACATTTTCAATCAATACATGTTGTAAGAAATGTTTCTTTTGACAAAGGAATATGCATTGTTTTGAGTTTTACTTACCAATTACCATGAGCCTTTGTCTGTTGTTTTTGGATAATGGAAATTATTTGAAGCATATTCATTTAACATGCAGTGTAATTAGTTGCTAATTACAACACACTAATTACATTTGAGTGGGCACCCAGGGATGATTCCTGTTTAATAATTTCAGAAGCAGCCTCTTGGTGACAAAAATCCTGGACCTGTGAACAGCCATTGCTTTGATTACTGGTTCTCATCCTCAAGCTTTGATTGTGCTATTGATCGTTAGCTGGAACTAATTACAATGTGCACTGCAGTGGCCATTACTATGACACAACCTTGCATTTGTTATAGAACAAGGGTTATCGAACACCAAGCAGGAAATTCACAAAGACATTTACATCAATCTGTCATCAGAACTGATGTTGCTGAAAGGAAATAAAACCCAATTGAGTTTCTAAATGATAAATAAACAACTCAAGAGTTTAATTCAAAAGTTCTCAGGTATCCCTAACTGTTTACTTCTATCTGTGGAACCTTTTTTTTTCTTCTCTAGAAAAATGTATTTACTGTAGTAATGATTTAGTCCTCATGATTCATGTCTGTAAGTTTAATGATGTTATAATGAACAACCCAGTTAGGGTCACATGTTCCTTTAAAAGTGAGTGATTTATTAATGTATTTTGGGCATCGATATACACCAGAAAATTGAAGCCCTTGAAAAAAGTTATCTGAGGGTGTGACTGGGGTGCAACGGGTCGGAGCTGTGTTCGATCCTCCTGATTGCTGGTGGCGTTGCGCAAAACGGGACGAGACCGGCGGAAAGGCAAAGGTCGAGCCGTCTGGGAACTCCAGAAAGATCACCCGCTCCATCCAAACGCGGAAGTTCGCGGCCGCCGCGCCACGTGCCCCAGTCAGGGTTACTATGTATGCCGATTGGGTACAGCGGCGACCGGGGCCGAGGCCAAGGGTGGGGTCGGCAGTATTTAAGGGAAGGTACGATCTGTGCTCGCTCTCTCAGTCCTGGGGTTAATAGTAAAACGAGACATGTTGTGTAATTTTTTTTTTTTTGTGAAAGGTGTTGTGTTTACAGAGACCAGAGGCGGCGATCCGCTCTGTTACCCGGAAGAACGACCAGAAGCATGGCACTAAAACCTGCCCAGGACCGGGAGCCCCCTAGAGGCCAGCACAGGAGTGCCAATAGAAAACATTGTTCTTTTATAGTTATTGCTTGAGTGTGTGTGCGGGACTTTTGTTAATTTTTACCTTTTTATTTTCGTCTCCTCCTTTATCATTGTTGATACTGGTGGGGACTTATTTTGACTATTTTCTTTTTTTTGTTGTTCAATTTTGGTCGGTGGCCATCTTCGGCCAGATAAATAAAAACCCTGCTGCGGGGAAAACCATACAAGTCCTGAGTATTTTTTGATGGTCCCACCACCCACCAACCTCCCACAGGGGGATAAAACCAAACTTTTTTTTTTTTCAATCCTAGAAGTTTAAACTTTTGAAAATGCATTTGTCTTAGGAACAGCATTGTTGTATGCAGAGCAATGCTGATGCTCTGATTGAAAATGACATGCGTAGTGGGAACAGAAAACCAGTCGCGTTGGTGTTGGCATTAGAAAGTTTACAAAGGAGAGGAGGACATTCAGCCCATTTTGCTTGTTTGGTTGTTAGTAGCTTTTTGATCCCACAATCTCATCAAGCAGCTTCTTGAAGGATCCCAGGGTGTCAGCTTCAGAATTTCTGTTCACAATGCCCCTTTATCTAATCACCATTTGTGACCCCAGGTCCTAGTTTCTTTTTCCAGATCGAAAAAATCCCTTGGGTCGACATTGTCCATTTCTATTATATTAGAAATGACTAGGTTCTTGCTTTGATTAGTTACTAAAGTATTGATATGTAGTATATGAATCTTCAGTTATAAAACTTGCAATGACAGCTTAAATTGTTAATTTGTGGAATGCATTAGGGTATTATTAGTTAGGAAGTAACCATTTATTTTAGCACAGGTGTGACAGGCTGGCTGAGCAGTGACATCAGGCCAGAAGGAGGAACAGTAAACAAACCACTGCAGGTACGGTGCAATGGCGATTGCGCCGTTTAGTTTTAATACACAAAAATAAACTATTTAAACAAACAAACAAAAAAAAAAAAACAGTTGCTCACAGACCGAAACAAAATATTTAAACAAAAATAAATCACAAAACACAAAACTGGCAGTAACCTTCACGGTTCCTTTATATCTTTATAAATTCTCCTCTCCCTTGCTAGCTCGCTTTTATTTTTTATGGCCGAGGGGTTAAACTATCAATTCTCTCATTACCCCTTGGCCACATTCTGCACAAGTTTTAAAATTAGCACCTGGCAGAGGACGGGCTACCAATCTCGTCTCTGCCAGAACACATCTAAATAAGATAAAAAACAAAAACAAAACAAATGTGGCTATGCCGTCATATTTAAATACACTAAACAAATACAAAAACAATAACTATGGCTTTCGCAGTCAAAACAATAACAAATACAATAAATAAATCATAATACATCAATATAAAATAACACCAGGACGGAGGTGGAGACCCCGTTCTAAAAACAAACAAACAATACATTCCAACATCAGGGGTTTCCTACCTCCCTGCTAAAACAGGGTATTGAGTTCCCTTTAATGTAGCCACAAAAAATGACATTAAACGGTCCTTAACTGTTATTAACAGTTTGCGTTTTTAATAGCTAGCAAAGTTATTCTATTTCAAAAAGCAGAAAAGTTCTCATTCTTTCAGATACCCTCTGCGTCTACAAAGTTGTAATTTGCTGTACAGTGACCTTGTTGATTCACTCAGTGCTATTTTGGCTGCAATGACAAACACCCTGCTACGTCTGAAGAGCGGTCTTGATCCTGTGCCACGTTAGCAAAAAATAAAACAAACTTCCTGGATACCTAGAGTATTTGGCACCATTCCCAGGAAATGCAGACTCAAAGTCCCAGAGCTACCAAACAATCCAGATGTGACATCTCTCTTTCCATCTGTGCTTGATTTGGACTTTTATATCAATGACTCCATAATTATAGTTTTATATGTAATCTCTAAAGACAGTATTTTTTATATAGACATCCAATTGTTTTTTAATTAGTTTACAGCACATGTGGGACATTGGGATAATTTATTATAATTCTCATAGCATTTATGTTATTCATATTTCGCACAGTGACAAGTGACTTAATATTACTACGACTATGACTACTACTAGTGTTATTTGGGAATGTAAGTTTGGCAAGGATGGGGTTAAATCCATCCCCGCCAACAACCACTGGTGGAATGTGACCATTCACAACTTAGGTAATTGAGCGAGGCCACTGCAAGACTACAGGTGCCTATTATTTTGTGCATATATTGTTTTGTTAGAGCCTTTGATTTGACCCATGTGCCTTTGATTGGTTTATCCTGTGTTTTTTTAATAAACGAGAGCAACAGTGCTTTAACTACAGCCTCCAGCCCCAAGTTTCATTCCTGATGTTATCCTGCTACAATGTGTAAAACTAACAACAATCCAACCGAGTCATTCTGCATTGGTTGTAAATTAATAACATATTAACTTTCATTTCACTTGTAAGACATGCCATGTCAGCCAGTCAGGTTCCCAGTAGAGTTGTCAGTACTTTATGCCAGATGGTTTAAAATAGCATTAATAGCCTTCACAGCCATCATTACCTGTAGATATAGTAAGTGACCTTGGGGGCAAGTTGATCAAACTGACTTCCCTGCAGCATTGTGTAGAAACTTCCTGCCCTTAACTTCCCTCAAACTTCCTAGTACTAACTTCCCTGAAGTCAATCAGCCTCAAGGAAAGCAGGTAGTTGCTGAGAGTTCAGGAAAGTTCAGCGAAGTACAAAATAAGCAGCTTGGGTGTGAGTTGGGGTAGTTAAGAACAGACAATTCTTGTGCACGGTTCTTTCTTTAAACCACTTCTCCCTGAATAAATTGAGACTGCTGTGTATTCAATTTGCAATAGAAAAAACAGAATACAGTAAATTTAACCATTCAAAAGCTGTTCACTCGTTAAAATAAATAAATAAATAAATAAATAATAACAAGACGTTTACTTGACAAAGAAGCTGTTATAATGGAGTTTAGAATTTTAAATCTTGTCATAGACCAGTATGTCTAATAATATGTCTTATATATCTCACATATGATGCCACAAAATAGTCATTTTACCTGTACCTAACTGTCGCCACAGAAAAAAACATTTGCTTAATTCAGGAATTTCAATATAGAAAAGGGTATCACAAACATGCCATTGATGAGAAGTTTTAAATACGTACTGCATACAGTACTGGAAACTTTCATTGAACAAAAGCCTGCAGTACAAACATCATTTGCCTTATCAAAGAGCTTACAATTTGCAATTCCCTTTAGAAATGATTTTTCTTAAATTGCTAAATAGCTCTAAGGCTACACATGTCAAGCTGTTTTGCTGCTGGCTATTAGAAAGAAACCAAATACCATCAACCGTCACCTGCCTGGGATATCTGTAAAGAATAGATTACCTTTGTGTCAGTAATAGCTTTTAGCAATTTGCCTTTACATCTCATGTAGGCCCATTGCATTACACATGTTTTGAACTAACACATTGTCACTTTTATAAAAATGAGCCTGGGTGACACAGTGAAATCATTTACTCTCTGAGCACTGGCTCAGCTTAGTTTGAATCCAGCTAGGGGCTATCACAAAAAAACATCAAAGCTGCCTCTAAAATAAAATTGTGCTGAGCTCATATTGGCTACCAAAATGACTTCAGTCAACTAGCTAGGTCTATACTTCACTTCATCTATAAAATATAGGACCCCTTGAAACACAAGGATACCATTTAAGTAAAACTGTTAAAGAGCAACTGGTTTTCCAAAATTAAGTTACAAACAAATAACCTAATATTGCCAGAGTTAACAAGAGGTAAATAAACATAATATTTGGTATTTAAGTCAAGAGATTTCATTGCAGATTCCATGTTGTGCAACACAGATGTACTGTACCTAAGCCTTGCATAAACTGTATATAAAGGAGTATAGAAAGGAGTAGTAAGCAGTGTCCATGTACTGTACAAGTATGTCAGTATCATACTACTCCTGCCACAGCAGTAAATAAAAATAGAGCTATCCGTATGATGAAAAGGTTGATGACCACAACATACATCATCAGTATGTACAGAATAATATACTGTATAAGAATAAGCAATAGTAACTGATGCATGATAATGGTAATAGCAATAATCATGACAATTGGAGAAGTGGTTCTCTTAATATTTGGAAAAATGTGAAATGTGACAGCCTCCATTATACCCATACTTACCAACATTTGGAATCTGTTCAGCAGGGCGTTGGGGTGAACTGGAGGTTGGGTGATACATAGGCTTGCTACTTTTCAATATTAATAGGTAAAGCTTGTTAAACGTGGAATTCCCAAAAAGGACTATAATAAATTGAATAGGATAAACGTTGTTAAAACCACTTGCTATTCTTTTTTTCTTTGCAAAAATAATCATTTAGAAATCATCTCTAGTTTGTGTAGTTTTTATACTTACTGTCTGTCCCATCTCTGTTCCACTCTGAATGGCTGGGAGTCGCAGTCAGTAATCTCAGTGGTCTTTTAGTACTGTAGTTTCACTGTCACTGTCACCCTGTTCTGCCATTGTTGACTGAAGCAGCACTATAATGCTTTCATATGTTTAAATGACTGTCAATCATCAAGACCTGCACTGACTGTGCACTTTCATTTGCCAGCTACAGTGTCTGTCATTCAAAGCGCCTACTTTGAAATTGGCAGGTTAAGGTGTAGGTAGGCTTTTGCTAGAGGTACATGGTGACAGTTACTAGTTTGATTTAAAAATGGTGTGCAAGAGGAAAACCTTAATGAATATTGGGCACAATACCCTGACTGACAACTTAAGTCTCCATGGCAGGAGGAAGCGGGCCCTTCTGCCTTGTCTTCCAATGATTGAAGCAACAGATGGAGGAGCTCAGACTCTGAATAATAAGTGCAAGTTAGTTCTGTTCAACTATCTAATGTTTTGTTCTATGCATATTTTTACTCGTAAATTTATGCTATAAAAATCTGTTAATGATGCATTTTCTACAGTTTATTTGAGAACATGTTTAAATTTGTGTAGGAGCTTTACAAGGTATAGTTCTGCTGTAACTAAACGTTATAAATATTAATGACAAATATTGGGAGTTTATTCCTATGCATTGGGATGCTGGACATTTGCTAGGGAATCAGGCCTGTCCTGACCATAGGCTGTTGGCATGTATGTTATAACCCCTTCACAGGGGATTTCATCCCCAGTGGGGGACAATAATATCTTGTTTATCTAGCCACTTTTAAGCAGGCTTTGAGGTGGCTAAGATCTTAGCATGGCTTTTTTCTGTCAAATAAATGAAGCCATCCTTGTTTCAGTCATTCTAAAAGTGACCTACTCCAGAACAGACTTTTTCCGTTGGCTTCATCAGATTTTTGCTCTACTGTGAACACAGCTGTCCCTGAGTCAGCTCATGCAGAGGCATGTCATGAACAACACCCCCGGTGTCAGCCACCTCCTTGAGAACAGGATGCACAAACACACTCAGCTGAAGCCACAGACATGAGATAAGAGACGCTGTTGAATATTATTCTGGGCAGTTTCATTTAATTATCTTCAATAAAATACTATTAATGTTTTTAATTAAAACCATTGTCCTGAGTTTAAAATATCATTTTTTGATACCTGAGAAGGATAAACTAATATAAAACATACATTAATGCATAAAATATTCGAGTACAATGTGCGTTTACAATGTCATTAACCCTTCGTCAGCTACATAGAAGGCGAAAAGGGGTGCACCTCCCATACATGGTTAATGTATAATTTAATGCAAAACTGTTTTATATTTTTACTTAGTTTATCAACAAGCTGTTCTACCAGCTTGTGGTATGTGAAAAATATATATTTTTTGTAACCCTTGGAAGATGGAACGGGGTGCACCCCAAATATTTACTATGGGAACTTTTAAGAAGGAGTCCTCACAAGTGTGAAAAAGACTTTCTTGGTATCAAAATAAAGGCAATTAATTCATGTTTAATTAATCACATGTAAGGATCTTCAAAAAGCATGTTTATTTTAAAAAACGTTCATCAGGCACATATTTCAGTTTAGGGGCTATAGATGTGCATACAGGGCCAAAAGTGACTTAGAGCCCTTGTGACAGAGACAGGATGATTCTTGGTGATAAATCTCTCTCCCGACCTGTGAGGGCGATGTGTAAAGGGAACAGAGTGCCCAGGACTGGATGGCCAGGCAATTCAATCCTATGGTTAGAAGGAAGTCGGTCATCTAGAAAGGCGACTGAGCCACAATACACAAAATCATTGACCCAGAAGGGAAATGACATGGCAGCCTCAGATTTGAGGAGCAGTTGCACTAGTTAACTAAGGGGTCATGATTGACGCTACAAAAGGGGGTGTAGCGAAGTGATCTGTTCCTTTGTATGGTTAGAGCTGAACTGGAAGGAGACTGTGTATTGTAATCATGAGTGTTTTGTTTGTTTTGTTCTGTCGTGTCTAAAGAATTACTGTTTGTTATTATTAGATGGCTGAACATAATCCCGAGCTGTCGCCAAGGGCCAGCACATTTCCAGACATCACTGCACTTGTTTCACGATAAATTGTATTTACACTGTGAGCATTGAATCACTCACTGTGAACTCACTGTGTTTGTGTTTTGTGTTACATGTGGGTCTTTAGGAAAACGGGACTGTTATTATTTCGGGACCATCCCGTGGATTACAACAAAGCAATGTAAAGCCGCTGTATTGCCTGTTCTCATTGTTATTGTTTACTGCCGTTTTGTCATCAGACTTTGGATTGTACAAATAAAACTTCATTGCACATAGATTGTCTGTTCATTGATTACTGCTGCATTCCTGCTCTTGCACACTGTTGCCATGGCCCTGCACAAGTATAAACGTGTGGCCCAAATGATAACAATCCTTCAATCCATATCGACCAAGCCTGCCCAGGACAGTGTGTAGTCCTGCAATAAAATACTACATATGCAGCAGATCATGAATCAGAAAAACATACATATTCTCCTAGCAATGCAGTTTAAATAACCCAATGCTGTTACAGTTTCTATAATGGCATGATAATATAAGTGGTATACGTTAAATAAATTGGCACTTGTTTATGCTAAGGATATTTATTCCAACATAACTGTATGTAAAGAAAGAAAAAAAACAACCCTAAGGTACTGCTAGGCTTTAAAAAATAATAGCAAATATTGCACAAAGTCATCCTGCAATTTATATATATATATATTTATTTATTTATTAACCTTTACAATGGAGACAGCTAAACAAGATTTGATTCAGGAATAAACATTTTGTGATGGAGGTAATGGAATCATATGCAAGAAAATATAAAGTACAATCTGAAAGCTACACTGATTTAAATAAATTATGCTCTTGGGACTCCAGTTCCTTCAAGCAATAACCCTTAGGTGCCTCTGAGGATGCTGATGAGTGGACAATTCAGGATTAAGTGAGTTTAAGGAATAAATGTGATGTGCAAAGCATGCTTTAGAGTAGATAGTGACCAGAACATAATCCCATGTTAAGACTGATTGGCCTTTCAAAATGGGGTGGAGATGAGGGTTCAATTGAGACACTTACAATTGCATCAATTTGTTAAGAACTTTTGAAAGCATGCTTTAAAAAGACACAACTGTTGCTGGCATTTCCCAGTCCACTTTTTCTTGTGCGTTGCAAGTTGTGCTCAGTGTGTTTTTGAGATGAACACCCAAGTACCTAATTTTCACTAACGGCAGGGTGTACTTACAAGCCTTGTTGAAAACAAATTTCTGTGGCATTTTTTGTTTCCCCAACGTGTTGAGAGCAATAGACTACACACATGTGCCACTACCCCTCCAGCTCATTCTGAGCATCTGTATAGGACCATGATCTATTTTATGTTAGTTGTCTAGGCTACCAAGAAGGCCAATTTAATAATAATAATAATAATAAGAATAAGAAGAAGAAGAAGAAGAAGAAGAAGAAGAAGAAGAAGAAGAAGAAGAAGAAGAAGAAGAAGAAGAAGAAGAGCTAAAATAATTTAGTTTCAATTTAAAATAATATTTTATTTGCATTGTACACCAATGTATACAATGCAGCAGCATGATTTATTTTGTGTTACTGATAGTCTACCGCTAAAGTAAAAAGAAAGTGTGCTAGATATTTATTTGATTTTACTACTGTACTGTATAGGCCTACTGTACAAATTTATATTTTTACATAATGTAATGTGTAGCCTACCCAAAACACGTTAGTGTTCTTTCAACGCAACAATTTGTATATAAGATGCATTGAGCATTTTATTGTATTGTTTTTAAATCCGAAACCTCCTTATGTCGGACAGACCTGTCTGCTGAGGGGCTTCTGTATGATTATGGAAAGCTTTTGGTGGGCAAAGGAGGGGGGCTCACTATAGAATTTGATGGGATTTAATCTGACTTTTAATTTATTTTGTGTTTATCTATCTATCTATCTATCTATCTATCTATCTATCTATCTATCTATCTATCTATAGCTGGCTCTTACTATATATATATATATATATATATATATATATATATATATATATATATATATATATATATATATATATATATATATATATATATATATATATGTTTACGGTCAAGTTTGGAGAACAGTGTTTTTACCAATTTTTCAAAAAAAAACATGATACTTCTATATAGGAGGGTGCTCAAAGTTTTGACCACTATTTGTAGGTCTCTCACAGTTCACCAAAAAAAATATATTAAATAAATAAACACAACTGCACATTGTCGTGCAGTTTTCTGTCATTTTGTTTTTAATGACATACAGACTTACAGTGGCTGACACTTTTTACTGACACTATTTTTTTTTTCTGACATCATTTAAAAAATAAATAGAAACAATAAATAAAAATACATTCTTACAATGAAAAATACAATTCTTTTTACATTTTTCACTGCCATCAGCAATACAAAATATATCATATTTATTTTGATTAAAAATAAGACCTTTTTTATTTGTTTATGTTTTTAGTGTTAAAATGTCACTTTTTTTATTGTCTGGCCTTAATGTACAGTTACGAACCTTAAGCCAGATTCAGTTTAACGTGGCTTATTTCTTTTTCAATCGCCAATACAGCAAAGGCAGTGAGCTTTCCTTGCTTTCTGTTGATTGGAGGTGTTTTTTTTTGACACGCTTTGTTAAAGAAAATGCTCTTTCTCTAGGGTCAGGGATAATGTTTTCAGCTGTTTGGGGTTTTCAGCACAGATTTGTAAAAATATTTCTAAGGCCCCCCTTTTGCCGCTTGCATTTTTCTTCTTCACATTTCTTGTGTTTATGCTTTGCTGTCCATGAGAGAGACATTGTTTGCTGTATTCAAGCAAAATCAAACTCACTGACCTGGAATTTACTTGTGTCGCTGTGCGAAAGTGAGCAAGACAGCAAGTTGCGGGTCAGCCAGTTTGACATACACGGTTGAAATGTCAGCGAGTGAAGTTCTTCCAGTTTGTACGCAATTCCATATGTGTTTTAAAGAAAAAAAAACATTTTTGTTTGGGGGCCCTGTGTGAATGACTTTGGGCCCTAGGCAGGTGTCTAGTTTACCTATGTGTTAATCCGGCCCTGCCTCTGTTGCAGCAAACTACAACTCAACTCCTGCTATTAGTGAACAATGTTGCATGACTCTCACAATGCTAGAGCTCTCGCTAAGAAGTCGCAACGAATATTTAAATTAGTATATTGCGGCTCTTTTTATTAACATATTTGCTCTTAGCACATACGAAAAATGTATACCTTGCGAACAAAAATGCTAATTGTGGTGTTTGTGCTTCGACTGGCCCATCTTAGTACATTTATTGCAGCGGAAATTATTTTAGGTGAATTTTAACCACTTTACTGCTGTGAATAATACACGCTTACTTCTTAAGATTATTAACATCAGGCATGGAAAACCATGTAATACTGTTTATCATAGACGGGGTATAAAATGAATACCACAAGATGGACCCCAGTGGACAAATAGAAGTCCACTAAGTGTGCTTTCTTTTGAGCTTCTCACACTAATAACAATGCAATGTTGTATTCTGGTCACAAGGCATTCAGGGCACAGAAACATATTAACACTATACTCTATTTCTGTTTAATACAGTATTATTGTATTCAGTTAGCTGACCAAGCAGCTACATTTTTTGGTAACTACCAGGGGCATATGTGTAAAAGTAACATTACAAGTTACAAATCCATCTTCCTATCTTACTTTCATTGATTTTCTGATTATTTTTGGACATATACAGGTACTTGTATAGCATAAATGTATATATCTCTGTTACATATTTTGGTGTATTTATGTTTGTGCACAACATTCACAATGAAGAGATAGCTGCAAACTGAAATCTGTAATTCTAAAAGGGTACACAACAGATGTTGTGTTGGAAATCTGTGAAGCATATGTGTGTGTTGTATCGGAAATAATGCAGTGAAATGTTATGTTATTATTTTACACATACAAGGTACAGTTAACAATTTACAAAGATAATACATTTTTTCATCATACAACTGACACTTTTTTTTTTAAATTAAAATAAATAATACATTGTTTAAACTTGTGTTCTTTGCTTCTGTTTGCGCCGACCTAACGCCCCAGGGAATTATGCACAGAATCTAAATTATGCAAAATTATGCAGTATCACTGTACAAGTATGTACAAATTAGCTAAAGTATTGTGCTGTTGTATTGGATTCTTCTCATACTGGATATCAAAATACTAGCATAAGTTAAAAAAAAAAAATCGAAGTAGAAAATCATGGATTATTTTTTTTTTTAACATAAAGTCTTTCTAAATTCCAAGATTGAAATAGAAAAACACCAGTGCTTTCAGTTTGTTGTCTGAAGAGAATGCCCCTGATAGGACAGGACAAGATTATACAGGGAGTTGCTGTGCTCAGCATCAACTGTATTTGTTACCGTATTTCTGTATCTGTAAGCTAATGGTTTCATATTAGGAAGTCGGTCAGCTGTCGATGACCAAAACAAGTAAATGTCAATTTCACGTGGCGCCAGAGCACTCTGGATTGCATTGGGTGCGACTTTCACAGTGTACAAAGCAAAGCAAAGAACATCTTTTACTCTCTCTGTTGCTGATATATTGCAATGTGGGACCTTTGTCTGGGCATTTTCTGGCAAAATAGATCAATGTTCCCTTTATCCTCAGTGTAGTCCAACATTTTTCTCTATCCTTGACTGTTAACGGTAATATTATTTAATATTATTACGCACTGTGATATTACGGTGATAAGTTTTAAGCAGAAAATTAAACGGGTGCGTAATTGCTTAATTCCCCAGAGTGTAATCGGTCAGTAATTTGGCCCATGGTGTTTCTCACTTTTTAACATAGACAGTATAGTTTTATTTGTATCTCAGAATACCATCTTACAATACTCTTCTGGCATTATTTAACATACCCAGCTAAGGCCAAAAGTTTTGCATCACCTAGAATTTTAGGCTTGAGACATAATAAAAAAAGAAACCTATATGAACATAATTTAAATATTTTATTCAACATCATGTTGTCGAAAATCCTACACAACGATATTGCAAAAGTCTACCGGAAGCAATAATAGTAGTACAGCGTTTCATGTTAGTTTTCGAAATGTCAAAGCGCTAAGTAATTTAATATGTTAACGTAACATTATTCAGCAGGTTTCATTCGACTTTATGAAGCAAATTAGTTAATTCTATAGGGTGATGCAGAAATGATGGCCATAGCTGTACTATAAGAACAATTGTGCACAACTAATAGATTTTTTCAGGACTGCTACATATAATATCAGGAGACAATCTTTTGTCCATCAATGTAAGGGATGCTGTAGTTGTTTGTAATGGACCCCATCCTTCTTTATAGCAGTGAATTAGTCATTTGTATTTCATTATTCAGAAACAAATCCTGCTAATAATGATTTGGAGAAGAGCTTTGGGAATCTGTTATAATTCACAATTTGTGGAATATTATACAAAGGCTCTTTTTTGAGTTGCCAAGGTGATTTAACTCTGATTTAAGTTTGTGTTGGTCATTTACATAATCATTCACAAATGGTTGACTGTACTACAGCAAGACTAGTAAAACAAAAGTATGTTCTATTAACACGTTTTGGCATTCTGAAAGTTCTCATTGCTCTCGGATTTTCTTCAATCAAATGATTTCAGCACAAGCTTATTTTCTGTTCTGCATTCTAAAATGCTTCAAATTGTAGTAATTAACTGTATTATTGAGGTGCCAAGACCCTGTGGCTTAGTGTTTTGTAGGAGAATATTTTAAAAAATGTGTAAACTGCAGGCACAGCATTTTCAATTCTCACTTCAGTCACCTACTGTGTCTCCTAAAAATCACCCAGAGTGCTTTTCATGTCACTATTTGGTGATACACTTAGTCGAACTTAATGTAATTATTTACTGTAGTCTTTATTTTGCTCGTATTAGAATTTTATTTTTTTGCTACTGATTGTATTATACCTTACAACAGCTCTTATCTGTAATATGATACTCCGTAATGAGATACTTTAAAATGTGATATTTTGTAACTATTGTAAGTCGCCCTGGATAAGGGTGGCTGTTAAGAAATAAATAATAATAATAATAATAATAATAATAATAATAATAATAATAATAATAATAATACATATAATAATAATTATTTTGTTAGGTAAAGTATTGACCTTTCGATTACATGTTACTTATAAAAAGAATCACAATGTATTTTTTCTTAGTGTTTCCACAGCTCCTGTAGGTGTATAGAATATATATATAATATATATATATATATATATATATATATATATATATATATATATATATATATATATATAATCTATATATATTATATTATATTATCTATATATATATTATATATATATATATATTTATATAATAGTGACGCAATAGCTGCGTTATAAAAGGTCTAAAAATAATGTATAAAAATAATGTGGCAGTGAAATAAAATAAATGAACTTTTACTGCAAATCAGCAGTAATGAAATTCAGAACCTGAGAAAAACATAGAATACAGCTGGCAATAACTCAAATTGGTCTGCCTATACAGCACAAACATAACCTCATTATGGCAGCCATCTTTTTTATCATGTCTGCTTTGTGATATTAAAAATGTTTGTGGATGAGGTGAAACAAAAGATAGCGCAGGGTTTATATCATGTAGTGAATAACAGTTTGAGAGGTAAATCAGAAGTGTGGAATTATTTTGGAATTATAGCAAATTAAAATAATGAACATGTGACTAGAATAGTTGCTTGTGAAATCTGTCATTATGTTTTTATGAACGGCAGCCACAAAAGTGGTATATCATCTCTGCGAAAGTTCAGATGTAGCTCCCTTTCAACTGGTGGCATGAAAGGAATAGACAGGTGTTTTATATTAAAATAAGTAGAGATAGTTAATATGTTACAATATTAAAATATATCCAGACCATTAGAGAAAACTACTGTGTAAACTCAATCTGTGGAGAATGGTAGAGATATCTGTGTGTGAATGTGAGAGCGTGAGAGTCATGACACAATCAGTAGATAAAAGACAAACACTTGCAGGTTTAGGTCGGGTTGCAGGTCTTTCTAAAGCAGGTCGGGTCGGGTCGCGAATAAGAAGACGGTGCTGCAGCTGGTTCTGGGTTCGGGTCAGGTCCTGTAGTAGAAGGTCCAGGTTGGAAGCGGGTCATAAAAATCCGACTCTGGTCCTTGCGGGAATGGATCATTTAAAGAATTGCTTCCAGATCCTTTGACTACATACTGATTACTTTTCTCACTGTATATAATATGTATTTGAGCAATATCACTTGTCATACTAATCACAAGCTTGATCTTCCTGATTACACTGCATGGGCAAACAGCTGAATACAAGTTATTTAAGGCTACTTAGAGTAAGGGTTTCCAAAAAATATAGTGTTATACGTCCCCACGTGTTGCTACAATTGTTTGAATAACGTGCTTGTATATTTTCTTTTCACTGTTAACATTCAACTTTTACACTTATACCTTTAAAGTCTGTTTCAAAGATCTTTTCAAAATGTCCGCTCTAGTGCACTGGGGTTTAAGATCTGTCCTCTAAATCCCTGCAGGAAGAGCAATTAAAAAAAAAAAAATTAAAAACATAACAACTGCTCTGGATGTTCTGTTCCGTACCACATCATGGATCGTTAGTGCTGTTACCTGTTTGACAATGTGGGCAATAATCCTCACACTATCAGTGCAATAGAGCATATAAGAAAAGGTTGTCGAGATGTAGTTTTAGAGCCTTTTTTTGGAAACAGTGCCAAAAGCTCAGAAACTTTGTAATTCCAGATGAACATGTTTTTGCTGATACACACATACAGTGTATACATAGTAAAGCAAAAGATTGGCCTGTTGCTCTTACTGTAAAAAAATAAATAAAATAAAATCAGTGTGGCTTTAATGATCTGACACAAGGAAGCAGAAATGCAGAATTATTTGCAAGCGAGGATAAAGAGGCTATAAGACTGTGCCCCCAGTGTGACATGATAGAGAGAGGATGACAAAGATCATGTGATAATACACTGTTGCTGAATGTTCCACTGTATATAACAGAGCTAGGTCAACACTGCTGAGTGAAGCAGTTAATGAGTTTGACCATTATATTACTGCACAGAAAACCATGACGAAACAAATGCATTAATGCAACAGTGAGAGAATAAACTGGGGTACAATACCAAGACCACGTGAAGGTTACCCTTTGTATTACCTTGCAGCCATATCAATAGGATACTACATTTGATTAACTGTAAAAGTAGATTATCAGAAAGGTGATTTTATGTATGTACAAAATGTACAAAACAAACATGCTGACGCAATCATGTTTCTTTTTTTTTACCAATTAGCAATGCTGAATAAACATTTGTGTAGAAAAAAATCATACATCTGTAAAATGTAATTGATTTTTTTTTTTGTTTGTTTTACGTACAGCCATTACCGCCTTTTCTCAGAGCTTAAACAAGGTCTGATAAAGACATGGATGTGGGCCTCTCCAATTAAACCAAGTGCTGCAGAAAATGGTGTTGACGGCCCAGTTGGGGGGCACTCTTCTCTAAGCCAGAACTCAAGCAATGCTTCAATATGAGGTTAGGATGGCAGCTGTGCTTTTACCTACTATTTTATAGAATTTGTCAAATGTTAGACTGTGACTCCCACAAGAGAGAACTAAAATAACTTCCAAATGAAAGACTAATTCTGCATTTGTACTATTTCATCTATTGCACGCTCAAACTTGCATACTTTATGTATGCTGCTGGTGTCGGCATGAAACATATTCATAGTGATATTAATGTTTGCAAGCTGTGAACAGTATGAATAGCAGCTCCAGTAAGCATCACAGTTATTTATAAATATAGATTACCATGAATGTAAGGGCACTTCAGTTATCCCAAATGTATATCTTTGTTGACATTACATGCCCCCCTCTACAGGCATTATAAGGCCCTGAAACTCACCTTTTGTTTTGCCTGATCATGGAAGTTAATTTAAATATTTGTTTATATTTGTAAATATGTTCAAATGTACAGCTAATTTGTCAGTGCAGGATTATAGTAGAGTTACAGTTGGCTGTTTCTGCATAGTGCTAAGTTTTAAAATCCAAGTTCGATGACAGCTGATATAATTTAAGAATGAAGCAGCAATGTTTACAAATTAAATGTCTGTGCTAGTCCAACAGAGATTCATTTATCATTTCTAAAGCATTTCTAGCAATTTTGAGTGCTCTCTAAAACCACTGATTTGCATAATTTATCAAAATAAAACACCTATCCCCCAGTTCTGGGATTCAATTTCCAAAGATATACTGGTAATATTTGCAGCTTAAATCTTGACTTTAAACATGTTCAACTGGGCTGATGCATCTCCTGTTTTGTGTTGTAAAGTGATTGTGTTATGCTTAGAAAAGGAACTGTATAAATCCAGCGTGTGTTATATAAAACAGCACTTGTAATAAGAGCATAATATTATAAAAATACATTAGCCTTTCTAAACTCAGTCACTATACGTTTTTGTAGATTGTTTCATTAGTAAAGTGTTGGCTTAATCCCGCAAATTTGACCGTTATATGAGCTTCTAGGTTCTGTATGTTTATTATCTCACGTGAGATTGTTTCAAGTGAGATCTGCTTCAGGTGTGTCACTTTATTTATGTTTAGGGTTAACAACCATCTTTGTTATTTGCATATCATGATTGTTTACAGAAAATATCATTACCAAATGGATTGGTATTTAACAGAATAAAACCTGTCAATTTATATAAAGATTCTTCCTGAGTTTGTAGGACTAGAATGTAAATCAAACTTGCAACTTCTTTTCTCTATTCATCCCACTAAACTCAAAATAAATTCACTCTCCCCAATACATTTACTGATTAAGAGCTTAAGCAAAATTTCCATTTGCTGGATCTGGAAGAATCAAGGGATGCACTTGAGTAAACCTCCCAGAAAATGAATGTGCCGATTTCCATATGATGTAATTCCTGGAAGTGTTATTACTACAATAAAAGAAGCAAGTGTGGAATAGAGAGATATCTGGGAACCAATACATGGTAAGCAAACTGAAATTACTGTATGCTTCTATACTTTATTCCTTTCTCAAGTTTAACTTTTTGAACATGCTGATCCATTCCCTAGCATCTTTTTTTGAGACAGTGATTGTGTGTGATAATCACAGATAATCGGACCCATTTGGATTAAAGCCATTACAAATTGTTTTTTAATTGAGGATGCATATTGCTCTGGATTCTTCTTTTTTTTAAAAAAACATAAGGTAAAGAAAGTAAATCAATATCTGTTGCACTAAAATGAACAAGATACAACATGAGAACTTAATACCTGTGAAACCTTTGCTGTCATGTGACTCAACCCAGCTGTTGTCCCTCATTAAGCAACATTGTTCTGGGACAAGTTGCAAAAAGGCTACGTGTCTGGCATTTACTGTTATACAATAGTGACTTAGGACTGGAAACAAAATAATTTTGCTGCAATAACAATCAGTTTAATTTTCAATCAAAACAACTGGTAGTATAAAATACAAATGGTTACAACTAAAATGTAACCAATAATTGCATTGGTAGCCCACGGGCTAAGTGGTTATAATGTCTTACTCGATGGTCTAAAGCTCCTAGAATCACTAATGAGAACGATGATGCATTTACTTCATCCGAGTTAAATTGCTACTTTTCAGAAAATTGTCCATCTTGAGGTCACAACTGAGCCACTAGTAATAATCTAGTCATTACTATGTCATTACACAGCAACCTATGCCATAAACAATCATAGTAAAACAGACGCTTATTATTTTTAATATTACTTTCCCTCTTGAGTCTAAATATGTGCTTGATATGAATGGCAGCAACGCATTAAGTAACAATTTTAGTTTGTTTCTTTGATCTGTACCCTGCATTAAAACTGGCGAGTTGAAAACAAATTATGCATTGTGTCCGAAATATTATTTTGTAATTAACTACTTGTAATACTTGAAATGAATCAATACAAATAGCTGCTATTCCTTGCTAACAATATGTAACAGCTCTAACAACATGTTTGCATTTAACCATTCAACAGGAAACAGTAATTAAGTTACAGGTACACCTTTCTTCTGATAGTAACCACGACTATAAGTAGTTATGTTATGTGTAGGTTGTCTCTGTTCAAACTGGACCAAATGATGCCTCTTAACAAGGGATGGTGTGTTAGCTTATTATAAATCATTTAACATGGTTGGTTCTCCTACTTGATTTTCATTTGTCAGTCCTCTTGAGGGCACTCTGAACATATAATTTTCTATTTTTCATTTTGGAAGTCTGTCATAAACATGGCTGCAGTGGGTGACATCAGACCAGAAACCAGGAGCCAGAAAATAAACAAAAAAGTGGTGGAGTTTGGTGACTCTGAGCAATTAGTTGAGCTCAGCGTTTAATAATGAAACAGACAGAAAAGAAAAGGTTGTAAAGACAAAACACACAGGCCACGGCACTTTTGCCAAAATAAAGAGACAAACAAACACAAACTACACAGACAAACACGGTGAGCTGAAATTCAATTTATTATTATTATTATTATTATTATATTATTATATTATTATTATTATTATTATTATTAGTATTATTATTATTACCTCTGCCTCCAATCCCATTCTCCACTCACCGAACACACAACCCCAAGTGAGTAAAAACATGCTGCTTTTATGCAGCTGTACCGAGACACAATTGCTAATCAATCATTCAATTGGAGTCGCGGTACAACTGCACGTGAATTGCACAATTCCCCGTGCTCACATATTATTACATTTTACCTGCATGTGAAGTGGTGTGCAATCCTCATGCCTAAATACAAATATACATTTTAAACACTTGTGTAACACAGACCCATTTATATCCCGTGTAACAATGACTATAATCCAACATTAACACACTACCCGTAACATACAACACAAATAAATAGCCCGGGGGTGGGGCACTTTGCCACAAAGTCATATGAAAAAATACACTATATGTTATCTAAATTTCACAAACTTATAAATATGTGCGTACTGTAGATTGGTGTTTGTTCTTGTTGGTTGTTGTGTAAGATTCGGTTCAATGTTTCATGCCATCAACTATTGGTATTACAAAACATTAGGTCACAAAGAGAAAGGAAAGGGGAAACTACATTTTTGAGAGATGTTTTTTCTGCTTGCATTTTCTGCTCTTGAGCCCCACTTCCTTCTTTTATACTTCAGGGACAATGTGGCATGGGTAGATCACTAACAATGTCATGTTCTGAGTCTGCTGTGGTCTCAACTAGTATGGCCTACTCTGATAACAGCACCAACACTACTCCTTGTGTCTTTTATCATTTTCTTAACCTCCACCTGGAACTCCAGATTGGGGATTGTCCAAAGACTATAGCTTCTGTTCATCAGAATTGAGTTCATAATTAAAACACTATTTCCTTCAAGTACTTTAGCAGCTGTATTTTTGTCAGTCTTGATTCATCCCCCCGAGAATTTGTCTGAGTGTTAGAATGGATCTTCAAGTTGTGGTTTATAGACTAAAGTATTTGCTGAGCCACTTATTTACCCATTTCTGAGCAATAATATAAACATTACTTATTTAAACTTCAATTCAATCTGATATTTAAAACAATATTGATATATTACAATATTTATGTACAGTAATATTTTGATGTATTTCAGATATGTTTCCATATGACTTGATGCACAACTCAATAGTTTATGATAAAGGATATGCTGCAAATATTACTGTTCTATTCAATTTGAAATAATATATGATAGCTAAGTCGAAATGTACCGACACTAAGATCCATAGAGTTCCATATATCTGTAAACAACTCCATATATAAAGAGTGTAGATATCCCAAAAATAAGTAATACCAGGATTCTTGGGTAATAGTCATACTGTGTATTCTGTATATACTGTAGGCAGAGTCATTGAATAAAGTGATATTTTGTCAACCTACTTTTTTTATTTCATCAAGTCTTTAAAATGTTTTGTTGTTGTTTTTTTTTTTTTGTATTATTATTATTTCAACGGAACTAATGGTTTGCTGCAATTATTCCATTATTTTCTTAATGATCTTTAATTATTTGCAAAGAAGCCTGACCAGTGAGAGATAAAGAGACACTTACATTGTGAAGCTGAAGCAGGTAATGAATGTTTAATATGTCACTTTGATCTATTCATAATGGCATCCCTATTAAAAACAACAGCACAAAGCATAATTTAAAAAAAAATGTAAATATATATATATATATATATATATATATATATATATATATATATATATATATATATCTGTCTGAATATACAACAGACATGTTTTTACAATATATTTCATATTGTTAACTTTCTAACAGAATGCTCTTATTGCAACTGATAACATGTAGAACCTGTAGAAAACATTGTAAAGGGGCAGAGTGGATAATTTTTCTTGTTATTATTTCTAGTCATTGACTTCCAGATTTATTTAAAAAAAAAAAAAAAACTATAATGAAAAATATAACAATTGAAGAAAATTAATTGTAAATGCTGCCCTCACTACACCCCTGAGGGTTACAATGTATTAATACCTCTCTCTAAATAAACATGTTCAATGTTCAATTGTGTATTACCATGGAAACCTCAGCCTCTTCAGGTCTTGTGGATCTAAAAGAAAAAAATGAGTTCTTTGTTTTGTGCTTCATATTTGTACTACTTAAACTGAAAAGCTGCCATTGTGATTTGATGCCTATTAATAAAATAAGCATGCAGGTACTTCATAAAAAAAGAGAAAACATTTTTTAATTATCTTTTTCTTTTTTGTAATGCACTTAGCCATTTAAATATGTCTTGTTTTTCACAGAGGGTTGTTTTTCATTTTACATCTTAGCTACATTAATTCCATGCAGAAATGTACTTAAAGCCACAACAGAAGGGTGTGTTTTTAATAACAGACATTTAAATAGTTTATCTTTTGTGACAAAGGTCATGTGTGAACAGGTAGGTTTATCAGAGGTCAGCGTAAAGAGGTAAAGTGAATTGATGGACACTGCTAACAGGGTGAAACATTTTTAACTCAAAACCATAACAACTATTGAAACAGATAATATTATTGCAATTTATTTAACAGCCTTATTGATCAAATTTGAGCACTTACATTTTTTAAAAAAAGGAGGACCTAAATATTTCTGGCCTTTAAATATAGTATATTTAACCCATTGGCTTTTACACTAGTCATGATCTATTGACCATCTTATGTGACATCACTAATAACAGAAAGGAGCAGATTTATAAATGATATGTATGCATTGATCTGGTGCACCTTTGTTATTTATAGCTAATGAAACATCACTCCCTTATTTTGAATACAAGTAGTTTTGCTTTATCCTTCCATATTCATTCCCAAGTTCCTATGATTCCTGTTGTTGCAGTCCAGGTCTGTCTGTCAAGATGGCTGACTTCCTGTGTCCTCAAACCATAAACCCCCTAGAACCATGTGCTTCCCTTCCTGTACTTGCAGTTCCCTTTTTATAGGGAACTAACAATAATAGTTAATTGGCTTGAATGGAAAGCACCTCTGGTTGCATTTGGAATTAGGAATGGGACTATTTTCTACCTCTATTCACCTGTGCTGTTGTACAAATAATAACACACACTTAACAAATAAATAACCTAAACACAGCAATCAAAATAAGCAACAAAAGTGCCTCCATTTGAGTAATGAACAAAATAGATGTGAAACATAACAAGTGCAAAAAAACCCAAGATATTAGTATAATAAATACAAAAGAAAATCAAACATAATGTGCACATCCCCAATTAATGTATAGGTATTGGTGACATCTTTTTTCTGAGGTTTCAGAAAAGCAACAGCAACACCGGATGAAATGGTTTGAACCAGTCGATTTCACACCTGTCCAGGGGACAACTGATTGTAGCTTTACATTCAGTGTCTGCTCCCTCCTTTAACAAGAGTCTCACACACCAAAATTCCAATAAAATATTTCTGGTAAGATCCATTTAGAACATATACATTTCAATGAACATAGTAAGAGCTTTCATAAAGTAACACAATTTATTAATTTGGATTATTCTATCGGAACATTGTGGAGCCTGATGTCGCTTTACAGGCCAATTTGAGAATGTAATAACCATTGAGCTCACGTATATGATAGGACTAAAACCAAAAAATAATATTGGCTGTAAAGACCTGCAGGTGTTTTTCAGTCATTTGTTTGATAGGTACAACTGTGAAATACCAATTATCAGATTCTTAATAGGGTTATGATCCCTTAGCCCAATATTGTGAGATTTGTTAAAAAAAAAAAAAAAAAGTTTACAACATTTAAAACAATATCATAATGCTTATCATACGGAATTACAGTACATACAATATGAATTATATAGCTTAAAAAAGGCTGTGGAATTACAGAGGCATTTGTCATGACTGACGTTCTTATGCATATCCTCATGTTTCATCTTCACTCTAAAATTGTGAAAGCATAACAAATTGGAATTGCACATGAGCCTTACCACTGTCATCATTTGATTCCACAATGTAAATGTAGTTACTAAAATTCCAACATAAACATGGGCAACGAAGAGGCTCAAAACCAAGTGACCAGATCACCCCTTATTTCTGTGCAGGAATTCCATTGAAATATATTTAATAAACGCCTTTCATAGGCACAATATGAAAGTTGAGCTAATACAGTCTGACCATGATCGTCTCTCTTTTAATCATCAGCAACATGTCTTAGAGGGAGTGTCGGGTGTCTCCAGTAAGTACCTTGTCATGTAGTTTTAATTTGTTATCTATAGAGAGCTTACATTTCTGTTAAATATGCTGACATTATTTATTAGTATGATTCCACTGAGAATGTTGAAAATATCTCTCGTACATCTTATTAAAATGTCATTCTCTAACATAAAGTTCCTTTAGTGACAGGCAAATTCCTGAACAGATCTAGTTAACAACTTTGAGCTATTTCATTTCATATTATTTTTCCCTGTGTGAAAGTTCCAGTAGTTCCAAGTTCCATGGTGTAAATGATAACATATTTCTTCATGTTTTTTTTTTTTTTTCATTTTGGCATCTTTCCAGTTAAAGTGATACTTGTGGTTCAAGTTATTTTCTTTCATGATAAAAAGACAGAATAGTCAAGTGATTTGTAAATGTTTTGGTCCCCACCTCACAAACAAGCGCCCAACACCGCCCCCTAGCCAGCGGTCTTCCACGTTAAAAAGGACACCCACAGGCTGCCAGTTGCTCACCCCTGAATTTTTCAGCAACAACTCCATTCATTCACTCAGTGAACAAGAAAATATGAACAATTACATCAACACTGCATCCAAGATGTAGTAATACAAAATGTCAACGTGGGTGTTTATTAATTGATTAGACTTTAACTAGATATCATTATCACAGGACAGTATTATTTACACTATTTATTTTCTTTTTTTTTTGTTGCCCTCGGCAGCCGCCTGTGTTGCATACCCCTAAGGCCTGTGCTGGTGCTTTTAAGTGAGCTAATGGTAGTGGTTATTGGTATTAATGTAATGTTAATGCTACTATTCAGGACAGCTATTCTAATTGCTATGCTGCTATTCAGAAACACGTTGTTTCTCATGCTGTGTAAATGTACATGCCTGGTTCCATAGACCCCAATTATAACTAATCATGGACTAACTAATGTTATTTCTAGGTAAAGTAGTCCAAGACTAGTGCTAATTAATTCTAATAACAAACCACAGTGCTGAAGTTTTAAAATATGAAATAAAAATCATATTGGTAGCTCACTGTTATAAATATAAATTGTAAATTAGTATACATTGATATTTTTCAACCTACTTATTGAAACAATATCAAGGTGACCTTACGACAGATAATTCTGAAAGCTTTACCTACTAAACAACTTTCAGTATAGTCTTCCTGTTATTTCTTACAGTATTCATCACACTTAAATGAGATCATTTCTTGGCTTCACAACTGGAGTATCAAGATAAGGGCTTAGAATTAATCAAAAGGTTCCTTCACAAGCAAGCCAGACATAACAATATAGTAGGTTACACCTGAATATGACTAAGTAAAGCATTTCATAAAGCTACAGATATTAAGATGTAGGGTTTCCTGTTTAACTCAATACAGAAATTCAGTTTGTTAAATTATCAAGTGGGTTGGAATAATGTTAACTGCCAGTAGCACTCCATGTTGTTACTTACCGTTATACATAGATTTACTGTGTTTCCTTCTGTTGGGGAATAATGGCATTTGTTCAAACTTGACTCTTATTTTGATTAGCCATTTATTTAAAAAAAAAAGAGTATAAAGACTACAGCAAGAAAGTCTTCATCTATTAAATGTTAAGTGAAACTGTTGAGTAAGATGAGGTAGGGGGTTAAGCACAGGAGAAATGGGACTGTGAAAAGGGTATTGAGGTGTAATAAGGGGTCATTATATATCCGAGATGCTTTATGCAACAGTGGTTGTTTGTTTTTATGTTTTACACACCTTTTCTTTAAGTATTAAATGTTGGCTGTCCCAGTCTTGCGTGGAGTTAATTATATGATTTGGCTAATTGATATACCACAAGGACATTCTGTCAGCAATCAACATGTTACAACAATAGTATGGGCAGCATATAGAAGACAAGTTAAAACAGTTAAGAATGATTAAACCTCTCAGCTGACCTAACTCCCTTGAGTGTGAATATATCATTGTACTGGTGTACTGATTAAGCTGATATATATATATATATATATATATATATATATATATATATATATATATATATATATATATATATATATATATATATATATATTGCATGGCAGTTTTATTGGATTTTTCATTCCTGTCTGTGTTCTGAACTGTGAATAAAAACTGTCCTTTATTTATTTCTTACAAATAACTTATGGTACGAAATATAAAACCACTAAGTGTCTTTAAATGTATACTTGTTGCAGCCTTGAAAGAAAGTATAAGAACACCAATATATACTGTAATCAGCTACACTGTGGTGACAGTCTGAAAATATGAAATGTTATTCATATAATGGAACTGAAACATCTAAGTCATCCACAGGATAGACAGGACTTTGGTTAAACACCTCCTCCGAAGGACAGCACCCCCACAGCCCAGTCCTCTCTAACATCATGCTGGGATATTGGTTGACCTGAGAGGGCACTCTTCCCTCTAACTTTTTAGATCAGACAAAAGAGAAATACATTCAAAAGAGAATGTATTGAAGTCACAGGTCCTGTCTTAGAATGAGGACAAGCATATTTGTGTGATTTAAAACTGTGCTTTTAGTTCCTAAAGTTTGGTTGTATTTGTAGAATAATTAATAATTTCACTGTATGAGACTGGAGGGTAAAGCTGGTATTTCATGTTCTAATTTTTTTCATCTTTGTATCAACTTTAGGTCATAATCATAATTGTTCTTGTATTTCTTGGGAATAATAATGCTAGAATAAAATAAAAACTGTAGCAGTATTGTTGCATCATGGCTATGTGGCTGTTTTTGGGCAATTCAACCTAATTGAGCAGTTCTACATAATTTCTTATCATACTACCAGTGTGCTAATAGACATACTGTAATGGGCTTGCCTTTCTACAAATTTAAGATTAAACAGGGCTACATGTGAGTCTAACAATGCATACTTACAAATATTGTAGTGATCTATTGGTAATGAAGTAGACCAAAAACATCTTTTATATTATTGCTGCAGTTACACATAGACAGTGATTCCTGTATGTCGCTGTACCCTCTTGTAATGTGTGTTTTGTCCTTTTCAATTGAATGGCAACAGTGCCCTTGCCAGAGCTTTCTTAATGAGGCTGGGAATAGGGACATTTCAATGGGTCAAATCTCCACCATGGAAAGTCTAATTTATGTCTCTTTTTTTTCCATCTGCCCATTTTTTCCTACATACTGTAGTCAGATTAAAATAAATTAATATTTAAAGAAGTACATATCAGTTGTTGGTGACATTCAAATACACATGGATGTTGTTTCAAGTTAATGTTTACATTCCTTTTTTATCGTGCGTTTTCTTGTGAAGCCTTAGAGCAGAGTAACAGCCAGACAGACAGGGAGGTACCCCTGTTGTTTCCCCAGATGAGGTCTGCAGGGTTACAGAGAACAAGGCCCTTTTTAAAACCTCAATTACCACATGGTTAATCCTCTGCTGGCTGCTCAGATAAGGCTGAGCTTATCCAGAGTGTAGAAGTGGTCAGAGAACCACACAGAGGGCAGTTCCAACTGTCAACCTTGTCTGACAGAGACAGTGGGGACCGTGAACTGGAACTAATCCCCTGCTCACAAAACTCTAAATATTAAAAACACTCCAATTACCAGGATAGTGAAACCAGTAGGGAAATTCAGTAATTTGCTGTTCATATGTAAGCGCTTTCAGTTTACTTCTTTACTGTTCTTTAACTTTATTAATTCACTTCATTATGACCTGTTAGGTGGAAGTCGGTGGAACACCAACCTGCTAATGAGTGTTGTGAAGGAGGGAATTCTATTTTTATTTTTGATAATTTTTTTGCATACAGCTATGGATCCAATTGTCAGTTTTAAATAGGCTGTATTAGAAAAACATTGATGAGACTTTGAAGGACTAAACCGCTTAGCACAGCCAGTCTCGCTGCTAAGTTTACCAAAAAACAAAAGAAGCCGCAAGGTTCTTAAAATTATAAAGGACATCTAATACCATTGTTTGTAGAATAAAAGAAAAGTCAAAGAATGGTTTCTCTTGAGCTCACGGTGGACAAATATTTAAATATGTATAGATACTTGGTTAAAATTGATAAATTGATGTATTAGAAAGAGAGTTAAAATAGTTTTTGTAACAGGTGTTTTGCAGTTGCAGCATGATTAAATTAAAACAGTTTACTCCCTCACAGGTTCAGTTTACTCACTCCTTCAGTCCTTAAAATTGTGGTTTCTGCATGGGTGTTCTCCATTACATAAACGATAACACACTATAGGACAAGTCAGTCAGCCACGTGCATTGATCTGACAGATGTGTCTATGCTGGTTTGCAAATAAAAAGTTTGAATCTCCCTGTGACAGCATATAAGAAATCCCTGCACTGAAAAGTTCACCTCCCACCAGCAGGGGGAACAGAAGGAACCTGGTCATCCAGCGGGCTCTGGGAACTAGGGGGCTAACATTCTGTAGGAGTCAGCCTGATAGGAGGCTGGTGGAGGGGAACAAGGTACACCTGGTTCCAAGCCCATGTTATTGGGTATGGGGAGGAGCCAAGGTGTACAAAAGGGGCAGCCTCTCCATCCGTCAGGACAGTGTTCCTGGGACCAGGGAAGCGAGACCAACATGTTTGCTGTGCCATGGTACACTCTCTTGCTTTATCTCCTGCAGAGTAACAAGGTAACGAATGCTACAGAAGACCAAAAGCAATACCCAGGCAGCTGCAGAGATAATGAATGCTGCAAACAAACAGCGAGACTGTCTAAGCATACTCTTCTCTACATGTGTTGGCTTCCCCCTCCCAGAGCTTGTGTATATAGCTTTATGAATATTTCTTGATTTAAAGGGACAGTGCCTCTTTATTTCTGCAGCCAGTTTTGTGGCTTATGTGTAAATAAACTTTGTTTCTTTTTTATTTCAAAACCTGAACTCTCCTTGTGTAATTTCAAGAGCTTTCTCACTACCCTTAAATATGAATTTAAAGCTGCTGAAATCAGCAATGGGATAATGTTCTTAGCTGCATCAATGAACCAAGCAGAGTCTCATGCATAAAAATTTTATGCAGAGATGATTTTATTACAACTGTGCTTCAAATACCCAGCCTTGCCTATCTGTTTACATATTTTATTTTAATATTAATTCAGTTAGAAACAGAAATGTATATGCACAGTGCTCTGTTATAAAAGCAATATTGACTGGGTTAATCTAAATCTTCTACAAATAAATTTTCTGATTACTTCAGATAGCATTGCATTATATTCATATACCATGTTTTATAAATTACAATTATAAAACAGTTTGAAAAAATGTAACAAACACAAGTCTTAAAATAGACTTGAATGGTTTGTTTTCAGCATGCAAGCCGTGGCAGGTCCTTTCGAGTTGCAGTCTTGTGTACTCGATTCTTCTCTCAAGGGTGGAAAAAACGACATGCATTTGACTGGATAATGTGGTTTAAAATGAACTGTATGAACTCATAAAATTGAATATCACCCTCCCTAATGGGAAGAGAAAACCACTGTGCAATTCAAGGGCTACTAAATGTCCATGATTGCTTGTAAGTAATCCATTCTAAATTACCTTTGTTTCAACTAATGTAAAAATAAATGTGTTCACATTGACAAATTTTGTTTAAGTGGACAGTAAAAGTGTGGATAATCCATTAACAACATGTGTCTGTATTTTCTACCCTCAAGACTATTGATTTTTGAATGGGATCTGTTTTAAGAATTACAATATTATTTACTCTACATATCTTTAACCTAGACATACAGTATATAATTTAATGATAATATGTTTTAATGATGTACTGTACCAAATATTCCAGACCATATTTTATAGAGGTAACACGCAAGTAACTTCTGAGGACTCCAATGCAATGAAAGAGGGGGTTCAATGAAAAATAACACTGAAGGTATGTTTTTATACTGAAACAATATCCCTCTCATTTTAATTGGTGGCTGTTAAGTTACACACACTTTTCAGCAGCATGATGCTGCATTACACTGCCTGCAAAGGCTTGTCAATCATCATTTCTAAACAACCTATTCCGTCTCTCATTACTGGGGCTGTCAATCAGTCAACAGCTTTTGACTTCAAAACTTTTGTTTAAGTAACCAGTGGATTGGTGCAATGCATTTGTAAGACACCCTTATAACAGGACAGTCTTGCATGCTGGTTTGAATAACACCTTCTTTATTTAGAAGAAGCATGTGGGCTTACTCTTAGAAAAACACATGGAGTCATTTTTTAAATTATTTTTAAATTAATTTCCCCTTTTGCCACTTTAATAATGCACAAAAATAAAAGGATGTGATAAAAAGTGTTAGGTTTATGATTATCATTGATGGCTGTCTTTGGTTACTAGCTTTTAAAGGATTATTTACTCCTTGTAAATGACCTTGCCTGCTTCCCTGGCAGTGTCTTAATTCTTGTAATACATATATCTCATATTACCATTTGTATGTTGCACCAGTCATAATGAGCGAAGACCAGTTTGCCATTTTTGGTCAATGATGTTTGTTTTGTTTATCATATGGAGAATGCATCGATAATTAGAATAACATGATGTAAAATAATAAATATATCTCCTAAATATCTCCACTGTTTATATCCAGAAAATGGGCATTGGAGGGAAAGGGAAGTTGTCATGTAAATTCTGCTTCGTCACACACACACACGCCATCTCATGGGATTCTGTCTGAAGGGACCATATGGATAAATCACTTATGGATAATTTCCTCCACCAATATAATCTGAAATATTTCAGTACAAAGGCAATATTCAGTGTTTAGACCAGATACATATTTTGATCAAAACTCTAAACTAATTTAGTAAATGTTGTTAAAATATTGTTTAAAGCACTAGAAAACAATGATACCTTATTTATATGAAGTAAAATGGGCAACGAAACTTGGTTTTAAAATCTATAAATAATGTTTCTGATGTAGATGACAACTTGCAGCTTACTGTTGTAACAGCAACAAGAACATTTCACAAAGTGAGAACCTAAGGCTTTTTATAATAGCACAGAATTTAAATAAAAATTACAACAAAAAAAGCATGTCGATCCACTCCAGTTGGAACCAGAGCACTGAAAGAGCGAGCAAAACAGGATATGACTGAAAGGCAAACTCCACTCACACAACAAGTCACAGGCAGTGGTGTGGGAAATAACTAGTCAAGCTTGCACACAAAAGACTGCAACAAGCAAAGGTATAAAGAATCTAACAGAAAAAGGGTAGGGTTGTGCCTAGTACTCTAAATGTACAAGTATCCATTATGGTTATGGACATTAGCTAGTTACTTGTTTCTTGTAGCACATATACAGAATTTATAAATCAGCTTCTGGTCACAACTGACTAATAATGACTATCAATCTCAAAACTATGTATAAAGAGACAGAATTAGGACAGAGTAGTACTTTAAAGCAGCAAGAAAAAATACATGCGTCCATACATGCATACATACATATTGCCAATAGGATTTTATGGTGGTTTTATCCTCCCTGGATATTCTAGAAAACAACATCACAGAATTATCTCTATGGTTTCCAGGAATCTTGGTCATAAATCATTTGTTTCTGATCCCAAGTTTACCTGGTAGTGATACATCTTTCAAAGCTGTGCCTCTGCATAAATGTTGCATGTTTCCCTGTGTCAGTATGCAAACATGCATTTCCCATCCTCATATGCTTAAAAAAGTAACTGACTAAATTAATGGGGACAAAAAAGAAATTATTAAATAAATAAATACTATAATTGTCTTTGTATTGGTGCTGAGCAATTCAGCACATAAATGGTAACATTTTAAAATACTATGAAAAGAGTATTTGTAAAATGTGTAAATCTTTCCTGGTAAAAAAAAAAAATACAAAAAAACAACAACAAAACTTAATCGCAAGGTAAGGTCTTCAATATGTGTGTGTCAGAAATGAATCCACTAACACAATATCACATGGTATGTGTAGCCTTAATTACACATAAGAGTGTCTTGCACATATCTGAGTAATCAACCAGTGTCCACACTTCACAGGGAGCTGTAGATGTTAGGGATGTGCCTCTGCATGTTAATTTGTGAGCAAAGTTATACTGCAGCTCCTCTGATGAGGAGCAAATTAACATGGTTAAAATAGACTCTTTGGCTGTTGTTAAGTTACATTTATTGAAGGTTTTAGTATACAAAAACGTTGCCATGGAAAGAGAACGCTACAGTATATTGAAAATAATATATCCATGTAATTTCCGTGTACATATATAGGTACATGCAAAAATATATTCCTATAATATACATGTTCCTATGTCATGACGCAACCTATTCGGCTGCTTCATTGAAAAACAAGCCGCCGCCATTATCACTCTAACAAGCACAGTACAATGGAGAACAAATAATGCATTTAAAATAAAGACATTCAGCCAAACAATGACGAGAATACTTACAAAATAAACATTATTTCAGGACTTTATGAATAAAAACAATAGAAATAAAAAAATATGCTTTATTCTATATTTCTTGTTAATCTGTTAGATTTGCAACAGATGAAAAACTGATAAACAATACGTGTACAAATATTTTATATTTGTTTCACTTTTATATGCTTTAGGAAACCTAGAATATATAAAATAACATATGGGCCATTCGAGCATTACTGCCCAAAGAGCCACTCGAGACATATACTATTGTGTGAGAATATATTCTGACCTATATATTATTCTATTCATATCCTCGTAATCTTCATGTACATAATTAGGTACATGCAAAAATAGATTCCTAAAACATGCATGTCCCTACGTCATGATGCTCATGCATCACTGCTTAGAACCATGAATTATTCTATTTATATATACCTTAAATGATGTATACATCAAAATGTGTGGAGCTGTATGGTTTCATCAGCAGAAGACTTGTTTACAAATGTACTATTCATGATCTTAGTAAATTAGTAAAACACTGGAATAATTTGTCCTGACCTAATGAGTGATGGTGAAAGCAACACTATTTGTTCTAATTCATAACGTGTTAGAAAAAAACTATAAATGTACTGAAATAAACTATAAATGTACTGAATTATGTGACATTTGCTTATCTTTACTGATATTTTTGCAATCTGCATGTTGTGACTGCTGTGCTGCAGGTGCCTGGCATATTGTACCAGTGAGCTCTTACACTGCAAGCAAAATGACACCACAGTGCAAAAGATACCCAGGAAGCTTCATAGAATATGAATAGAAACCTGTATGGAGGCTTGAGCTATGAGAAAACCAACTCCTTTCGTCTAATGTAATACCCTTCTCTGAATTCAGCTGGCATCAAGCCCTGAATCAATTAAAAAAAAAAAAAAATCTGCTGCATCTATGTCGGCGATCCAATGCTTTCCAATAGGCCATCAACCTCTTTTCTCACATCAGAGAGTCCGAAAGTAAGGTCATCAAGGTTCTTCCAGTCTTTTTTTTTATCCATTTCTCCAATGCAGCAGATGGGCGGTCACATGTTGGGGTAAAAATTGTATCATGCACATATTAAGAGGTGAACTCTATATCACACTGCAACATAATTTTCCAACATGACTCTGGGAAGAAACATGGCAGTGAGCAAGGGTCTGTATGTAGATTTAGTTAGATATTAAGCAGGGAGACTTCCTCAATAAAATGCCTTTATTATTATAATGACACTGACATTAACTTAATTAAACTATTAGTAGCTATGTACTTTCTATCCCATTGAATAAACAAGGGCTATTTTTGTGGTGGATTAAGTATTAATAACTGGAGTCTCCGTAGAGATGGTCACAGACATTGACATTGGTTGGAGGTTATACTGTCTTGTTGTTTCCCTAGTAACAATGTGTACTGTGTTCTTCTAAGTAAGATATGTATATAGGAGGCTGTGTGGTCCAGTGGTTAAAAAAACGGGCTTATAACCAGGTCAGCCATTGACTCTTTGTGTGACCCAGGGCAAGTCACTTAACCTCCTTCTGCTCCGTCTTTTGGGTAAGACCTTCTTGTAAGTGACTCTGCAGCTGATGCATAGTTCACACACCCTAGTCTCATATCTTGTAAAGCACGTTGTGATGGTGGTCCACTATGAAAGGCGCTATATAAAAATAAAGATTTATATAATGTAAAATATAATTTTAAAAAAAAACGAATTTAAGATTCTGTTTTTTCTTATGAGTTTATTGAGTTTGGAGATTAAAAATTACAATACAAATTTGTTCATTTTAAAACACAACATCTCACACATTTTATATAGACATGTACCTTCTTGAGTTATGATTGAAGACTGCTTGAAATTGATTAGTAGAATGCTTGAAATGGCATTTCTAGGTTCAAAGTAAGTACTGGTAATATCCTGATTGCTGGCATCTAGTTAATGCATGTTCCTTTCAGACTCAAAAAATAGAGATTCACTTTAAGAAGCTAATAAGACTAGAAACAATTGCACAGAGGAGCCTTTTCCAAATCTCACTGATGCAGCTATCCCCTGCTGAGACATTTTACTTAATAATACACTAAGCACATGAAACGTACTCAACCATAACAGTTAGCATCAGGAAGCCGAATAGGAATAGGCAGGACATTTTTGAAATTGCCCAGTGACAGTAAGAATATAACATATTGAATGCTTCTATATTTATGGATTTTAAAAAGAAAAGTGGTTTGCCTATTGCAAAGGTATTCTATTTATATTTTAAAACAGACATGAAGTGATATTTTGTATGAAAGAAACATTCATCTGTCAAAAGGGCTTTGATACCCCAAGGTGCATTTAGTTGCTGACAGTTAATGAGTAAGTATCTTGAAATTACATTGTCTTTGTTTTTTTTTTGTTGTTTTTTTTAATCTTTTTTTTTGGGGGGGGGTTGTTATCACTCTGAGCAGTTCTTATTGTAATTACTCAGATATTGTGCTTTTCATGTTTGTCTGACATGTGCTTTCTTCAATGTTATACCCGCCATCTGCAATACAAATCAAACATTGCAATCCAAACAAAAAACTATGGCTGATTTACATGGGGGAAAAGTGATAATGTTTAGTTTAGTTTATTCACTTTTTGCCCACAGTGCACAGGTACATCTCAATAGAGCAGCACTAATACAAAGTGAGACCTAAGTAGATCATACTCAATAATAAACAATACAACACTTATACATCCAAGCTGTATCAATAAAATAAAAACACACACATGTATATACATACAATACACAAGTATATTAGAAGATAAGGATATTTCTATTTAAATTATAAATTTCTTCAGGAAAAGGACTTTCTAAGCCCAAATCTGAAAATGTTGTGTACAATACTGTATGTGACCCTTTATATGCCAAACAAGGTTATCTTAACTATTTTTAAGAAACATTTGTAGAAGAGCTGAGACTGTTAAATAATTGATCAGAATATTTATTGAATGGGGTTGTTTAGCTTTGCAAATGATAAAGTTACAGTGAATAATTAATGACAGAGATTGTCATGTTGCATTGTTAAAAAGCCAATGCTTACTGAAGAAATTAATGCTAACAATTCATGCTTTGTCAACATTTTTTTTTTTTAATTTTAACCGAACCTGCATACACGTAGGGCTGTTTCAACTGCTAAAGCCTTTGTAGGTGATGATGGTGGGGGAGCAATATTTTCTGGATGCAGCCACATCTGGATCTCACGAAAGGCCTCTTCATGTAACTGCAGGTTGAATTTAGCATACAATTTTGATTCAACGGATATATTTTGTAATAGAGGAATGTGCGCTTAGCATGGACACTATGGACAAGGACTATAGGTTGAATGAATACTTACTTATAGGGAAGTATGGATATATATATATATATATATATATATATAAATATATATATCTATAATATATATATATATATATATATATATATCAGTAAATATACCACCACAAAGGACTATGAATCCATTACATCATGATTTACAACAACAACAAAAAAAGATCCCTCAGCAGCTATTTTAATATTTACGTTCTCCTGCACACAAGTTTTAACTGTTGACACAGCTACACTTTGTGTGTATACATTTATTTATAAAATATATGACCCTTTTAATTATTTGTTTGGAACATTTTGTTTTGATGGATGACCCATTTTAAATTGTATTTGAAAGTATTGCACTCCAAATATCATTAAATCTTTATTACTAATGTATAAAGGCAGTTGAACTAGCACAATTCTAGGCAGGTGTGATAAATAATCATGCAGGCTTAAATTGTTCTATGTCTTCATATATTGAATTGAGCAAGCCCAGACACTGGAAACCAATTGCCCTCTGAACAGTAGGAGATGAAACCTAATCTATTAACAAGTTTACGTATGTAGGCATTTCAGTGTTGGGTATTTAGAACATCAGTGGTGACACCCTTTCTGTGGGTGTGGACAAATTGGCTGCTTTATCTCTAAATTGATTTGGGGTGGTAAGGGATCCCCCACTTTATTTAGGCTGTGATTGGTGAACAACTGTCATCATGGAGAGTTCTACTGAACCAGGCTGTAACTGTATAATAGAAAAAACTTGCAATTTTCTGATTTTAGCTAGGCTTTGAATTAGGGGCAATTATTTAACATATGCATTAAAATCTCTTAGTTTGGTTGCCGTATTCCTTTCCCAATCCCCTGACTGGTATTTATAGCTTATACATCTCAATGTAAAAAAAATAATATTCTTCTAAAATCTAAATAATATAAAATAAAATAATATTCTCCTAAAGTCTAAATAATGAAAAACATTCATATTTTCAAATCTTCTGGGATATCTGAACTGCAAGATGTTACCTTTATATGGGATGTCGTTCAGTCCTGACATTGCTAAACCTTGTGCATCTGTACTAAAAAAAAACATCCAATATCATTAATAAATTCTAGAAATGATTTCAAAACTATAAGAGCAAGCTATTCCAAATATACATGCCTGAATGCCTGAGGGGCACACATGTACCAAAGTAATCAGTTGTCTCTAATGACTTATAGCTCAGTACCCATAAGGCCTTTGACTGTCAAAATGAGCAGTCTTAGATCTGTTTTCTCTGATCTAAGTGCATTTCAAATGGGAATATTAATATTCTAGAACTTCTTTTTAGCGTGCTTGTTTAATAGCCTCTCCAGATCAGAATGTCTACAGTTACTTTTCAGTTTGAGGACATTCAATCTCTCACAAAGTCCATTTGAAGGCCGTTTACAACAGATATATTTAGAAAATAAATATTTCTATACCTACAAAGTTTCCATTGAAAGGAGTATCAAATACACTGCTTAAATGTGCATGCGTGCGAGCGTGCGTGTATTAAATAGCAGACAACATTAATGTTAGGTTAACATTTTCTTCTCTCTTACAGTTTTGAATTTCAGGTCCAATTTGATAACTGCAGATGACTGTCTCAGCTGGGTTAAATGTATACTTGCTTCCTGATCAATCGCCGCTAAGGTGTCATCCTTGGCTTGAAGAAGCAAGCGAGGGACAAAAGTGTCACGACTGGGACAATAAAAAAATACAATGCCGGAAAACAGTAAACTTATGCAAACTTTTGTTTACTTTCTTTTTTATGTCATGAGTAATTTTAAAATTGGCAAGTTTGTTTCGCCTTTTAAGTTACATGAAGGTTTGATCCTAGTGAATTCACACTCATACACACTAACCAAATACTTTTCATTACAACTATATATTTAAAATCTACTTTATGTTTCTTACTATGCTGAAATATATTGTCTTTTTATATTGGGTTGAAAATATCCAATGGTATTCTTTATTTCTCCTAAAGTCTAACACAGAGCCTTTAAATAAAAAAAAAAAGTTTTGGTATTAATACTAAATACAGCTATTTTTTTTTTTTTTTTTTGTTTTTGCTTTTAAATAAAGTATATTTTTAAGAAAATTTACATGTGAGTAAAACAGCTGAAGCGAGTACAATACTAAAGACAAAACAAATGAAATCCAACTGTAGTAACCCAACTGTCTATTTTAATGGGAATTATTGATTGAGTATCCACACCCCCAAAACTAATTCATTAACCATAGTAGTAAGCAATAAAGCATGACAGGGTGTCGCCTCATGACTTATCACCACCTGCGGCATGTGGATATTAGAGTATATCCCACACCCTGAAGTGCCTTATTGCACTTATAAAATGGGTCAACTAACTAAAATAAAATAAATACATAGATAAATAAAAATAAAAACATGTTTTAATTACCAAAAAGCAAATTTTATTAAATATCCTTCTGCCTCTGACCTAAAAATAGTCCCATAAAACTTAAAAAAATAAAACCAAAAATGCATTAATTAAAAACGTATTATTGCATTTTAATAAACATTGAACTGATTAAAAACAAGAAGCACTATTTGTAGATGTTAAATGGAACACTGCCATTGAAATTGCAACTTTGAAGATGTACAGGCCCTTTTTTTAGATTCTGAACAGTAGGTGGAGCTGCGACAAATGATTTTGAGCAACATCACACAGACCTTCTTTGCCACGTCTGGCCATATTTAGTTACACATCAAAACAAACCTCTCTCAAAAGACTTGCGGCATTGTCAGGTGACAGTGTTGGGGAAGAATTTCTTTCTCTTTGTTCTTTTAAATTGTCCTTTGTGATCCAAAAGTAGTTACAGGAGGTATCTATGCTAGGTTTGTGGTACCGTTTCCAGGGGCAACAGAGATTTTGTTTGCTTTTTGAAATATTCGGACAGTGGCATAAAAAGGACACCCAATGCCCAGGCAGTGGACGCCTGTGTATTTTTTTTTTCACCACTTGATGTTGGTGTCTGATTCAGACGCATCCAAAATCTCATCGAGTTTGGTTTCCCAAAAGACCAAAATTTATATACCTCACCAGTCACGTTTATTGTGATTTAAATATGGCTACCGTTTTTTTTTTTCTTTTTCTAAATTATGTTAAATGTGGTTAGCCATGTATATTAATATAAATTTAAATATAGCTACCTTTTTTTTTTTTTTTCAAAATGTTTGTGGTGTATGAATATCTACAAGTGATTCGTCGCTTTTTGAAAAAAAAAAAAAAATTCAACCCATGGGAATATGCTGTAATATTCACATCCCCATGTGATCTGTTTTGACCAACCAGGAAAGAGTATTTAAAAGACCATTTTATAATGCTCATTATCATATGTTTTCTATAACAATTGGTTTGGTTCTAAAAGTCACGTTTATGTCAATTACCATATCGTGATTTGGCTAAGGAGGCTGGGAATACAGTGTTTTTACAATCTTTTATCATTGAAAAATAATGAGCTGTAGAATGATATGCTATTCTTTCCATGTATGTAATGCTTCATAAATGTAACCACTGGCAGCAGCTGTATCCTTTTTTTCTAAAAGATGAAACTTTGAAGGCTTATCAAATTGGCACTGGGTGGGCAAGTTCAAACACTCATAGACCACATTGCTCCTAATTGGATTGTTTGTTGCTTTTGGCAATGACTTGCGAAAGTAGTAGAGTAAGTATCCTCCAAAACACACATCAGAATGTTCTCATACCAACTAAACAAATATGACCATACTTCTGCATAATACAATGATTCATATTCTCTTGAAAACTACAGACGTGGGAAGGTAACAATATTAAACCCGCTAAAGTAAAGGTCACAAGTTCCACCATATACTTGATGTTTTCAGTGGGATTACAGTTTTCTCTAAGTTTGTATACATTTTTAGACTGTCAAATTTGTTTGGTGACTGATGACCTTTTCCAAGCCACTAAAATATAGACTGATAGATACATGATTGAAATTAAATACACTTTCTATAATTCTATAGTCTATAATTAATCCGACTTTGTGAAATGTCAAGTCAAATAATAATTAGATTCACAGTGCCTCTTGTCGAAGAACTTTACACAAAAAAACCCCCAAAAAACATGTAGAAATTAACTTTAATGAGAAATGATCCACGTCTGGTCTCACTTTGAAAATTGTACTACAGCAATGTCTTTAAAAGTGCATTCAAATATAGTTGCAGCAAAGTGGGTCAGAATTAAGTTTTCCAGGGGGCTGTGAGTTCCCCAAACTATTTCCTTTACAATAAGCTTTTAAATGTACTTATAGATATTGTGCTGTAGAAAAAAATCTAATTATTACTGTGAAAGTACTGTATGTATAGCTGCTAATAATGAAATGTGTAGCTACATGTACTTGAAGTGCAATATCTTAAAATGTTAATGGGATGCTTTTAACGTCTTAATACACTGTTTAGCTTAAACCAAAGACTATTCGATCACTGTTATTTACTGAATTTTGTATTATTGCTACAGCAGTGTGGCAGCGTGCCCCTCCCCTGTGTGCATTTTGTGTTATATGTTGTATGTATGTATTGGTTCACAGAGTGTGGCTTATGTAGCACAGGTGATGTAAAATGTATAATTATATTTAGGAACAACCATCCAAAACCACTGTACACATTTTTCACTCAAAAATCTACTGTTTTATCATACACTTTATTGACAAGCAAGCAACAGTATCAGGACAAAGCTTTGCATCTTAAATAAAAACAATTGTTTATCTTCAACTGTTGTATATAAGAATGAACCTCATAAACACATGAAATTCCCAAAGAACTAATAGATAATAAATATGATTTGTTGTCTTATCTGATTGATCTCATCATAAATAAATCTAAATGGCTCTGCTGGTTTCAGGCCCATCCTGAGGTGATTGTCACTGGTTTAGGATCACATGTATGAGTAATAGATTCACTACACACCCCTAAGCAATACTTTCAAATCATTTTTTTACTTCTTATTAGCTTCATTCAAATTAGTACTGATCCTACTGCTATTGCATTGAGAAGATTATTAATGTTATCAATTCAGAAATATCAATCTATTTAGTAAGAAAATAGTCTGAGCAGGGTGAAATAAGCAATACATGTCCCACCCACCTCTATCATTCATAGAAAATGGATACAATTTTGGAGGACCTCTGTTCTTGTGAGAAGGTTTGGATTTATTTGAAGAGTGCATGGATAACAGGATATTTAGTAAGCCTGCGGCCTAAGTGGGGTAAAACTGGCTATCCCCAGTTATTCTACATGTATTCACACTAGGGACGATTTATAAATTCAAGGATAATTCAAATAGTTATATTCATGTTTTCGAAAGGGGAAAATAACATTTTGTTCAATTAGTATTTTAGAGCTTTAGAAAAGGAAAGTTCTTGCATTTCTAACTGTGAGATAAGACCTTATCCATGATTGTCATTGCCTGAAACCATTGTGTCTCACTATTTGCGATGGCAGCCAGATGTTAAAAAGCAGAATGCTTACATTTCTATTTTAACATTGAAATAGACAACATGCTTGAAGAAATAATTGTCTGTATATGTCTGTGTATGCCACTATTGCAATTATTTACTCTCTATCATTGTATTTATTGAAGTAGTCGATATTGGTTATTATTGTAATTATTATTGTGATTAATAAAAATACTTAAACATTGAAACTGCATGTGGCAGGGCAGGGGCCCTGCATGGGTAATTTTGTAAATATAGTGTAATTCTGTGTGTTTTTGTAAATAAAGTTCTGTTTATTTGAATTTAAATTCAAATTTACCCTCACTGCAGCAATTCCCCATACGACTCAGGAGACCTGAAGGTTCAGTGGCTGTCCTCCAGTCCCACAATCAAGCCAGGTTCCTTTTTCACCTAGGAACTGGAGAGAGGATGTCAGTGACCACTGGATGACAAAGGTCAGCCCTGCAGCCTGGAGCTGGACTGTGATAGATTTGCTTGGGTACATTATTTTATTTTGTATGTTTTGTTTGTTTTGTTGTTAAAAGTGCGCAGCCATGCTGAACTGCAGTCTTCCGTCTCTGCGTCTGCTATTCCTGTCGCTGGCCAGACAGTAACCGCAATGTTATCCTACCACACTGCAAAATAAGGTTGTTTTTTTAAATTGTAATAAATCAAAAAAAAAAATTTACTAGCCATTTTTTACATTAAGATGCAGATTGATAAAATATTTTATTTTGAGACAAGTACCTTGTTTAGTAAACAGTACTGTTGTTCTTTCAAAATGTAATACTTCATTTTTTCTCATATCTAATTGTGTTTTCTTCCCTCTTTAATGGACTGCCATCACAGAGGCCAATATTGGTGACACAGTAAGTGCTTATGGGGAGAGGTGACTACAGGCTACCCTATAGCAATCTCCTACTAATGCCTGTCTGTGAGAAGCAGTGAGCCTTGAAGAATAGATGGAAAAGCCCTTACCTCTGAGTATATGATGTAACCACAATCATCAGTGGCCTTGCTTTAGCTTATTCAGTAGTGTCAAAATATTCTAGGAAACATGTCAGTCAAAAAATGGTTACAAATCCTCTACAAAAACATGCAGTGGATAGAAACACCACGAGACTGCTTCTCAGTTCAACGAAGGATTTCAGTTTGTACGGTACAGTAAGGCAAAGCTTCAAAGCTGGAGAACCTGTCTGTGTCTGTCAAGGGGAGCTGAAGCTGTCAATTAAATTCAATCTTTTTGTCCATCTGTAATGTGCCTTGACCATCACCCTTTAACTCTGTGATATCCCACAAAAATGTCTGATGAATGTGAAATACACAAGATACCTGAAACTGTTTATACCAGTCAAAAATAAAGACAAAGTGCAATAAATGAGTATTTTAGAACATGGGCCAGCATATATCATTGCCATATCATTCATGTTTATAAAGTGTACAGCTATAGGAAACACTATGCAGTACCATGATCTGCATAAAAGTCCACTGTCTGTGAGTAAGCAGGAACGGTCCAGCAGGTTGTCCTTCTTTATATAGTCTACAGATTTGTAAACACAATCCCCATATTTTCACCCATGATAAGATCCATAGTATGTTACCAGAAATGCCAATGTATATGGTACTGTACATTGGCTTTTTTAATTTTTAGTTTTTTTTTTTTGTTTACTGTGAATGTACTATATAGAAGAATAAATTAATTGTGTATTAAACTCAAGCACATGTTTTTGGAAACCACATTCAACAGGTTTAATGATATATAAAGATATATATATATATATCTCCTCCCTGGACCACTTAGTGTAATTCATTGTGCTATTGTACCACACAGGGTTAACAAGAGCATTATGCTTTTCCTCTGTTTATTGTAGCAGTAGGAAATAACATGGCATAACAAGCCAGAAGAACCGTATCCAAATGGAGGAGGTCAGAACTGTTACCAGTCCTGCCAATTGACACACAGATATACATTACAAGAACATGTAATAAGTAGACTAATCTGGCACACACCAGACAGCTGCTCCACTTCAATAATATTGCTGTTTGAGCTACAATCAAATTAATTCTGATCAATCATTACAACATCCCTTCCATATTATCCAGCTTTTCTCCTGCTTGATTTGTTATTCTAAACTTACACATTCTCTGCTAATCAGAGAGTGAAAATAAACTGTATTTTGTTTTAAGTCTCTGTGTTATTTACTGGTTGGTGGAAGAATGATTAACATCCATCCAAGCACCAATGGCAGACCTTTTCTAGGAATTGTACAGGATCATCAACTTGTGGGTTTTGGTGCAATTTTTAGGTTATTTTTAAAGTTTGTCTTATAAAGATGTTAAATTAAATGTCCTCTGTTTCCTTGATGTACAGCTACGGGTGATTGAAACCAACAGTTTTGCTGTTTGGAATTGGGACTGATTCAGTGGACCTGTGTTCTATCTTCAGATTGTCTGCAATATTAGAGTTGACGGTTCCTTCTATCTGTGCAGTTTTAGAAAAGAGATGAGTTACAGTCCTCGGGCTGAATGCGTTTGACAGGTATAGAACTTTAGTAACAATGTGTCATGTATTTATTTATTTATTTTTTAACAAATTTACTTGCACCATTATTATTTTACCCCTGATTTTCTTCTAATTTGGGATGCCTAATTGCATTTCCCCTCACTGCAGCAATTCCCCATACGACTCAGGAGACCGGAAGGTTCAGTGGGTGTCCTCCAGTCCCACGATCAAGACAGATTCCTTTAGATTCATCTAGAAACTTGAGAGCAGATGTCAGTGACCTCTGGAAAACAAAGGCCAGCCCTGCAGTCTGGCCTGCAGGGTTCGTTGTAGCGCGATGAGGAGAAACAGTTCCTTACCGACGGGAGCACCAGACACAATATAACACTCCCTTTGGCGTCTCCAGCAATGACCGGCCTGCTTAGCAGTCAGGACGTGAACCTCCTTTGTTTGACTCACCACACGGCTGCGTTTCTACCAGCTGAGACATTCAGAGACCCCTAATGTGCCATGTTTAAACTAAATTGTAGCATGCCTAAGTTTTCTGTTTTCACTGTGTCGCCCTGGATTCCCTATATATTGCCTGTTTACATTTTTTTTGGTCTGATTTTAAGACATGTGGTACCTTGACTCTGAAGCAATCTTTCTTCAATGCTACTACACTATACTAGATGTACTTTTTCTTTTGATTTACTTTGGCCTTTCCTGTCTTAAGAAATGAAGCACTTGCTCTCACGAATTGGATTGTAAAACAATAATTTTACAGTGTACTGCAGATGCTTATTCTCAAATGTAATCTGGATGCATTTTATTTCTAATCTGTAATTGTCACACACTTTGTTAAAGTATAAATGCCAACACATCTGTGAAGCAGAAGGCAAAAAAGCTCCAATCCTCTTATATGTATCATATTATTATAGCAGTATGATTGCACCACCATGCATTTTCTTCCAAATAAAACTGTTATCACCCTTAACTACCAGTCCAAATATTGATGTCTGTGGTCAATTTGAGACTAGCTTTTCAGTGTTCATATTTTTAACTACACATTATTTCATCCAATTACTTTTTTTAATTTTTTTTTTTTTTTTACACAACACATTTTTTATTATTATTAAACCCCTATTTCCAAATAGTTTTAGCCATATTGCACTTTTGTAACAAAATTGTGGACTGGCAACAAATAACATATATTTAAAAAAGTATTTGCATTATTTTAGTTCTATTAAACGTGGTTGTTTTGTTTGGTAGGGTAGTGTGTGTAGAGAAAAGGCTCTTTACAAGACATTTTGGGCCGTATTCATAAAGGCTGAATGCATCTAAATGTGAGATAGAACTGAGCAGCTAACGGCATGTTGGCTATGGGCACAGTCAAGTCTAATTGGTTGCACCAGCACACTGGTGGATTCGCCAGCGGTCACTGCTGAATAGAGTAAAGGGTAGCGCTCATCCTGTTCAATTGATTGACACCTGCTGAAATGCAAGAGTGAAATGTAAAAAGGAATGTGAGAATTGAAAAGGCACTGTTGTTGTTCCAGCGGCACACTTTCCATCTCGGTCAGTGTTTGGATCTATTACCCTTTTTTTTGTTGTTGTTTTTTTTTTTTTTTTTTTTTTTTTACCAATAAAAAACAAAAAAACCCCAGAAACAATACTGTGCTACTGAGTCAATAGTAAGTGACTTGAAAAAAAAAAAAAAATAAAAACACACAAACTGCAAAAATTAGCGTTCTTTTATATACGAAAGCTCAACATGTACAAAATCTAGTAAAAATCTAACAAATCAACAAATAATATGAGGTTTATTATACTTTAGTCTTTTCATCAAAAGGAAAGAAATTCACGAAAATAATTAAAATAACAACAAAATTAAGGTATACTGAAGCTGTGCTATTGCTATAGCCTATTAAAAAAAACACATCTTTTTTGCAACCCACGAAATCCATATTTTTTTTTTTTTAATAATGTACTGAAGCAGGTAATAAGCGGGATACTGTAAATAATTCAGTTAGAAATATAGTGAAGTGATCCCAGAGACTTCAAAGTGTTTTGGGATGGGAGTGTTCGCACCTCAGTGCTGCTAACTATTTAAAAAAAAAAAAAAGTAATGTATTAGCTCTGCATAAATGTGATTGAAAGGGTGTAAAACAAGACTTAAACAAGTCCTACCTTTGTTGAACAAATTCTGTATCTGCATCTAAAATTTGGAACAGACTTAAGCGAGTGAAGTAATAAACCTGCTTTATGAATGATCCACTAAACATAAACACAGGACATCAATGTTGAAAAACAAATTGGTAAGCTCGCCGTACAGCCATGTGTGTATTGGCTGGAACGTTCAATATGACACACATTACATTATTATTCATAAACCGACGTTTAAAAGAGACCCTACGTCTACTTACCATATTTCCCAGCAGCCCCGTCGCCTATTAGACATTGTTGAGTATTGGAGACCGGCAATTATTTGAAGTTTTACGGTATACTGTAATTGTACAAGTAATTATGCAGTAATTACATTGTACATACATAACCACATATGTAACACAAATAGTGAAAATATTTTCAATGAATAAATATAAATAATAAAAGAACAACGACAAGTTAGTTTAGACAAGTTACCCATTACATAATGGCATTTTAATATTACTTTCAACAGATTACAGACCATTACTCTTACAGATTTTCCAGCAACCACCCTATCCAGAGACCCTATCTTGACAATGATAAAAAATAAATAAATAAATAAATAAATAAATAAAAATCGTGAACTTGACTCCCCCTTGTTTATTTCAATCTCCACATATAACATTGTGGGGTGTGGAGTCAAAAGATACCTCCATAAATTTAGTGAAATTAAGGCCCAAATTTATAAAAGAGAAAAAGCGAAAAAGCATGTTCAGTACTGTCGCACATATCATCAAAATAACTACTTATTTTATTAAACTAATTAGGTAAAGCAGGTGATTCCACAATCAACCAATTTAAATATCCCTCACTGCAATTAGCAGTGGAGAATTACACACCTCTCACAATAAACAGCGGGTTTGGGTCAACCCTGCATGTGTAGTCTACACATTCCAAAAGAAAATGAATGGCACACAAAGATGGTACTAACCATGGTGATGAGGATGCTCAGAAGCAAAAACACAAATCATCATTATGGAATTGGAGATTTTGGTAAAAGGCAGTACTCACATGAAGATGTATTTAAAGCTCGAAATACATCACCAGGACACATGAATAAAAGATATAAAATATGTGCTGTGGCTTCTTAATAAGCAAATGTACCACTTCAGAGTTTGTAGTAGGTTGCTTATTCATTACAACTCATCATCCAGTTACTGTGCTTCGCATATTAATTCAACTTCTTATTTTGTATAGAATAATTCCAGGCATATAGACTTTTCAAACTTCAGAAACAGTAAGTTTTATTTACTTACATCCATGGCAGTCAAACAGTTGGATAATCCTTCCATTGTTGTACAGCAATATGTTCAGCAACAATACAGCTGCATACGAACAGTCTTCGGTTTAACTCTGACTTATATCTTCTTAAAGTCTCATCCGGTTACAACACTCCTATTTCTTATGTTTGTCTGTACTTCTTACTCTATGTATGATTTTAAAGCATATCTGTATGGTATATGTGGTATATTTACCATTTTCTTTCTGACTGAACAAGTATTGTTAAATACCAGAATGCCATATTATAAAAAATACATTTACATAATGTAGGCATTACTGAAATAACAGTGGAGAATGAACCCTCATTGTATATGAGACTTTTTCTTTTGTGCGCCTCAGAATACCGTTCTTTTAATAATGCCTACACTCTAAGAAGTAAAGGCTCTCATTAGAACCACTGTGCCGCTGTGGGGAGACCTTTTTAGGTGCTTCTAAGAACCTTTTTTTTTAAAAAATTGATTCTATATTCTCTATTTGCAGACTCTCTGTTTTGACATGTAAGCTATGAAACATGCATTGAAAATTGGAGTTTCCAAAACAATATGGTACCGGTATTATAACTCTTTGCAAAATGTTATTAAATGTTTCTTTGTCCTTGAAAACGATGTCTCCTTCTTGCTGTAGACAAGCCTCCCACATCACCTTGCCTTTTAGAAAGACTACTGTCTGACTGCGACAAATTAACACCTGCTTTTCAGAGTTCTTAAAATAATCACGCAAATATGACGCCTGCTAATACCGGCAGCTTTAATAAATTAGACAGAATATTTAATACACCTTATTTACAAAATCCCCTCCCAATTTTTGCGGTTTATTTCAGAAACACTGCAGTATTGCATATGCATCAAGGGCTAAAGCACACAGAGACATTGCCCCCGCAAATCATGTTTTATTTGCGTGTTTATGCCATTGCGTGTGTTTTATAAATCACATACAAGAATTCAGAACCCTCAGCGCCCGTTTTATGGTCGTAAAACATGTGCAATCCTTGTATAAATCTGGGCCTTAATCTTTTCATTATTTATAAAACATTTTAAGTGTTGTTTCATAATCCATTAAGCATCTATAAAGTGCTAATGAAATATGCATAATAGCACTTAATGTGAGAGGGGGTGGAGGGTAAGTTTCAGGGTTTTGCAACTCACAGGACAACATTATAGCATAGCTAAATAGGATATGTAAAGTTTAATTTCTGTTATTTAAGGTACAATTTATTTTTTGTTTTCTTGTTTTTAGTATGGGAGTTACAAAGGCAAAGTTTATTGAACAAAGAGTCAAATTAACCTTGGATATTCCCAATGTGCATATCAATTGTTTAGATATTTTCTTAACAAGCAATAAACAATGATTAATGTCTGGGAAAAGAATACAAAATGATACACCTTTCACCAGCCTTCACATTTGTCACTGCTTTACATATGCCATGCAGGGAACAAAAACAATTTAAACGCAGCAATTTAAATTATGTTCTCTATAAACTCTAGAAGATAGCCCACAGTAATAACTTGAAAGGTTTTTGTTATTAATGTCCTTTGCAGTCACAACCATGATTGATCTGTTGCACTTTCTCTATGAACTTTGACTGTTGTTTTTAGGTCACCACTTCATTGGCAGAAAATGGCTGTGAGCGAATACAGGGTCCCAAGTCCCGCAGGGAGGACGTTAATCAGACAGAAGAACCAAGCTTACCACAATGTCTAGTCACAAAATAGCTTGTCACAGTGAGTCTCTGTAGTGTGTCATAAAGAAGTATATATTTTCTTGGCTTGTCAAATCACTTGGGAAAGTCTTCTAACAGTTGATTTATATTGAGTCTGCTGCTGAGCTATCATGACACTCAAAGTTTGTAAATTAAATGTTTCCACTTTTGGGAAAAGAAGGTCAGGCCTGCTAATTTCAAGTAATGTTTTCAACTCATGTCAAAATTAATTGTGATTAATAGGTTTGCTGCTAAATTTGCGTTCCTTTTCATTTGAATGTTTGGTGCCGCAGATATTTAATAGTCTTTATGGGAAAAGCTATAGATCATCGGTCACGCTTTATTTTAAGGGCCATTTTTTTTTTTTTTTAAATTAACTGTTAACAAACAGTTAATAAAACAGCTAATAAACATGTTAATGTACAGTATTGTGAAATACTGTGAAATTTAATATGCCAGCTAAAAGTGAAAACACCAGAGGCTTATGGATGATCAATCAAACACCAGATCCGTACGGATGATCAATACCCAGTCAATCATATGCTTGAAATAGGTTCAAATTGTTACTGTAGTACTGTTTAGCAAATTAAATCAGGCTTTTATTAACCCTAACCCTAATCCTTAGCTAAAAATGAACAATGTTTGTTAACAATTAATAAACTAAAACAATGGCCCTTCAAATAAAGCGTGACCAGAAAATTTTGTCAACCTCGTACAATGGTGGTGTGCATGTTATCCTCCATTCTTAAGATTTCCCTGTCGGCCCTTCTCTAAAGTTTTACACCCTAGCTGTGAAGTTTTAAAGAGCAAGTCAATTAATGTCCGGGTTCTTTATAGAGTCCACCTTTTTATGATGCTTCCAATCATTTTAAGGGGTTATTGCAAATACTCAGATAATGTGTTAAGTTGCTTTCACCTGAGTTCAGTAGTTGCTTTTCAGTTCTTACTGCCTGCCATACAGATAAATGTAACCTATTCTAGATCCGACTGTGTCTATATAGAAGTAAAAGTTAATATCTGTGAGCCAAACGGCAGCACTTGATCTTAAGAATAAGCATCGTAACAGGCTTATCGTAACAAAAACACAATATTTGAGTAATTGCAAAAAGAACCACTCAGAACTATTTCACACATCATGGAAAGGTAAGGGAGCAGGACAAATGAAGTATATGTCATTTGAAGCTATACACCATTTCTTCTTACACCCTGGACCCTGTCAAACCTTCAGATGTTCTACATCTGGAAAGCTTATCCTCATGTTGCAGCATAGACAGGGTTACACTATTCTGTATTTCTATTTTTATTCCTCATTGTGCAAGTTTCTCCTTTCTCAGCTGTCTCACCTTCCACCTCCTCACACACCATGTAATTACACTGTCTTTAGTCTACTTTTCTGTTCCCATCAGGCCTGACAGGAAGATGGAGCCTCACTACCTTGGAGTGCATGTTATTCGTAATGGAAGTTATGTTGACTTTAAGCAAGGAGAAGTTGAATTAACTGAATGAAGCTATGGGCTCAAGGTTACATCAAATTACATATTTTTCTTAAATAAATGTTCTTAATGGTCCTAATTGGCAATGAATGCCTATGCTTTACTTTGCTAATTAACTTAGCGTAAGGATGATTAGTTCTCATCAAGTCAGGAAGAAGACTGCTAATCTTAATGTTGGTCATTAAATACACCTGCTATTGAGCACATCAACCTGTTTACTATTACTATACATTTTTTTTTATTATTTAATATTTTATTTAAGTCGAAATTACAGGAATTATTGCAGAGCGAGTATTTTTAATATTAGGTAGATAATTATGTATACAATTAGCATGCTTAAAATTCAGTCACGATAAAAAGAATCAAGAAGTGAGGGGCTCCCGAGTGGCACATCCAGTAAAGGTGCTCTGCGTGAGTGCAGGATGCGCCCTGTAGCCTGGACGTTGCCGGTTCGAGTCTGGGCTATTCCACAGCAGATCATTCCCAGGAGTCCGAAGGGGAGAGGATCTAGGTCAGCCAGGATGTCCTCGGCTCACCGCACACTACCGACCCCTGTAGTCTGGCCGGGCGCCGGTGGGCTTACCTGTTAGCTGCCCGGGAGCTGCGTTGTCCTCCTAAGCTGTAGCTCCTGGGCAGCTGCCTGGTGAATTCACAGTGTGTAAAGAAGCGGGCAGCTGACGGCACACGTTTCGGAGGACAGCATGTGTTCATCTTCGCCGCTCCTGAGTCAGCACAGGGGTGGTAGCAGTGAGCTGAGCCTAAATAATAATTGGGCATTTCAAATTGGGAGAAAATAACAAAAATAATTGGCAAAAACTAAATTCAAAGCTGCTGCAGTATGTCTACTGTTTTGCAATGTCCAGTGCAAAACCGAATATCATAAAAAAAAAATTGTATGTGAAAAACATTACAATAAACGTTGCTGTCCACTAGCATAAAGAGCTTTACATAATCTCTGCAAGTGAGAAATTGCAGTGTCCAGTGTGAAAACACTACAAGAAATAATAAATTAACATCCACAGCGGCACTATAACATTAAAATGTTAGATAGAGAAAAATGGTGCCTGAGTTACAAGCTCATGAAGTGTCTAAAAAAAAAAAAAAAAAAATCGATAATATGGATTGTAGCTTAACAACAGGAAAGCGTAACCAACCAGACTGCCAAGTCTGTATCATCTGATCCCAAACCGCCGGACTTCACATCTTCGTTATCTGAACCGAAGATAACCCTAAAAGTCGGGATGGGACATTGACTCAGCAGAATCCAGTAATAGACCTACATTATTTCTTATTTTGACTGTTATTTAAAATAACGCTTTTACTGACATAACAGTAAAGGAGTATAGTGTGAACAGGAACACAGTTTTTGGAACTAAACCAAGCTGATTGACCAAACAAGAGGAACCTGTCAAGAAAAGGTCTCACTAATTAGTGAGTGGTCGAAACATTTTTTTCTTTTTAAATTTTTCATCCAAGAGGTTAAAAATGAAAGAAAGGGAGCCTTTTTGGGTGCTACACCACACAACATTGCTGGTAGGTTTCCATATACACTTTGAAATAATTGCTTTATTGATCACTAATTAGATGAAAATGAAAGGTAAATACTGTTACATGAAACAAACATCAATACAGTGTATTGGACATTACCTTAAGCAGAATCGACATGTATTTGTTACTTAATTACATTTACTATAAACATATAAGTTTGGACATGCAATATAAATGAAACATTTAACATAAGAGCCATACTTTTTTAGACAATTAGTTATAGAACTGAAGTATTAGCTTTCCTCCTTTACATGGAAAGGGTCAGTCTTGTACCAACTCTTGCTTCTTCACTTTCGCTGAAGAGGAAACATGGGGGACATTTTACAAGATCAAATATTAAATGTGAATGCTAAAATGAGCAACATACTGTCAGTTTAATTTTGTGACATTATTATAAGGTGAGGCTGATCAGTTTTGAATTTACTCACAATTGTACATATAAAAACATATAAATCACTTGAGAATCTAACACAAAACCAGTGCAAATTATGTGACAGCAACACTTGAATTGTGTCAGTTTAAAGGGGTGTGGGTTCTGTTTTAAGCTGCAAACAAATATCAATAAAATACCATATATTTGCTTTAGCATTAATTGAATATAAACAGAGCCTTGTGTGGCTTTACTTTATTTTTAAATGTAATATGCACTATTACACTTAATACATGACATGCACACACAACCTAATTCCAATATCCTTAATGTACTGTGTGATGTGTGATGTGTGATGTGACAGTGCCTGGTACTGAGCTAAGCTTGCTTGCGCACTGTATTAAGCAAAACTCAGGCATGTACGGAATGTGCTGAATGGAAGTTTATCAAATTATTACTTAAAATTACTCAACAAAGCTAAAAGTTCAAAATTAGTCTCTTGTTCTACATTCAAGAAAGATAAGGTTCTGGAATACACTTAGAACAAATCAATATCATATCAAGAGTACAGCTATACCCGGCAGCTCAATTTCAGAAAGCCTGAAAATCAATACCTTCAGAATATTTTTGCACTCCTTCAAAGTCTACTTGAATAAGTACATTAATGTTGCTATTAAAAGTTCACATTCTATACTAACATTAGATTATTTACCTATAAGAAGCCCAATGTCACTCATTCCTTGTTTTTGTTGTAGTTGTTTATTATTATTATTATTATTATTATTATTATTATTATTATTATTATTATTATTGTTTTTAGGGTCCAAAATTTGCAGCTATCATGTTTGTCACACTCTACCCGGTGAACGCAATAACTAACTTGATTTTGCACCAAATTTTCCTCATAAACTCCTAACCCTCTATGTTTTGTGACATGCATGATTTCATACAAATATATGTTTAATGTGTCTTTATGTGTGTGCATTGGTTTTTCCTATTGTATTGTAACTCTGAAAAAGGAAAATAGCTCTCAATGTTCAATAATATGCAATAGCTTTCCTAACCTAGAAAGAACAGGAGTGACTGATGTTTCCCTATGGCATAGGTTTAGTCCTTTAATTATATTTTCTCATCTACATAAGAAGTTTATATTAAAAAACCAAAGCCCTCTTTGAATTGTGTGACCTTTTCTTACTTAATTAAGTCTGCTCATGACCAAGGGCTGAATACAGAACAGGGTTACTTTATAAAACCTGAATGACTTTGAACTTTAGTCTGGGACAATTTCCAAGATTTTCCCAGGGAAGCTTGAGCTAAACCCTGTAAACATGGTGGAATAGGCAGGTTTATTTATTTTTTTTAAAGTTTTTACTGGAAAGAATGAATTGCCAAACACAAATTAAACATACATTCCAGCATATGTACCACTAACAGTCAATCTTAAAAGGTGAGGAAAAATACATTTAAGGCAGCAGGCAAGCTCTAAATCTACTAATTGTTATAATATATTGCTACTATATTGTTATCTACAGTGCAGAGAAAAAAGTTTGTAAACCCAAGGATAATTATGGAAATTCTATAGTTTTACCATGATAGCCTTCTTGAATCAAAACCAGTATTTTCTTAAATATGTAATAGGCTTTATATTAACCCATTCCATGTCTTTTGAAACAAAATGATGTATGAATTAGACAAACAATGAGTAACTAAGATTCAGGGTATGTGAAAAAGTAAGTGAACCCCTGGTTTTATCAACTCAATTATACAGTATAATTGTAAATCTCGAAAAACTACTCACTTCTAAATCTTTTGTAGTCATCTTTGTATTACTTTAGTATAAATACATGTTAATTTGGATTCATATTGTTTATGTGAACGAAAAGACACATATTTGCCCATTTTCCCATTGGAAATAGTGATATTTTGAAATATCACTCTCCTGGTCACAAAGCAAAGTTTGTGGGGAATAATAGCCATTTTCTATACTTTTGAGGCATAAGCAATTAGGAAATAACACTTACTACCCAGGAACAAAAATTGTGTTACATAGTGTTATGGGTGAGTTTGGAAGGACCCACCCTAGATAAAGATCAGAAACTTTGTTACTTTGGTCTTCACCATACAGGTGTGTGGAAACATGTCATGCCACAATCAAAGGAAATCTCTGAGGACCTCAGAAAAACAGTTATTGATGCTTATCAATCTAGAAAGGGTTACAAAACCATTCTAAGGATTTGGGGCTCCATCAATCCACTCTCAGACAGTCTACAAATGGAGAAAGTTCAAAACCACAGTCCCACTACCCAGGAGCGGTCGCCCTACCAAAATCTCTCCAAGAACAAACTGTAAAATCATCAAGGAAGTCACAAAGAATCCCAGAGTAACAAGGACCTCTCTCGCCTTGGCTAATGTGAGTGTTCATGACTCAACTTACAGAAAAACACTGAACAAGAATGGTGTTCCTGGAGGGAAAACCACTGCTCTCTAAATAGAGCATTGCTGCCCATCTGAATTTTGCCAAAGAGCACACAGATGATCCACAAGACTTCTGGAACATAGTTCTCTGGACAGACGAGTCAAAGGTAGAACTTTTTGGCCTCAGTGAGAAACATTATGTTTGGCGAAAACCAAACACTGCATTCGAACAGAAGAACCTCATCCCAACCGTCAAGCATGGTGATGGGAGTGTGATGGTTTGGGGCTGCTTTGCTGCCTCAGAACCTGGACAGTTTGCCATCATTGACACAACCATGAAATCTGCATTGCCTCAGAAGATTCTAGAGGAGAATGTCAGACCATCAGTCCATGAGCTGAAGCTGAACCGAAAGTAGGTCATGCAGCAAGACAATGATCCTAAACATATAAGCAGGTCTACAAAAGAATGGCTGCAGAAGAAGAAATTCCATGTTTTAGAATGGCCTAGTCAAAGTCTGGACCTAAACCCCATCGAAATGTTGTGGCAGGACCTGAAGCGAGCTGTCCATGCAAAGAAGCCCTCAAATGTCACCGAGTTGAAGCAGTTCTGTAAGGAGGAATGGGCCAAAATTCCTCAAAACCGATGTGAGATACTGACCAACAGTTACAGGAAACGCTTAGTTGAAGTCATTGCTGCTCAAGGGGATGCCACCAGTTACTGAATCTAAAGGTTCACATACTTTTTCACACATGGATATTGAATGTTGAATCATTTGTGGATAAATAAATGTTGAAAAAGTATCATGTTTTTGTGTCATTTATTTAATCAGGTTATATTTACCTATTATTAGGACTTAGAGTAAGATATAATAACATTTTAGGTTTGAAATATGTGAAATATGTGAAAATCCTAAAGGATTCACAAAATTTTTCTCTGCACTGTATAGTTTCCAATGTCATGTTGGTGATTCTCTTAAAATAAGTATTAAAATGTTGATCGTTGAAAATGTATACTAACTATTGTTTTGAGAAACAGACTCTTTTATTTACACCGTTATGCTGAATTGTGCCAAGAATGCACAAGAGTGGCCATTTTGAAAAGAGCTTTGAATAACGCATAATGCTATATTTTTTGGAACCCCTTAACTGAGCTGACACTTAACGAAAGACAAGATCTAGCAGGTAATGACCGCGACAGAGGATAAAAATGCAACAATAAACCGAACAAATGTTTTGGGTTTTTTTTTTTGTGTATGAAGACATTTATTAAATGTGTTATTAGGTTATACAGAGGCCTAGATCAATTTAGCTGTTTGATATGTTGGTCATGGTTAAAGAAAGTTTCTTAAACTATGTTCAATTTAATCGACATTATATTTCAATTGATTTTTAGGAAGTCTAAACAAAAACTTTAAAAGCTAAATTTAGGTTTTTATATACTTGGATTTGTCTTCTGAGTTCCTTTAGGTAAGCAATAAGACAAGACAGGGTGTGTGATATACTCTAATATCACCAAGCCCCAGGTGCGATGCAAGTCACAAGCGAAGCAACTTATTGCACTGAAAAAATGGGTTAACTAACTAAATTGAAAGAAACCTCCATCAAAATTTCAAACAACAAGGGCAAAATAGAATGGTTGCCTTTTTAAGTACACCTCTTCAGCATCTACATATAAATCAGAATGTATTTCTATCTAGACAACCATAGTGGATGAACTGGAGGAGAGAGAAAGGGAGGTGTGGAGAGTCCTTCTGGCAAGGTATGGATTTATGTATTAGGGCAATTGGACAGGTGCTAATATATACTAGTAAATATCTGTTCACGTAATTGTATTCAAGGGTACTTTCAAATGAAACCCAGATCTGTAGCTATGTTCTCATGACCCAGCTTTCTTGTTACATATAATCTCAAGTGGAAAATGTTTACAGTTCAGGCTGTGCAGGTAAAATATGCAGGTTTAACCTGTTTTAACCTGGATCTTTTTTGTATGCTTTTTTTAATTTTTTAAAACAGGCCCCAGGGTCAGTGACCTTGAATAACAGTTAATATACATAATTCTAAAAAAGAATACAATATTACAAATGGGTGTCTGAAGGGAAAGTAACAAGGGAGATATTAGCAGCTGCTGCCATCCATCTGTAGGCATAATTACTGTCATCCATCTTTCACATATTCCTACTTCTATGCCTCTAATGTACTTGAAATTCTATCAGTCTGCCCGATAAAGCCCCAAGGGATTTCATTATTGTATAGGTATGTAAGAAACACCTTTTTATCGGTATCCCTTAACAGCGTGGATATTCAAGTACACATACACAAACATACACATACAAATAATGTTTAATTAATTCCTTAAACGCTTGTTTAAAATATCTTATATCGGTAATCTTGCCCATGTAAATTCAACAATGTCAATGACATACTCTTCTAACAGTATTGTTTTGTTTTACTATAATTGAGCTCAAATGTCTAGTATCTGTCAAAATCTGCAGTTGTTGCAAAATAAGGTTTTGTTGATGTGTTTTAAAAAGAGGAATTTGGACACACCCACTTCGGGGTATCCACAGTTTTTATCTGCGCTGCAGATAATAAGGTAGTGCCTGTCCTTCCTGTGCTCTGTGCAGATTACATAGCTGAAGGCATAATTTAATTCTGTTCACAATGGCAGTAAAGAGATAATGTGCCTTTTTTTGAAGGAAATGTAGATCATGTTATATATAAAACCACCAAGAAACCATTTAGTTGGTAGAAGGACCCTTTATCTCTCATTAAAATTTACCCTTGCCTTGGCGCTAGCTTCAAAATAGGGACCACTAATTAAAGTAGCATGCATAACCTGCTACATATCTGTAATACAATGTCTTCATTGTCATTCTATTGAATTATTAGTACATTGCCTAATGCCATCAATTAGAAATCTATATCAATCTATGTTAAGTGAACATCATCAGAATAACAATGAATATGTATATTTATGTGTCTCTAAAGCACAGTGGTTTCCACAGTCTCTGTTTCTGAGCAACTCAGCGGTTACCACAACCTTGGTGGCCCTCCGGCTGTTATCTAATTACCTCACTTCAGTGCTTCACTGTTAGCAGTGCAAATGTGGCACCAGTGATGTCACTGCTATCTGTCTTGTCAAGGAATTCACAGCCCCTGCCCCAAAAGTGGTTGCACTTTCTGATTAATAGCTGCTTCGAATTGCAGGCTTTAATTAAAAGCAATTAAAAACAGTGAGCCATAGGACATGAAAACAGTGGTGTTGGAGAAGTAACTGTTCCATGGAATAAAAACCAAGCAGGCTGGAAAGAAGCACCATTAAAACACAGACAAATCCATCATTCATTTATATTTCAATTACATTTGACTTGGATGAAACAGGTTTATCTGATGCTTGTAACAGCATATCAGTATCCATTTGAAATAAACTCAGGAATATCCACTGAACATTCAATATCATATTGAATTACATTTTCTAAGGGGTTCAGACCAGATAATAATGTCCAATAAACTTTATTCATGGCATACTCAAAGCGAGGCTTGGTGTGCATTTGTCAGCTTCTGGCCACCAGAGTCAAACTGCAGTGGAGCTGTAGTCTGAGAGAAATGTGGTGTTTCATTGTTGTGTGTCCAATTCACGATGTGATCCTGAGAATAAATTATATTTTCATCGCTTTCCCAAAGAAACAAAGATGAGAAAAGAGTGGTTGAAGAAAATAATAAGAGACATTGGTCCTAATTTTCAGCATATAGCAAGAATGATTTAGTTTCCTGATGTATCTTCACATAATAATTTGAGAAACTTGACCTTGTTCTTGGTGCATGACACTGTAGTTTAACAAATGATTTATAAATGGGTAATATTTTATAAATAAATTTAAATACATAATATGCACAGTAAAAAATACAATTATATAGTGTGTGAAACCCTGTAGTGTAATCTCATAATCTTTTTCAGAATACTCATTCGGAATACTACTGATCTTATTAGAAATATGCTATACTTATTAGTACTTATTTGGAATACTGAGTATTCTGAATAATAAAATATTAGCCTGTATGTAAATGTACTGTTTGTGGAATATGGTGGTTATACTTTATTTATGTCATATTACATATTACATAATCTGTACAGCTCATATTTTTACATTTAAGAAATTATAAAACTGGTTATACAGCAAAGTGGTAACACTGCAATATACCTGGGCGTGAACTTCTGTTACTGGGTAATAAAGGTTTTTATTAACCCATGTTAAAATAATAAAATTTAGAATCTAGATCGGCCCAGAACTTGAAAACAAAGACTGGGCGAAACTCGTTTTTTCAACAATTTTCACTTCTTTTCAGGACTAGCCCAGACGAGTCTAGTTTCGTCCAACTCTTCAAAATCAATGTTGGGCCAATCTAGTTTTGCCTACCATAAAACATTAAATAAACACCCCAGCGTTTATTTACAATATTTGCTGGTGCCTATAGGAGACTGGCGACTATTTAAGACTGTTTAATACAGTCAAAAGTACCAGTTTTATCACAAAATCAAAGCAACAGTGACTATTTTTTGTTTTTTGTTTTTTTATAATGTGTACATTGATAAATAATAATGCTGGAAAAGGAGCAAAATACAAATATTCATTACAAGAATCAAATACACAAAATACTGTTAACTAACACACACACAAAAAAAAAAAAAAAAATCCTGAGCCTCAGGGTCTCTTCATCGCTGTTGAAAAACAAATTGGTAAGCTCGCTATATAGACGTGTGTTTATTGGCTGGAACATTCAGTATGACACACATTACATTATTATTACTCATAACCCGGCATTTAAAAGAGACCCGGCGTCTATTTACCATATTGACCAACAATGTAGCAACTGTGTGCTGGGTTTCCAGTGGAGGTGTTGAAAAGGCAGGACACCGGGGCTGGTTTTAATTGAGATTAAAACTACTCTTTTTATTAACTCTCTCCCAAAAAGTCAATAATGCCCCTGTTATATCTCATATATTTGTCACTTGTCCAGTATAGTTTATTTTTATATTTGTACACTTTGATTTGATTAGTGCACATCAATATATATATATATATATATATATATATATATATATATATATATATATATATATTATCGATTAACACTTTGTAATTGATTTACACTTTCTAGTAGCTTCTCCACTCGGTCCCCTTGTAATGCCTTATTGGGTACCGACTAATTGAATTATTGATAGTTTTATGCACCTGCATATAGAGAGCCCACATCTTTTGTTTACAGGATGGCCATCCTGGGGGGTTGTAGAGTAACAGGGAAGTAAATCGTGCCTGTATGGACCTTCCTGACGAGGTATTTGGCTGACGTACAGTATGCCTGTTTGAACACCCAGCCCTGGTGTCCTGCCTTTTCAGCACTGCCACTGGAAACCCAGCACACAGTTGCTATATTGTTGTCAGAAGTGGAGGAGAGGCAGGTACCCCGGAACGCACTTTGAAGCTGGCAGGGAAGAGTGTAGAAATGCAAAGCTAGACCCACCCAAATAACTGGCATAGGCAAAACTGGGGCATTTATTTAAAATTTTACAGTAGGCAAAACTAGATTGGCCCAGCATTAATGTGGAAGCTTTGAATGAAACTAGACTCAACCAAATTAATATCATGGGTGAACCAGATTTGTTCAGCATCGATTTTGAAATGTTGGACGAAACTAGACTCGCCTGGGCTAGTGCCGAAATTTTGTGAAAACTGTTGAAAAAACAGGTTTCATCCTTTCTGAAGTTCTGGGCCAACCCAGATTCTTTTTTTTTTAGATTCAATTGATTTTTTGCAGGACAGCTGCTATAAGATCGCTACCTTTATTAAACATGGTCACAGATGAATCTACCAATGAATCTAGCGATTAATCAACTAATGCCCATAAATTAATCGATCAAAAATTTTAATTGAGTGACAGCCCTAATATATATATATATATATATATATATATATATATATATAGATTATATATTATATATATATATATATATCTTTAAATAAGTAAATGGAACTCTAATTAGTTGTAATGGAATACACAGCTTCCATCTGTGTTGCATAATTCAACTTATACAGCTGAAACTGTCTTGATCTAAATATGACTACTGAGATCATTTGAATGTGTGCACCAACGTTATGAAAGACAAACTCCGAATATGAGTCTCTTCAGTGCATTTCCGTCTGTAAATATTTAAAATGCAGGGAGGGTCCTACAATATGTAGTCATTAAAATCAGGGTAGAATTTGTATCTGCCACTGCTTAGATCAATTGAATAGACCCTTATGTCAGACACAGTAAAGGGAAATATAATAGGTTATATTATTTATTCAGGGATAGCATTGCATCAATATTTTTTTTTTACTTTGGCTCAGTGACTTTGATGTTAAAGCTGTTCTATAAATGTTATTTGAATATATCACTCACTGACACACAGCATTCAAGTCATTTGTTTTATAGACAAATGACTGCCAGCATATACTCTGGATATAACTTGTTTTAAAATAGGAGGGTACCTCTATGTATAAGAATTTGTGTACAATTTGAATTTACATTTTAAGGTACATGAAGCCCTTAGTGTGATTAAACAGTAACAGTATGCTAGATTTATAAGAAGTATTGGCTTTCTAAGGTATAGGACTGAAGTAATATGAATTTATTGATGATTTGATTGTAAGCTCTGAACTGTTAACTCCTATTGGGCACAAGGGATTTGAATAAACGGTATCATAGATTTGATTTATGTGTGAGGTAACATGTGCTGTATGAGAATGTGTATCTGAAGCACAGACCTGTCAGCAATACCATTAAAAAGAAAATCATCAACAGTGTTTTTTTTTGTTTGTTTGTTTTTCAAACAGTTAACAAATGATTTTGTAAACTCCATTTTTATAACCCTGTTTGCTTAAGTTGAAAAACAACATATCTTAATGCTTAAGTAAAACAAAACTTTAAGCCTACATCTGTGAAATGTATAATATGCTGGGTGACACAAATGAGGAAAAAGGATTATCTCACTTTTTTTTTAAGTAAAAACTGTCTACTTCATAGAGGCACACTTAGATACTAGCTCATGGTGAACACATACAACAGATATAAACCAGACTTTAAAGATAATAGCCACAAAGTATAGTCCCATTTGCATGGGCTGTTTTAAAATCTATATCATATCTGATCTACTGATATCTACTGATATCTGCACAAAAGAACTGACTTTTCTAAAATGCTGGCCTTGCATTGTTATGTTTTTTCCACCTTCTTGCTTTGCACCACTTACAGCATATTGAGTTAATCAGCACATTACTAATGTTAAGGCTAATTTCAGTTCTGCCTACTCTCACTTCTATACACCTACACGTGCAGAGTTTTTTTTTTTTTTTTTTTTTTTCAGACGTCATTATGATTGGAATGCAAAACTAGACGCTGTGTAAAATTAAGGATTGCATGAGAAAATATGAGCATATTGTTTAAAGCATTTGTTGGTGGCAAAATTGAATTTCCACTGAGAATTAAACCACTTTCAAAAATATGGACCAATATTTGTTTGTTGTTCACTTCTCCCATTTTTTGTGATTTTTGCCTGTGTTCTTAGTGGTTTTGTGTTGCGTTGCTCCAATATTTTTAAAGCTTTTTTATTATTATTTTGTTTAGTTAAAACCACTGAGGCTGCTACTGGAGGTGTATGGAGGTATATGAATACAAAAATGCTTGCCTATAACTCATAGCATATCAATCACTAAACCTATACTGGAAAACAGGTTCTGCCATGTTTACCTAAATGTAATTATATTATAAAGACAAGTTAGCTACTGCATGTTACTGTAGCAATAGGGATTTATTTATTAATTGCTTGTGTGAAGTATGAATGTTCTGTTTCTATTGGGAGGCTTCATCGAAATAATTTAGACAAAAACACTTCCAGGTTTATCACAAAGAAAAATCATTAATTGTTTAAAAAAAAAAAAAAACTGTAGGCTCTACAGTTCAATCAAGTAAACACATTTTCATCATATCATAAGTCATCTTTTGAAATGAATGACATTCTCCCTGGCACTTCCTCCCTGATGATCTCTGCAGATGATATTCAAAATAACTGTCTCATATCTGTTTCCGAGCAGAGCAGCTGTGTTGCTGAAAACTGGTTGCTGGAAACATTTGCTAAAACATTTTTACCAAGGGGAAAAGGAGAAGGGTCCTAAGTCTTTAACTTACAGAATGTGTGTGTGTCTTTATATGCCTGTTGCAAGGACATTTCCTAATACTGTATATGGGGTAATAGATGGAAGTCCTACACAGCAGCTCCTACTGTCTCTTAGGACACCCTTGGGAATGAGATGTTTAATCTCTGTGTAATTATCCTTATTTAAAATAAACAAAGTAAAGCCTGGTTAAATACTGTCACTGTGTTTCTCCTCTTTCAGATGATCCTCAGCTTCAGGTGACATGCATCCTATTTCGTTTTTCAGACTTTTCCCACAGCGGTTCTCATTGCCAGAAGCTGTTCTTTCACCCTACTATCCAATAAGAGTAGTTTCTCGACAGGATAAATCATAATTTTTCATACAGTCACTGGTTCTTTACAAGTAGATAGTAATGTTTCTACAATTAGATCTCTCTCAAGAATTGTTATTTGCATGGACAATCTGAGTTGAGCGAAAACAACATTCAGTGTTCAGGCCACATGTTTGTTTACTTTCATTTTTCATTCAAAACTGTTATAGAACGGTATTACAGAAGTTCCAAAACTATGTACCCAGTATAACAGTTTTTATATGAAAAAATGTATATAAAAAAAATAGGACGATAGATATAAACTAATAGGTGGGATGCTGTGAATTACAAGGTAATTATTTGCATCAATGTTGTCGGGACATTATTAATCACAAGAGCATAGCTCTTTTAAGGTTAAGTAAAATAAAAAATAAAAAACAGAGAAGTACATTATAACCAAAACTAGTCACATCAGCCCTGTTTGTTCAATTAATAGTTTTTAAAAAACAGAAAAAAACATAAAACAATATTCTGTCTCTAACCTCTTTTTAAAAGCTTGGCAGAAGCCCTGCACGTTCAAATAGTGTGATTTGTGATGTAAAAATAATGTTAGATTGTTTGAAATTTAAGTTTGGCATTGATGGTGTTAATCCATCCCTGCCAGATCCACGTGAGTCTTGAGTGAATCAAATCAAACATCAGCCACATGGTATATAAGAGGAACCACATCCTGTGTTTAGGAGAGAGGGTTCAGTGAAGGCAAATGTTCAGCCTGAATAAAAAGAAATGCTTGAATTTGATTGAATGTAAAGAACTGGAATTAAATGTCAATAAAACCACATGCACATTTGTAGGTATAACAGTGTAGTTTGATAGTGACTTTTACTGACTTCCTGATATTAGGCCAGTTACCATGAAACAGTAATAATAATAATGTAGTAATATAAAGTCAGATTTGTCCTAATGTTCTCTTCCCAGAGGTACTTTAAATGCTTCCAACTGCTTTTACGAGACAGCTTTCTAGAAGTTTTAGCATCAAAATGTTATTCACTTGCCTGATTCTTTAAGTAATCATGGCTAGCCATGCACTTGCAAGAAACCTTTTATTCCCAATTGAAATGTTTTTTTTTTTTTTTTTTTTAACTGGCACTTAAAACAAAATACTGCACAGCAGTATGACAACCATAGCTAATTTAAGGACAAATTCAATGCTATTTTTCATGTAGCAAACAATTATAATTGAACTACATATTTCCTCATTATTTTATTCCAAATGACTGTTTGTGAGTTACGGTAACATAAGAACATAAGAAAAACATAAGAAAGTTTACAAACAAGAGGCCATTCTGCCCATCTTGCTTGTTTGGTTGTTAGTAGCTTATTGACCCCACAATCTCATCAAGCAGCTTCTTGAAGGATCCCAGGGTGTTAGCTTCATTAACATTACTGGGGAGTTGGTTCCAGATCCTTACAATTCTCTGTGTAAAAAAGTGCCTCCTATTTTTTTGTTCTGAATGTCCCTTTGTCTAATCTCCATTTGTGACCCCTGGTCCTTGTTTCTTTTTTCAGGTCAAAAAAGTCCCTTGGGTCGACATTGTCAGTACCTTTTAGAATTTTGAATGCTTGAATCAGGTGGCCGCATAGTCTTCTCTGTTCAAGACTAAATAGATTCAATTCTTTTAGCCTGTCTGCATATGACATGCCTTTTAAACACAGAATAATTCTGGTAGCTCTTCTTTGCACTCTTTCTAGAGCAGCAATATCCTTTTTAAACACAGTATTCTAGATGAGGTCTTACTAATGCATTGTACAGTTTTAACATTACTTCCCTTGATTTAAATTAAACACTTTTCACAATATATCCTTTTTTGGCCTTTTTTATAGCTTCCCCACATTGTCTAGATGAAGACATTTCTGAGTTAACATAAACTCCTAGGTCTTTTTCATAGATTCCTTCTTCAATTTCATTACCCCCCATTTGAGATTTATAATGCACATTTTTATTACCTGCATGCAGTACCTTAAACTTTTCTCTATAAATACCATTTGCCATGTGTTTGCCCAGTTCTGAATCTTGTCTAGATCATTTTGAATGACCTTTGCTGATGCAACAGTGTTTCCACTCCTCCTATTTTTCTGCAAATTTAACAAGTTTGCTTACTGCATCAGAATCTAAATCATTAATGTGGATTAGGAATAGCAGAGGACCTAATATTGATTCCTATGGTACTCCACTGGTTACCTCGCTCCATTTTGAGGTTTTCTGTTTTGTACATGTTAACCACTCCCTAATCCATGTGCATGCATTTCCTTGAAATCCTACTGCGTTCAGTTTGATAATTAATCTTTTATGCAGGACTTTATCAAAAGCTTTCTGGAAACCTAAATAAACCCATGTTTATGTTTTGTAGTAACATACTCCAGGAAACATATTGTTTCCTGGAATGTTTCAATTAATATGAGGGTTAATAAAGTCAGACAGACTGATCAATAGATTGTAATATTGTAATGTTTTCTTCGTAACGACAGTCTGGGGTAAAATACAATTATCGATAATGTTATTTCATATAAATGTCTTAAATCAGATTTCCTATTATTCTATTAAAACATTTCCTTTTTTTATCAGTAATAATCAGAATATAGTTTGGCACCATTAATATTAGCTCTGCTACAGACCTTGAGGTGGTGCACTAAACCATGCAACCTAATTTTCTTTTCCATGCTACACTGCCTGCTTTAATTTCTTTCTTCACTAAAGGGAGATAAACTGCTGATAAGATTCCTTAGCTTGAGAAAAAAAAAAAAAAAAAAAAAAGTTTCATGAATGACAGTGGCACTGGAACAATTTTTAAAATGGGGGTGCTGAAAGCCATTGAACAAAACTGTAACCCCTGTATATGATGGAAGCCATGCAAAGCAACTCCATGTTACTATACTATATACTATATACATACTATATACTTACGGAAGGTTGTTTCAAACATGAGTGTAGAGCAACAGCTGCATGCCAAAATATCAAGTGATTGTGTGCTGTGTTAAGCCTGTAACTCAATGTTTGACTTCTGTAGTTAACTGTTATACTGCAAATGTCATTAACTGAACAAAATAGCAGACAACTTTCTTTTTTTTTTATTGCATTATTATTATTATTATTATTATTATTATTATTATTATTATTATTATTATTATTATTATTATTATTATTGCTTTTAATGGTTTGTCTAATAATGCCCTAGCTACAGTGACGGCAAAGGATGAACTAAACAATGAAAAGGGCAGAGAGACTAATTTGGAAAAATTAATTTAAAAACCTCAATATATGAAAAACATGTTATGAAACTATACAGGACACTACAATGTTAGGCTATCGATTTATTAGCACTTTAAGTGAATCATTATGATTTGAGATCTGTTTTATGTAGAGCATTATTCATAGCTGGACTGCCGGTGTGTTAATAATGAAAACCACACCTACCACTGACAGTGTAGCCAGTGATTTTCGGTGGTGGTATTAAAGATGATTTAGTTTATCATAGGAAGTGAGACATCTGAAGATGTATGTAGGCTATGCTGTGAAAATATACATAAAAAACTATTTAGTGTTGTGCTTTTTTGCTGTTATGTTAGTGTTTATAAAAACATAAATTCAAGGTGGTGTTAAGACTATTATATTGGTATAAAACATGAAACTATGGCGTGAAAAGAAACTTCAAAGATATTTAACAAAGCAGGATACTATTAAAAAGTACAAACTGTACTTTCTTCTTTATAATCATCAACATGTATGATAACATTATTCCAGGATTTCCTGTGCTGCTGAATTACAGATGCCTAATTACAGATGCCTGATTTCCAGTTCATTCCCAGGGAGTTTGTTGATGTGATGTTTTATATTTGCATTATAATTTGTATGAAAGAATTTTAACGGCTGATGATTCAGTTCAAGTAGATACTAGCACCTGCTATTGGGTAAATGAAAAACTCAAAACCTGCAGCAAGCAACCAAATAAAGATAAGCCAGCACAACAGTTCCATTTCAAGGTCAATCAAAGTATTTCTCTGAAGTTTAAATAAAGTAGTCTATTACCTAAAGGGATCTAGGAAGCAATGGTAGAATATATTTGTCTTATTTCATCTGCTGGAGCAGAAAAGTGATCCTTCTACCAATACAATTAATGTTCACACTAGTTAACTTACAATAATGTTAACCTGTTGAAGCCTATGCTACTAACCCTGCATCTCATCCCTGAACTAAAAAAAATAACCTCATAAGGTTTAGAGAGTAGTTCGGTGTCTTTTTGCTGCCAGGTTTATTTATTTATTTATTTATTTATTATTACCAAAGGATGTTAATTTTGCCATGTCTGACCCAATTTATTTGTTAATGACCGTACATTCCAGGATACCTCAGGTGAATGGCCGTTTACAATAATGATTTGTGGTTTTCAATAATTAATTGAATGTGTGAAACATTAATGGTAGCTATGTGTGCTCTATCGAAAACAAAGTCCTGAACAAAAACAATAACTGTAGTAGGCAGCTGTGGAAGTTGGGTAGCTCAGGGCTATAAGAACCCTACTATGTCAGATTGGTAAGCTTCGGTATAACAAACAAAACCAGTTCTCTTTACTGAAAGATTTGGAATCACGTGGGCTTTATTGTTATATTCTTTAGGTTACTATATTGATCAAGTGACTTGCAGAATATTACATTTAGAAACAAAGTAGCTACCAATAGATAACATCAGTCAGCTTTTCTTCCCTTTGATCTGAGCTAGAGATATGTAATCTATAATACCCCCCAATATAAGACAGCCTTTTATACCAGTCATGGCTTCAGTTTGTTCCATAATACCATTGCATTCACACTTGTGTTGTCGTTATAAGGCAAAATATAAACTGCATGGTCTCTTAACTATATCTCCCGACTATGGCGTTGTAAATAGGAGTGTATTCAACATGTATCAAGCTATGTCACACTACTGACTTGGTTCTTTACTCGTCCTGACATGTTACACTGTTAACAAATGTACCCATGAATTAATCATCATGAAAGGGCTGCTAATGGAAATAGTGAAGTTGGTCTGGTGGAGAGGAGATAATGAGAAATTAAAACATTATGAAAAAAATACCTACAGTATCTTAAGAGCAATATCTCCTTGTGACGAAGTGCCTGCCCCTGTGTCTATTATCTGTTATGTGTTGCGTGTGGTGTGTTAAATGTTGATGTATAGACATTGGTACATGGGATATAAACGGGTCTGTGTAACACGAGTGTTTAAAATGTATATTTTTATTTAGGCACGAGGATTGCACAGCACTTCACGTGCAAGTAAAAAGTAATAATATGTGAGCACGGGGAATTGAATGATTGATTAGCAATCGAGTCTTGGTACAGCTGCATAAAAGCAGCATGTTTTCACCCACTCGGGGCTGGGTGTTCAGAGAGTAGGGAATGGGAGAGAGAGGAGGATAAAGAGTTTAATATCAATTGCTATTACATGCTGGTGGGACCAGCACAATACTTTTTTATGTAAACTCATCATGTTTGTTAGTGTGTCTAGCTGCTCACCGCTTGTTAAGTGTTAGCCCTTTTTGTTTGTCTATTTATTTTGACGTAAAGTGCCGTGTCCTGTTTCTGTTTGTTCAACCCTTTTATTTTGCAATAAACCAGCGCAAGCAGGCGCCATCATTGTTTCATCTTATCCATCCTGTGTGTGTGTATTCCTTTCCTGGATCTGACGCCGCCCACTTCGGCCGTCTTTGTGACGCTCCTTCACAAGGAAGAGAGCAAATAATGAATACCATACCCTACTGACAGAACATAAATAATGTGTTGAAAACGCTATTGTCCTTCACATCTAAAATATTCCAGACATATTAATCGTCATTTCATACGTACTTTAGGCATCGTATTTTCCTGCAGCAAAGATCCTCTGTCACACAGGGCAAGGCTCTAGAGACATGTATACTGTATTATGTGTAAGTAAACAAGAAACAGTAAGCCATATCTGCATTTGTATTCATAGAGTTCCTTTGTTCTGTAGGAACAAGATATCACAAGCATATAGCATAGTTTCCTATTGTAGGTGTAGGAATAGGAATGGCCTGTTTGAAAGACTAGTATAAGACGGTGCATATAAGAGTTTATCATACTGATCAAGCCCTCTCATAACCTGGGTGAAGAGGTTATAAGAAATGGTTTTTGCAGAATTCAATTTTAGTGTACCACTAAATTGTAACACTGTTTTGCACACCCACTATTTTGAAATTGGTTATAATGTTAGTAGGCAACCTAGAAGAGCAGGAGGTATGTTTGAAACATAAATGTAAACAATGAATGGACAACATGATCATATCAAATTACACATTGCATATACAATATATTTTAACTTGAGCAGGGATTTGGGAAGCTATAGGCATTATGAAATGGGTCATGAAAATTAATAGTTTCGAAAATGGTCCTCAAAACGTGTTACCTCGCCAAAAAATTCTACATTTATGCTTGATAAATACTAAGAATGGAATATATACGTTTAACAAATCAAATCAATCTGCAAAAATGCTGCAGGTTATAATTAGAAACAGAGGTCTAAATGAGACACAGGAGGAAATAATCTGGAGACATATTCAATCTGTTCTCTTAATTTAGAGAATGTTATAACTTCTAAATGGCAACACTAGACATAAAGAGTTCCTTCGGATATGAATTGAATCTTAGTCAAATTAAGTATAAGGTTTAATTTTACACTTTAACCTGATGGCCACTTTATTAATAAATAAATGGTTGGGTTAGGAACTGTAGGGTTAGTGTTAGAGTCAGAAGGAGGGGGGTTAGGGTTATGGTTGAGGTTAGGCTCTGGGTTAGGGTTAGGGTTATGGTTGAGGTTAGGCTCTGGGTTAGTGTTATGGTTGGGGTTAGGGTTATGGTTGGAGAAAGGGTGAGTATTAGGGTTGGAGCTAGGGTTAAGGTTATGTTTAGGGTTAGGGTATGGGTAGGAGCTAAGGGTTTGGAGCTAGACTTAGCTTTAGGGATGAACTAAGGTTTAAGGTTGAAGCTAGGGTTAGGGTTGTGGTTAGGGTTGGAGGTAGGGTTAGCCTTAAAGATGGAGGTATGGTTAGGGTTGGGGGTAGGGTTAAGGTTAGAGCTAGGGTTAGGGTTAGAGCTAGTGTTAGGGTTTAGAGTTAGGGTTGAGGTTAAAGTTAGCTTTAGGGTTAGGGTCCTGGTTAGGGTCCAGATTTAGCAGTGCCTTGTAACTCTTGATTAAACTTTTTCTCCACTTTTCATTATGTTCTCACTGTCTTTAATACAACCACTGCATATGTCCATCAGAAATAACTGGTTGAAACTGTTCGTCATTATTCCCCAGCTGATTTTTGATCAAGGATAAAGGAATGCAACATAGCTGATTATATAATGAAAGCTATTGCAGGAATACATTCAACACTGCAACTAGAAACTGTACAGTATTTGTATTTCTCTAAACACTACAGCCTGTTCAGTTACTCTCTATTTGGCAACCCAGTGAGATATACTGCAAAAAAAAAAGCATTCTCACTGCATAACTATCTGTCTGAAATTGTGTCTGCATGAAGAATCTCATTTTTAATTATCACTGCATTAGTTATGACAAAGCATACATAGCAGAAATATTCTTCAAGTGTCATATTTGTGCATTTTGTTTGTGTTATCTAATTACTAAAGACTTGAGTTGATAATTAAACCTGCATTACAATTGAACAGGTTAAATAGCAATACATATTTATATAAAGTTGTATGGCTGTAAAACTGACTGTATCCACACATTATATTACTGTGGGATTTGTGTGGCTTAAAACGGTATTATTAATGTCTATAATTCTATAAAATATATATGATTATTACGATTGCAATTGGACTGAATATGTGCCCCCATTGTGTAATTAAATTCAAAACAGCAAAACCTGTTTTAAATAAATTACCTGATCTGCTTAGAGCTGGAAAGGAAGAGATCATGATTATTAGTTTTAAGCATTAATTCATGTTTGAGTTTTTTAAGTGAAGAAAAAAATCAATCAAAGTAATTTGAAACTTAACAAAAAAGGTCAGTACTCATTAAAGTTTAGCCTGTGTTTATCTGACATGTCTCAGCCAAATTTAAACAAAATTAAACAAGACACATTAATTATGTATATAGCTCTAACTTTTACCTGTGATTTATTACCAGTAACAGCTGTGATCTACTAAGAAACATATAATTATCTCTTAATGAAGTAACACATAGAAGAAGTTTTCTTAAGGGGGATGAATTGGCCAGCAGAGGGATGTGAGTCAGAGTTAATGCTTATGGTAGCAAAAGTGGGTTACTGATTAATCCACTGAAAAAGGCTCCAGTATTTAAATCTCCCACATTGAACACATTCATAAGTATTATTATACAACTCATTATTTCCTCCTCAGGTTAATCCTAGCATATTTCCTTTAAGCAAAATAATCGTAACACATGTACGTGATAATCAATGAAATCCTAGCAAAACTAAAAAAAAAAAAAAAAAAAAAAAAAAACACATATTACCACTTTAAAAAAAATACCTAATTACAAAATAGTATATTCCCAATCTAGAAAAGGATACGGTGCTGTACAGTGGAATCCAAGGACACTACCCCCTGTGCTGTTCAGAGACAGTGCAGCAATAATACAACAGCAGCGTAAAGCCTAAATGTATGAGTCTTGCTAACACTATCATAGCACATTGTAAATAAAGATAAGTCCTTTTTTAAAATTTCACAGTAATTCAGACTGGATTATAATTTATGTTGGCTAAAACACAGCAAAATAAAGAGTTTACCCTGCACAGTTCTTCACAAACATACCTAGTGATAATGGATACCTATATATATATATATTATATATATATATATAATATATATATATATATATATATATATATATATATATATATATATATATATATGTTATGGCTTGTTGTGACAGGACTGGAAGGAGTCCCTGTCGTAATTTGCCCTCCTGACCACCGGCAGCGCTGTGTAGGGTTGACTGTGATTGGATCAGGAGGCTGAACTCTGACCATGCAGGAAGTTCCGGGTCAGGCAGCCATCTTGGCCCAAGGTAGAACCATGCGGCCGTCGGGTCCCATCATTGCAATCAGCTGTGCTGTTCTCGTTGATTGGCTGACGTGGGGCAGCGTGCTGATTGCAGGGGTGGGACTTGGCAGTATTTAAGCAGTTGGTTTTGCCATTCGCGCTCTCTGGGCTGAACTGAAAACACATGCTGTGCTTGCTTTGTTGCTTTCATTCACTGCTGTTATTCACAGAAGCTTGAAAATCTTGGACACTGTTGGATTACCGGAGTGAGGAACCGAGGACTGGCCATTAATCTGTGAAAGGGAGCTAAGAAGCGGTGAGAGAAAACCCACCGCAGTACCACAACGAAACCCAGTGCTTCCTTTGTTGTTATTTATTTTGTAACTGTGACATTTTTTTGTTTACTCTTTTTATTTCAAACCTGAGTTTACCATTGCTGGTATTCCAGGTGGTTTTCTTGTTTATTTTTTGCAATACTGGACTGTTCTATTTTTATTGTTTTTGTAAAATAAAACCCTGCCCTGATACCATTGATGATACAGGGCTCTAAGGACTAATCTCCATTTCCGGCTCCTGTGTGCTGTCATTTCTGGTCCAACACCTCCAGGAACTGGTCGACCACCACAGACTCCATGATTTGTTGGGTGGTCCGTTCAGTGGGACGCAGCCAGCGGGTCAGATGGTCCCAGAGTTGCTGGGCCATGATGCGAGGCCGGGTTCCCTCCAGCCGCTTGTAACTCCGGAAACGCCGGCAATGCGTCTCCGGGGTGATATTAAGGCGCCGGAAGGTAGCTGTCTTCACCTGGGAGTAATCTTCCGCCGCCACGTTGCTCAGAGCCTGGTATGCTGCCTGCGCTTCACCAGTTAGACAGGGGGCTAGTTGGGCTGCCCAACATCCGGCTGGCCACCCTGACACTGTAGCCATCCGCTCAAATGTGGTCAGGAAGGCCTCCGGGTCATCTTCTGGGGTCTTTTGCAGACGGATTTTGGGCATTGGCAGCACTGGTCCAGCTGCTGCGACCGGGACCTAAGCTTGGGCTTGGGCCACTACCAGGTTCTGAATGGCCAGACACATGGCCGCCATCTTGTCAGCCATCGCAGTCATGTGGGCTGTACGCTCAGCATCCCTCTGAGCATCCCGTTCTTCCCAACGCCACTCTATACCATCATGGTGTCTCTCCTGATCCTCCAGAACGGCTTGCAGCTTGTGCCGGTCCATGCTCATCCCACTTCTGACACCACCTGTGGGAGGGTAGTGGGTGGAGCTTTTGGGAAGGACCAGAAATGACAGCACACAGGAGCCGGAAATGGAGATTAGTCCTTAGAGCCCTGTATCATCAATGGTATCAGGGCAGGGTTTTATTTTACAAAAACAATAAAAATAGAACAGTCCAGTATTGCAAAAAATAAACAAGAAAACCACCTGGAATACCAGCAATGGTAAACTCAGGTTTGAAATAAAAAAAGTAAACAAAAATGTCATGGTTACAAAATAAATAACAACAAAGGAAGCACTGGGTTTTGTTGTGGTACTGCGGTGAGTTTCCTCTCACCGCTTCTTAGCTCCCTTTCACAGATTAATGGCCAGTTCTCGGTTCCTCACTCCGGTAATCCAACAGTGTCCAAGATTTTCAAGCTTCTGTGAATAACAGCAGTGAATGAAAGCAACAAAGCAAGCACAGCATGTGTTTTCAGTTCAGCCCAGAGAGCGCGAATGGCAAAACCCACTGCTTAAATACTGCCAAGTCCCACCCCTGCAATCAGCACGCTGCCCCACGTCAGCCAATCAACGAGAACAGCACAGCTGATTGCAATGATGGGACCCGACGGCCGCATGGTTCTGCCTTGGGCCAAGATGGCTGCCTGACCCGGAACTTTCTGCATGGTCAGAGTTCAGCCTCCTGATCCAATCACGGTCAACCCTACACAGCGCTGCCGGTGGTTGGGAGGGCAAATTACGACAGGGACTCCTTCCAGTCCTGTCACACTTGTGCTCGCACATCAACTTGAAACACAATTATATAAAGGATAAGGGAGGGACAGATATTCCAGAAGTTGCTGCAACTGCTGCCATTTTAACTCATCCATTCCCTGCTTGTTTATGCTGCCTTCGTTTTCTCTAAGACCCCTCAGGTCCTACGAGGCTTATTGTAAAGGGCATGGGTTCTTACAAATGTCTCTCACACATATTAAAATTTGTAATCAACATTTTAAGCTTTTGCACGTTCCTTAGAAATATGTAAATTAAAATAAATATGTAGGAAAACTAATGGTAAAAGTGTTTGAATTCATTGTTAATTCCCAAGTAGCTACAAATGCCTCATGCTTTCAGAATTGTGATTTGAATTAGGTATGTTTTGTTTAGACAAAGAATTTCAGCTAACTGCTACTTCATACTGTACTGCAAGATGGTTCTTGGTTTTCTTTATTTGCATATTGTAAGCAAATACACAACAATAACAAGTAACATACTGAATACAACTAATATTATGAACACATATAAAACAATATTATGTACAGATAATAAATTATACTTACGTTTTTGCTTAAATCCCACAACACTCTAAAGGTGTTCACACTTTAAAGACCAAATAATATACAGTTTAATAAATTTAAGTATATTAACCCTTTACTGCCCTGGGTATGTTCCTATACCTATTCTCATTGTCAAATACATTGGAAACTGAGCAGCAAATAATTAATTACTTAGCACTTTTATAATTAGTGTAACATACAACATTCACACTGCAGTGAAACCCAGTCTGAACATGATCTCATGTTCAGACAAAAACTAAAATAAGAAATGCCACCTATTTCCTTCCCTTCTTTTTAAGTATAACACGACTGTCAGTCCCTATTGCAGAATCATGGCATTGGCCTGTGTTGTTATTTGTTTTAAAGGGAATCACACTTTTTTTGATGTGAGGTTTATCACCTTAGGGCAAGGTCAACCCACATCATTTTATTATTTTTTTTTTTTTTAACACATTATAAGAAATAGGAAAAACATGCACTTGAAGAATCCTTTCAATCCAAGCCTGGAGCAAGGTCAAATCCCACATTCAAAGTTTCCCTTTAGCCAATCTACAAAATATTTTTTGTGATATATTATGCTGTTAGCTACTACTGTAGAACAATGGATTTCAACCTTAAATAACTCCCTATTTCTTTCTGAGCAAAAATATAAAACTATTTTAAAACAAACAAAAACATTTATAGATTTTACTTCTGCACAAAGAAAGAAAATGCATACTAACCACTACTACTTATCAAAATGGTGCTTTAAAACTTTGTGCACGCTAATGCACATTGAACACTATGACACACACTCTGCAATGTATAAATTAACATTAAAAAGGTATACATATTACAAATCTCTCCAAAGTTATTAACAAGAGTCTGTACTGCAAATGTATTATTTGAATAGAAATTGTAGTAGCAGTTTAAATAAACCCATATTTAACTAATACTTTCTGAAGTGCAGCAAACACAATGTTATTTGTCACATGCAACCAGATGTATCACACAACTCCACCTGACTTGCAGGGAAAAAAAACAGTTATCACATAGCATAGCATTAATTAAATCAACTGTATATTTGCATTTAATGAACACTGCTATTATAGGGGCATATTTATGTCAGTGTAAAACACAATAACCCAAGCCAGCCCTTTTCCTAACTAACCACTGTCCAGCAGCAGACCAAATGAACTGGCTTTCAGCTACTCTTACAGAGAGGTGGTCATCCCCAAATTGATAAGCAATTTCTCAATTTGGGAATGGACACTTCCCACACATGTTTTTCAGGGATGGGTTTTTAACCCCCATCGCTGCCAAACTTAAATTCAAATAAATAAAACTTTATTTCTAAACAAAATATGCAAATGCACACAAAATATCTAAGAGACAGATTACATCGAATATTTGTTTTTAAGGAGACTCACTGTTTTATTGATGTGAATCTACCAAATCAATGGGTGTGTATTTTGAAAACAAAACTAAAAAAAACAGAAATTGAAATCTGGTGAGATTTTAAACTTCTCAGCTAGCACAGCACATTTTGTATAGTCGTGTTCGGGTATCCTGAGCTCTTAACGTTAACGGAAGTGTATATTCTGTAATTGTGATATTCAGTTAAATTGTTTACATATCTTTTGAACATATGTAGATACTGCATATGCAATAAGGCCCGATGGCTGCTGTGCAGAGTGCCTCCAACCTCTGAGAAGTCTGTATGTTCCACGTATACAGACACCCTGAAGGGCCTTATTGCATTTATAAACCAGATCAAACAGTGGATTAGAACAAAAAATGAATAACTTTATAACCTTTTAATATAACTTTTATAACTTTTAATAAAGTTAAGCTGAGTAGATTGATTTAATTCAAACATACAAAAGTAAATATTGAATTGTGCATTGCCATTGAAAAGAATTGTGAAGGCACTAAATTATTTTCTTTTTCTGTGAGTGCATAACGCTGTTGTTTGAGCAGAATGAAAGTAATACAATAAATAACGATGTCTCAGATTTCAGTATTTTTTTCAAGGTCTGTGTGAGAGAGGGGTGGATAATGTGCAGAACTGTCTTTTTGTGTTTTTCTGTAGTGTTTACAAACTGATAAAAATACATTATTTGAAGTGACAAAGTTGGAGTGAGTATAAAGACAGCGATGTTTTCCCCAGTTTTGCTATCTTCCAGATCATTTAATTGTTCTTCATCCAAATCGGCATGTATTCTTACTACTTTGGGGATGTTTTTTGCTGGTAATTGGTCACTCAGTTTTATAGTTACTGTAACTGTAAACAAGATGGTACTTTATTTAAAACATATTTTGCCTCACTGAAACAAAAGACTATGAAGGACTTTCTCAAGGTTCAAAAGAACAACTTGCAGCAGTTGTTTAAAAAATCTATTACGAAAAAAACAAAACACTTCTGTTGGTACATTTTTGGTTGAAATGTAAGAAAAGTTAAAATTACACAGGAGGCTTGTTTATTTAGTTTTAAAGTAAAAAAAAAAAAAAAAAAAAAAAAAATGAATTGTATTTTTTGTTGAAATCCAAGAAAACTAGCAACACTTAGCTAACATTATTTACTATTACATGCGAAGAATAAATTAGCGATAATACCTTGTAAAATGTCTAGCTGCTAGACATACATGACTTAGTTTATAGGAACACTGTGAGCTCTCATGGACTGAATAGCTTATTCCCATCATAAAATGTCTTATGATGTTTTGTAGTATTTTTTTATTAATATAAAAGCTAGGGAAATGGGGTTGGAGGTGTACTGCATTTCAAAAAGATTTTGCTACTAGTAACACTGTCAAAGTATACTAATTTAAAAAACATTTGTAATATACACTACAAAGGACAATGATGGTCGGTTTCAATATATACCTTGGGCACACTTGTCACAGGGCCAGTGCACTTTTATTGAATCAATATCAGTATGTTGCACTGTAGACCAATTTGTAGATAACAGCTTTTCTGTGCTACAGGCATGTGTGTGCTGCTCAGAAACTGAACCCCTATAATCAGCATTCTGCTGGTCTGCAGAAATTTGAGAGCTATGCTATTCTTTATTACTTACATAATCCATCTTATGCACACAGTTTTTTTTTTTTTTTTTTTATTTCACATGTAATTCATGTAGTTATTCTTATGATCTTGATTCTTAAATATTCTGGAAACCTTTTTGTATGTTAATAGGTTATTGAAAATGCAAATAACTTGTCCTGCCACGCTGTGTTTTTTTAGGGGCTTTCTTTATTCATGACAAGCATACATCTCAGCTTATCTGGGTTTAGTTACCATGGCAACCAATTATTCGTTTATACATTTCTTATCAGGTAGACAGTTGGGTTGTATTTAATTTGCTGTTGTCATTTTTTTTTTTTTTTTTTTTTTTAACATTTTTCTAAACTCTGTACTTATTTATATGATCCATCATGAGTAAAGCAGCTTTCTCGGCTGAAGTAACTTCCGGTAACTATGTTTCTGACTTTATTAAAACGATATATACTGTATGTACAGTACATACCCTAATATAAGCTATATGCTAAGTGCATTGCTTTACATTATAATGTCTGCAAACTCACCATGCATGATATTTATAATATCCAAATTTCATGTCCCTGCAAAAACAGCCCCTCAACTTTGATCATCTGTATAGCAATCAAGGTACAATTATCTCTTGAAACCCTGATAAACAATACATCAATTTTGCATTGCTTGTTGCTGATAGTGATTTTCATCTTTCTGTTTCTGCTACAGCAACTTTTGATCCTGTGTCCTTTGCTTAAGCCCATGGAACACCAGGCAATTTTTGGGCAGATTCTTCTGATTTATGAAGTAACATTTTGCAGAACGTGCAGGTGACATTTTAAGCAGTTTTCACTAGTAGTTCAAGTCACACACTCTAAACAATCTTAATTTGGTGAAAATTGCTTATAGATATCCACTACAATCATCTTCAAAATAATGCTGTAGCGTTTATTTAAAATGGCCTAAAACAGCTACAATATTTATTCAAGGGCGGCGCTTATTCGATGGCTCTGTTTATTGGGAGTAGCACAGTTTTCGAGGGCTGCAACCTTATCCAATATGGTATATCTGTTTTCTGATCATTTGTTTGTTGTTGAGTACTGATAGAAATCTGGTAACTCCGTATGCCGTTTATTCAAGGGTGGCATTCATTTGAGGATATGCAGTGTTTGCTTAATAACATTGCCAGAGAATTGTCTGGTGTTTCATGCGCTTGACTGGAGGTAGGCTCCAGGTGGATAAATACATGCATACTATGCAGCCCTTGATGTGTATGTCCTATTTTTGCCATGACTTTGGCTTTTCATTGCCTTTTCCGAGAAGTCAATATCCTTGTCTAATGGCCAGACAATAGAACCTTGGACAAGAACTTGAAGCAAATTTTGAATTTGCCAATGCAGTATAACAAACACAGAATGAATTCAGTTAATTCATTTAAAGTTCAGGTTAATCATTAAAGTTCAGGGGGTTGTCTTGAACTACTAAATTGGAAGTTTTACTGGCTCAAATCTGTAAAATCTAAAACAGGGAGTGTCATTTTCTTATCTGTAAAATCACAACTTTAAAGGGAGCTAAAATTCCTTTATTTTGCCTCCTAAAATAAATACTTTGAACATGTGAAATACATTTGAGTAATGTATTACTTTAAACACTATTTTTAAACAGAATAATGACTCAAAAATCCAGTGGTATGTTTTAGGTTCCTTGAAAAAATAACAAATGTTGAGAAATGGTGCCCCTAATTTAGAATTTGTCAGTGATATGGGCTGGCATTTGATTATTTAGACAACTGCTATAGTTTATTCAAATAACAATGCTTTCCATAGTATAACGATGGAAATGTTTTTGTTTTAGGTCATCTGGGTTTTAGTGATAAAATCAGCAGCAAAATTGCTTGACCAATCATATTATAATCTTTTAAGGAGACAATGATAACTTACTATAAATTTCCTGTGACACAGTTATTTATTGGTCAGCAAAAGCAGTGCTAGTAACCTAAAATAATGTTATTGAGAGGTGAATGTTTTTTTGTTTATTTTTCATGTCACAAGTGCTATCATAAACACACAAATGAAACAACAGAAACACAAACCCACTGACTGTTTAGACTTGTAACGATTTCACTTCAATTAGGTATAAGAAGACAGGTTGTCACCCAGAGACCCATTGACATGGTCAGTTACAAGAAACATACACAAATTAATTGCTATTCTCATATCATGTCTGGTCCCAGCTGTAAATCCCAACAGCATATAATATAATACAATCATTATAATTCCAGTCTGATAGCCATATAAACCTAAATCAGCCATTGAATTGCACAATAATGACAAACTTCATTGCATTTTAGTTATACTTTCCAAGGCCATTTAAGTTTATCCAGCAAGCCTTATATAAAGAAATGTTGTTTGTATATAGGCTTGTTTTCATAATACCTATAACTGTTTGTGTTGCTGCAAAGGTAACATCATTTTAGATTGTACGTTAATCACTTGAATAAATTTGAGTATTAATACTGTCTGGTCTCATAAGAAAAACAATAATGACGTTAGAATTGAGCTTTTTACTTCAAAAGTGTTGATTGATGTTTGATTAAAAATGCAATTACTATCAGTTCTCCAGATCAACTTGAGAAAAATCTTCCATGTGCAGTAAGTCAATTGCATTACAAATTCTAAATTAATGAAAGATGGCTAGGTGTTTCTATAATTAATAAGTACTTCCATCTGGCATGCTAAATAAATATATTAAACTTAATGCAGGGGAGAGATGTTTTTGTATTTTACTGATACGTGCATTAATTTACTGATAACATTTTTTTTTTTTTTAAAAGGCTCATCTAAAGTAAACTTTATTTATTTGTCCCAAAACACAGAGTTACACTGTAATTGTTCATAGTAAAGTGCATGACTATATCTTCACCATGTCTTCAATTCCCCCATCCCCCCCCCCCCCCCCCCCCCCCCAGTTTTTGGCTTGACGTTTTTGGCTAACAAAAAGATGATCACATTTTCATTACTGTGATTGTTGTATTGAGGCATTAATTTCTGTTTTGTTACTGTACCTACTCTACAAAGACCTGATTTGAACATGAGAGATACTAAATAAACTAATAATGCAGGAGAACACGTTATCACAGGTTAACGATCAAATGCAAAAGTATCAGAAGATAATAAAACGTTAGTTGAGGTCCCGAACAAGAGTGAACCAGGAAAAAGCAGTGAACCGGGCAAAGCCACAAAAAAAAAAAAAAAATGTGTTCCAACTTGACAGTGCTTACTACCTGGTTCCAAAATTTATTTAAAAATAAATAAATAAATACACATTGTAGTGAATGCAGTCAAAATACAAATATCTGGAAGCTGCTTTTATTTAGATGCTTCTGATTATTGATTGAAGTAGTTTCATATATTGTGCATGTATTTAAGACATGAAATAAGTTTGGTTTATTTGCTTACTCCTGCTTTCTATCAGTACAATAATTTAATTCAAGTGTAAGTGCATTATTCATTTACTGTAGTCATATAAAAGTATAAAGAGTGAAAGTCACAGCTGTAATAAACCAGAACATGATTTTTTTTTTTTTTCTGGGTGCTTTCAGCAGGCTTGGGGAGCTGTGTCACTGGTACAGACAAAAGACAAAGGAAGCAAAGAGTGCACGGAAGTCCCCTTTATTAGATTCAGCATAAAATAAATACCTTGGGTGACAAAATAAACATGGCTATTGCCTAGTCTAGTTTGCAGACTTGGACAGTACAAGAGCTTAGTTAAGCATACAGGTTCAAAACATTGAATGGCTTCTACAAACAAGCTGGGAATCCAACTCTAAGCAGATGTTTAAGTATACAAAGAGAATGACACAATCACTTGAGCAGAAAGTATCTCCCTAAAGAAATTCTATGTCTGAGAGTCTCTCTTCCATCTATCATTTGAGCAATGAATCAACATGAGGACTTACACTTAATGCATCGTTTAATGATGTGGCTCTCAAAGCTCTCTGCTGTGCTAGGCTGAAAGAACATAACAATAGGGCAATGTACCAACAGATGTATAAGCACTCCCATCATATAGCTGATATGGGTGCAGGCCTTCTTCACAGGATAAAAAGGGTTTTTGAAATAAGACTAGGCTACATATGTAAGACTATTCCTTTTGCATCAATGTCACCCCTTCTTCATTCAATGTGGAATTTTAAAGAGCAATATTTAGAGTATCCTTTGGCTGTAGCGTACCGTTTAAGTGGAATATGGAGTCCAGACTTGGACGGGCTGTGTATAACGGGGCATTCTTGAGATATGGCAGATTGGGTGTTCTACTATTGTAATAGGTTGCACCATCTTCCTGACAGTGATGCTACTCAAACCTAATCATACTCATTTGAAAAAAAGTCAGTTCGCTCATCTTTAATATCTGACTCATTACCTTATGTTCAGCTGATGAACATAAGCTTGGTTCTGCCATCATAGTAAATGGAACATATGACACATATCCTTAGTTTTAAAGCTGTAAATTTAGTCTTAATCTATCATAAACCACACCAAAACATGTCAATACTGTTATGTTTTGACAGTCCATTGAGAGCGCAAGGTGTTTATAATTTACATTATAGCCATTCATTACATTTTTCTTGTACAGCAGTGATTACTTTTAAAATGTCTGTTAGGCTAGTTTATTTGACTAAACGGAGAGAAACCCTAATAACTGCTGCTTTCCTTGAACAGATGTACCTTTCCTTGTTATTTTACCTAAAATGTAAAAATAGAAGAACATAAAAGTGAATAGAAGGACTGAACCCCAGACTCTATCTACAATGCCAATGGAGCCATGCACGTTTATCAGAGTGACTCTATATTTCCAAGCTAGAGGAGGGAGTTAATAATTAATATATTCTTTATAAAGCTCAAGACCTTAACCTGTTGTACAATAGTTGAACTTAGTGGCAGATCCCGTATGTCATAATCACCAGTTATTTCCTCAGAAACATTTATAATCAAATGCTACGGTACATCATTGAAATGTAGAACTACAGTAGTGCATGGAAGTCAGTGACTCATCAGAGTAAGCTTACAGTTTACTCTCCTGGTAGAGCAGACACATTTTTAACCTACTTTTATTATAAACAACAGTAGTTTCTGAAATCTATGTAGATCTCTTTTAGATGACTTGACCCAAGGTGTCATCGTTGGGGTTGAGACACAAACATTTGGTAAACTGATGTCATAGTTGACCATGATGGTTTATCTTGGCCACCCACACTACACAGTACGGGTTGTAATGTGTCATACCAAGCATGTTATAGGAATGGTTAACCATGGTAAATTAAGGTTGACCACATTGATAAAGTAATTTATGAAAGTGTGATGAAAGGGACATGCTGCTGCACAGGAATTGGAGAGGAATCAGGACATTTGTGAAAATAAAAAAAAAAACGCATGTAAAATTAATGGACCGCAAAGGGTTAACTGTTGTCTGTGTGTATATATCTACACTTTTTACCCAAGGGGACAGATATGAACAAGGACTGGTACCTTAAAACACTCCAAGACCACCTACCTATGGTTCAGAACCATTTTCCCAATGGTGATTTTTACTTCCAAGATGATGGAGTCCCTTGCCATGGAGCCAAACAAGTGAATCACAATGGTTAGATGTGATTAGTATCACACTATTTCAATTTTGGCCTGGAAATTCACAGACTCTCAATCCTATTGAGAATGTCTGAGGTCTGATACAACAGGAAATGAAGAAAAGCCAACAGTGTAACTGAAATTAATTGGAATCAAGTGTAAAGGATGCACAAGGTAATCTAAAGGATAACTCAACCCTTCAGTGCCTCATTGAGTCCATGCCTGAGAGGATCAAGGATGTCTTAAAACACAATGGAATGCACTGCATATACTAAGTACTACTATTATGGCTTACACAAGATTTTTGAAATATCATTTTGTAGTTTCTTTGCTCTCATGATGTTAAACAAATTATCTAAATTATGTTGATATCATTTTTTGTTTTTAAGTTATGTCCCAATCCTAAAATTCTTGGGTGATGCAAAACTTTTTGCCAGAGCTGTGCTATACTAATGAATTCCTAACAGAACAACATTATACATTCATTTTTTAACAAATTGAATCGATGTACTATGATACGAAACTAATTCTTACCAAACTGATAAGCAAAATGCAGACAGTAATAAACTCAATAGCATTCAAATTAACCCTTTCATTCCTGGTGGGACCTCAAGGTCCTGCCTTGTCTTTTTGCCTCATGTTAAATAATTGAGGACTGAAAGGGTTAAACAGTAAAGCGACTAAGGTCAGGTGACTTGAAGTGCATGTAGTATTGGCCTTCAAGCATGTAAAGTGGCTATGAATCTTTAGCCAAAACTTTTTAAACTTTGAAGTTTCAAGGATGTGATGAAAAATGGAAGCAAGACAGAACTGGAAACTAAATAATACAAATGACATGTGGGTAAGAAAACCTTAGCAATTGTATCTTTAGGAAAAGCAGAAAAAGGTGTTACTGTTAAGAAAGTTTGACATCTGGATTCTTTGAAAAAAAGTTAGATTTAATAAAAGTTTGGTCACTAAATAAATCGTGAAGGGCTTTTCTTTATCCAGTTAAACCAAAGTATATCCTATCAAAGTATGAGAGAAAGTTGCAGTTAACAACTGTGCAGATTTAATTTCCACTCTTCAAGTGTCAAGGATTAAAGACGGCATTCACTTTCCCATCAGATGTAGTTACACTGAGAGTTATTTGGAAGAGTAATCTATTCAACATGTTATATAAAATGTTGACTAGTAGGGGCATTACCATTTAAGTGCCATCTGTGATGCATCATGGGATTGACTAATTCATTTTTTTTCATTAAGGTTGATGTGATGATATGCTTCACTTAATAATCTAGAGCTCAACTTCTTTTATTGTGTTTGAAAGTCTGTACCTCACCTCCTACTGGGCGTTCTGTTTCTGACCTGTGTTTACCTACTGTTGGTGCCACTTCCCACTGTGTTACTGATATGCTACCCTGCCTGGAGAAAGAAGACTCACAGTGTACTTAAGCAAAGGCCCAGTGCTGGCTTCTCTTTGTTCTTTTCAAATAATGTTTTGGTAAGGCCTAAAGTTGCCTGAGTGAATCAAACCACAGTAACATAATGTGAATGAGTTCAGTTTTCTCTCTACCTGTCAGCTACACATGACAGACGTTAATTATGTTTTGGCATGACTTTACAATACAATGTTTAAAATTGCAAAACTGAAGATAAGTCTAAATGGGAAATTAACTAATTCACAAATGTTTTGTTGTTTGCTTGTTCGTTTTTTTTATTTATTTATTTATTTTATTTAATTTTATCAATGATACCTGTGCATATATGGTCTGGAAAACTGTGCTTAATAAAGAAGAGACCCAATCATGAGCAATTTTGTGTTTAAGAATGAGTGACAGTTCAGTTCCCCACAGCATTATGCCATTGTTCAGTACATAAAATGATTTGTGGTGCATGAAAAATACAATTGTGCAGGTGCATCATCATATAAAAAAACAAAACGTTGACCTCTGTACACAGGGTAAGAGGTATTGGAATTTTGAAAAATACTTGAATTGTGAATTATAACTATGGATATGGCAGTGGCGGATGGCAGGGGGGTGGATGGAGGTTGAGAACCCCTGCTGTAGACTGCGGTGGTCATATTGTTGAGCAGGAGCAATGAGAATGGAAAACTAAGCCAATAAAAAAGATTTTGATTAAGTATGTTGCCTGGATAAAGCTACCTGTTCTATTTCAGGGTTTCAGCTACTAAATCTCTTCTCTTGCTGCAGATTTAATAGAAAATACTTCTAAAATGCACAGTTTTGTCACCAAATTCTTAAAATTCAATTTAATGTATTTTATAGTGAAAGGTTATGGTTGAGTAGCATTAAAAATAATGCTGGATATACAAAAGCAATATTACTGAGGTCATTTTTTAGAAGGGCTCACTATTTAAACATTTACATGGAGTCCATTTACACACCTATAAAACAATGCAGTCGAGTATAAAAAGTACTGATTTATTTTCTACATCATGCATCGCCAAACAGGTACAGTAATCAGTCGCACCAGCAGCTTTACAGGGTCCATAGAGTTGCTGTCCAACCTATCCAGCAGGTACAGTAAGCAGGGTCAAGACAGCAGGTGAAAATTTAATGGTTGGCAGCTGCTGCAATGATGTTACACAGTGCTACGTTATGAATATATTGCTGCATATGTTTAAGTAGATTTCTAACCATGCAGTCTAAACAAACCAAATCATTAAAAAAATAAATTATAATAAAGGAGCTTAAAAAATATTAGTACCATTTTATATACTGAAGTTGATATATGTTCACAACTACCATTCTGTAGCTAACAGAGGTTGACAAATCTTAAAACCAGTGTTTCTCATGTTCTCACAAAGGTCTCAAAAAAGAATGTATTTACATGATGTACTAAAGTGACATCAAGAGGACTCACTACAATGTGAGTGTAGCAGCTTGATCATTACACCCACTGCCAAAATTATCATCTAGTTACATTTGACATCAAGCTGCAGAATTAATTTATCTCCCTAAACCACCAACAGAAGATCAATTAGTGTTACATCTCACTGAGAAGGATTCACTTCCTTATTCACTCTACTTTCTAGAAAATAGAAAAAAAGAAGAAAAAAACAGTGCAGAGGTGTTTCATTGAAAGTCATTTACTTCTGTATAGGCCCAAAGCTCTTTTCTTCCAATAATGCATTGAGTAACTGAGAATCCAAAGTGTGAACAAGCCTTTGGTTAAACCTTTTATTTTGTTAGTAAGAGCTTATCAGTCCCCAGGAGTTTGTTTTGAAGGGCACAAAGTTGTAGGTTTCATTAAATACAGATTATTTTCATTATTTTTGTTGGGTTTGCCTGAATCCAGATCACAGCTAATCACCATAATATTAAGGTGTTTCAGAGGATTCTTTTATTATTATTTGGTAATCTGACAGTATGGAAGAAGCCTAAAGCAGTTCTGTAAATTATGTTTTTCTCTGAAGGATCAATTTATATTAATGTATTTAATACACTAGCTGTTCATTGTATGTATTTACCTATGCAGTGACTCAATTAGACATTTATATAGGTCTAACATCACCGTTTGTAACTAAAGATGATGAAAAATATTAATGTAATTTCCTATCATTTCCATACCCATGCCTTCCTGGTGACTATGTTTTATATAATTGTCATGTACAGTACTTTATCAACTTTAATGTGGACATGATAAATAAAATGTGTACATTTTTAAACTCCATGTGTATTGGTTGTCCATCCCGACCACAATTAAATAAAGCACGAAAAGCTACAGGTGTGAGTTATTACAATGCTTCATATGTTAAACTATACTCAACTACAGAGTTACTTCATATGCATTATTTGCATGATCCTGGAAGTAAATGAAACTTTTTAAAACACAAAAGATAATGAGACCATTTGGGGAACAGGTCTGCTTGTGAAGTGTCTTAGTCATTAAAATTAGTATATTTTTAGAGGAGACGATTATCTATTCAAGGACACCATAATATTTCATAAGTAAGGGGTGTGGTGAGGGAAAAAAAAAAAAAAAAAAAAAAAAAAAAGCTTAAAAAAAAAAAAAAAAAAAAAAAAAAACCTCAATAATCTTAACATGGAAAACTATAAGCTATGGTTTTCTTCTTTGTTCTCCATCTCCAATCATTGATAACCCTAGATCTCTGAATTAGAAACCATTACTGAATGGGTATATACCTCCTAAAGACCTGAATCCTGAATACCAAAGCTGCTCTTTGTCTGTGACGCTGTCATGACCCCGCCCCCGAGGACTGCCGTCACAGATCTCAGAGTCATTTTACCTTCAAGCCTGCTACAAATAATGGGCGCAGCAACCTTGAAGGTTAATAGTTACATTTCTATTTCAAGGAACCAGGGTTATGATAATAACCTAACGTTCCCTTTCAAGTACAAAATGTAACCATTACTGAATGGATGAGGATAACGAAGCCATTGAAAGGGCACGATTGCAGAACGACTGGAATGCTATTAAGCTGAAAGGCTACCTTGTACGTTACCATTTGGTACTCCAGTAACAAGTAGCTCTATGCCTATGTTGTATGGGTCAATTGGGACGCCACTGATTAGACAGGACTTGACCATGGGACATTGCCCCATAGCAGACAAAAACTTTTTCAGACTGACTCTAACTTTTTGTCTTTTTAACATAATACACCAGGGCCCAAACTGGGCATATCTTATGGAGCTGTCGTTCCCTGTCAGACTGGAAAGACGGATGGAAATCCTTCAGTTCCACATGAAAAGCTGAGATAGTGTTCAGCAATAAGGCAGAATTGGTACGCAGCATGACATTTGTCCTGGCCAGTATAAAAAATGTCAATAACCCTGTTGGAAATGCAACCCTTCAGGGCTGATGTCTCTTAGTCCCAATAAGGCCAAAATGTCTTTCATGCACTTCAAGAAGGCACGTGGCGCTAAGGAGAGGCCAAACGGCAGGGCACAGAACTGTACGCGGTTATCTGGAAGGTGATCCATGGTACTTCCTGTGTGCTGGTTTTATGGGTATGTGGAAATAAGCGTCTTTGAGGTCCACCATGCTGAACCAGTCGCTTGGCCTGACTGACTTCAATAGCTGTCGCATTGTCAACATTTTGAACCTCCCCCGACTCAGTTACAGGCTGACCTGTCTGAGGACGATGATCAGTCTGAGGCCACTGTCCTGCTTTTGCACTAGGAAGTCCCTGGAGTAGAACCCTTCCTCCATCTCATAGGGGTCTATCATGCGAAGAGCTGCCATCTCCTGAGACACCCCAGCAGCATCTTGTTGGTCCAAGACTGATGTTATAGTCATGTGTGTAGGGCGGTGGACCCTATTATGGCGGCTGTGTCCAGTTCTGAGCATTGCCTTTAGTAGCAGGCGCAGTCGGCTGTGCTGGTTTTTGGGGCTGCTGGGCTTAGGCGAACCAGCTCCTTAGTGGATTCCCATTGGGGTGAGAGTTCTGCAGCTTCTCGGCCACTGCGAGACCAAATGTATTCCTGGAGTGACCAGGGCATTCAACAGCGGTGCTTTGTACCCGGCAAACACTCGTATCTGGGAAAGTCAAAGCTGTCTGAAGGAGGCTAACAGCACAATTAGGTTTCTGCCTACATTCTGTTGGTTAAATTTGGACAACCAGAGCAGGTTTTTGTTCACTAGGCACAACTCGTCCAACTGTCTTGGCGAGAGCCTGTGGTTTGTGGAGCAGGACCACAACAAAAGTGGCTGGTAGGCTATCAGGATGCTCTTACAACTCTCTAGATAAGGGGCGAACACTTCGGCTGCATAGGCCTTCTTGAGGATTAAGAAACTAGGTGACCTCGGTACAGGTTTGGTATGGATCCACCGGGTCCCAGTCACCACGGGTGGCAACATACTGGGATGCCAACCTGTAAAAGCCACTGACAAAACCACTCAGTCAGTACCAACACGAGACTAAGGGAAGCCTGCTAGTTAGAATGAACTAAAAGCCTTTGCAATGGTGATGCTAAAATAGCTGGTCACCAAAATGGCATCAAGATATTGTGATTCTAATTGCAAGCAACAACAAGCTGAAGTGAGTATCTCGGTCCTGCACAGTGCTGCTGAGCCCAGCAGCTGCTCTTGCTGCACATGTGCTGAGCACCACATTACAGGTCTGAGAGTGGTATCTGCAAAAACAAAAATAACGCAATGAGAACATTTTTTCAACCAGAAACAGTAATTTAATAATTACATAAATAATATAAAATATCTTGTATGGTGCTTATTAACAAAAACAAGAAAACAAATAAGCTCCAGCCAGAGCTATGCAGCCTGAGGGTAGAACACAAAGTCACCCAATGTTGCTGCGTCCCTGGGAATGAGCGACTCGAGCCAAAGACAGTAGGACGTAACTAGCAACAGGCTGTAGTGCACACAAATACGTGTAAATACAAAAACTATTACAGCAATGTAAAAACACATACAATGCTAAATATATACAGATGTAAGCAACAATGTACTTATCTGAACAAGGCTCTCCGATCAGGTCCGTCTTGAAAGGAAAACTGGCACTGAGATCTGTGACTGTAGTACTTTCTCAAAGGTCTTTAGGAGGTAAATACCCATTCAGTAATGGTTACATTTCATAATTGAACTACGCTATTCTGCTATTGGTTATCAACGAGACCACATCTTTTGTCCCAGGTTCCCTTTTGTGAGACAAATAAAGTAAAGAAAGATCTGGACATCGGCTGCTGACAGCCATCCTTTATGTATAATTTCTTTCTTACTAGTACTGTGCAGGTTATTTGCAACCCCAACTACCTGAGATCTAAATGTAATTCTTATATCTGGGACAGTCCTTTGATGTGGATTGTACACACTGTAATGTAGTTACTGATTGTTCTGATTCCCCAATGTCTCCCCATTTGTTTGTTTTTTTAGAAACGTTGTATTACCCAAAGTAAACAACAGAACAATACTTTAACTTCTTATAATTAAAATGAAGTTGTTTCTTGCTACTTTTATAACATTTGCATCTGTGTCTAAACACAGAGCCAAACTGCATTGCAACCCCAGCTCCTATATGTAATTCCATAACGAAAACTTCAGGAAGTTGCTACTCGACCTTTTTGCAATCAGTGTTGTAACATAGGTGCACTTAATGTTGAGTAAATGTTTCCCTTGTTTCTTGAAGGCAATGCACCTCTATTTAAAAAGTTTAGCTGCATTAAAAATGAATTCAAATTTGCTTTCACTTTGGTCCACTTAGACAAGGTACCAGTTTACTAATAACATCCCTTCGTGGGTTGAAGAGCCAGACTTCTTTATAACATTTACATCTTTATAATATGATACTCATTTCCAATTTTGTATTTGTGCTCTGTGTATTTTTGTTTTGCAGATACTGCCATTGCTTTGTTATGGTGACGATTTACCTAAAAAGGGGGAAATAAGTGAGTGTATTGAATGTTTTTACTATGCAAATAAGAAAAGACACTTCATACTTCCTGTTAAACAAGCCCCTCCGGCGTCCTTCATATCAAGGAATCGCTTGCTCGTAAGCATTACACTGAAAGTGGAGAACAAAAGGCAAACCACACAATCTGTTTCATTGCAGGTACTGTAAGATGAATAAAAAACATACCAGTACAGTAAACATAGCTCAACAGTCTAGATAGAGAAGGTTGCAAGAGACGGGGGCAACGCATAGTCATTTTAGTGCTTTATCAGAGATACCAGAGGAAGAAAGACAGCTCCTCCAGCCGGGGACTGTTTATGTAACATTGAGAGGCTGTAACCCTGTCAGTGGGATAGGCAGAAAAGGGAGGCATTGATGTCACAATATATAGTATATAGATAACGTGGTGACTAGTACTGGACCTCCTTTTCCAGAAATTCTGAACATTTAAGCTTCATAAAACTATTCATAAGGGTTTAAGTTAATGTGATTTGAAAAGTACTTAGTAAGAAAATAATGCCCCCTAAGACTGCATAGCGAATTTGGTATATTGCCTCAATGCCATCACATGATTTAGGCCACAGGAGGACCAACCTGAATAATACTGATACCACAGTGTTGCTGTCAGTTGAAAAATGCTTTTTTTTATGATAGTATATTGTTCTTGATTTGTATTTAAATAACTGGTTATTTCTCTCTATTTACTTATATATATATATATATATATATATATATATATATATATATATATATATATATATATATATAAATATTTCCCGAAACTGAAGTTTTCAGGTTTTGTTCATGATCACATGACGTCCCTTTAAACTTATTTTGAGCCAATTTTGTTATCTAATTAAACTCAGAAAAAGCTGTTAATTATAAAACAATGTCACTTGTTTTAACCTTCTTTATTTATTTATTTTTAAATTTAGTAGTCACCAATTATTTTCATTATTTTCTCCCAATTTGGAATATCCAATTCTTTTTGGACTCAGCTCACTTCTACCACCCCCGCGGGTAGGACAAACACGAACACGAAGACGAACACACGCTGTCCTCTGAAGCGTGTGCCGTCAGCCGACCACTTCTTTACACATTGCAGACTTACCATGCAGCCACCTCAGAGCTACAGCGTCGGAGGACAACGCAGCTCTGGGCAGCATACAGGCAAGCCTGCAGGCGCATGACCAGACTACAGGGGTCGCTTGTGCGCGGTGATCCGAGGAAATCCTGGCAAACCTAAGTCCCCCCGGCGGCGCTCGGCCTAAATTGTGTGCCGCCCCCTAGGAGCTCCCATCCATGGTCAACAGTGGAATAGCCTGGACTCAAACCAACGACGTCCGGGCTATAGGGCACATCCTTCACTCCACACCACTCGGGACCCCCACTTTCACCTTATTGACTGAGCCTGATCCTGTTTCACTTAATTTTTATTTCAAACAGACGTGTTAAATTATGTCATTTGCTCATCGCTGATCTGAAAAAATAATCTTAAACCCAGTCTTTAATTAACAGTTGTCTGTTTATTAAGGTGCAGAGACATCTGAACATCTACTAATTAACATTTAAAGGGAGGCAGAGATTTGGAAAATAAAAACCAAAAACTTCAAACCCTAATTATATACAAAGTATATTTAGCTTTTGATTTGGAAGATCTTTTTATCCTATTGTTACTGAAAATGCTATAATATTTCAATAAAAAAGGTATTAGAGCACACTTGCTAGTTCTTGTTTCTGACACAGTAAGCAAACAGTGAACCAGAGAGCTTATGTATCTAGCAGTATAATGTAACTATTCAATTGACATGTAAACTCCTTTGATTACTTAAAAGGAACAGTAAAATCCTCGCTTCAGTAACAATAGCGCCATTGACAACTAAGACGCTTACTGTTTCATTTGAAAAAGTCTCATTTACTCAGCACAGCACATCAAAGCAACGACACAGAAACAAAAGAACGACAGTAACAGGATAGCGAACCTAGATCTGTACACATATGCAAGGCAGAGCAGGCAGTACCATTTTTTTAAAGTTTAGTTTGTACTATTACAGTACAACACAAAATATGATTTTACATTTTTAAAAAAGTACAAATTGAATATAATAATCAGGCAATACAATGTACTGTGCTTTGAATTCATTTTTTCGAGTTGTATTCCATTTGTATAAATTTTTATTGTTATACCAATTTTTGTATTTAATATTTAAGTTACACAGTACAGTAATTTTGTTTTATGTCATGTGCTATTTGCTGTAGTGGTCAATAAATATAATCATTAAACACATTTTAAGTATTGTAATCTGCAATATGTTTTATTTTTAAATAAAAATCACATGCTTTTAGTTTAATGCTCCCCCCAGTATAACGCATACTTTCCCTGCCCTCCTTTAAGCAGGTTCTACCAAGTGATTGTTGTAGATGTATTGATTTAATTTATTATTATTATTATTATTATTATTATTATTATTATTATTATTATTATTATTATTACTGTTATAGTACAGTAGAGTACAGTATGCTGGACTGATTTATAAATGACACACAATTTGGTTGGTGAGATTCATAAAATAAATTGTGCTAAAATGATCTATTTCAGCTCACTTCAAGCATATTGGAGCGTTAATTAGTCAAAAGAGCAGGAATACTGCGTGTTTTACAGTTTTGTAAAAAAAAATGTGAAATATTAAAATTAATTTGAAAGGGAGCCAGAGGCTAAAAGCAATTACATGTCCTAAGAAACTGACAGTTTATGCAAATGATAATACGTTTTAACAGGCAGTTACCCTTCAAGTTAAGCTTTTCTTTCATTATTCTTTTACAGCTTCTCATTTCACTGATAAACGACAGCACTGGAGAGCAGGCGATTTGAATCTGGTTACCCCAGGTCAGTAGAAACTGGCCTAAGCACCATCAAACACAACAGCACATGCCTCTGTCCTGAACATTTGCTATTAGAACACAATCATAACCACACTTAATTCCCCCAACTGCTAACCCTGGGGCACTTTCCACAGCTAGAACAGAAAACCTGGTGGAGACATGATGTATGCTTGGGATGATTCATAAATGGAAAATATTCCCTTTTCCAGTTTTACACAGGGAACACATTTCAGTATTCAATTCTATTATTCCTAGTTCTCGGGAAATTAAAGTGAAGGATAATTAGTTCTGAACATATATACTTTAGTTATAAATAGACTTGCTACTTTTTAATATTAATCGGTAAAGCTCGTTAAATGTTGAATTCCCAAAATTCAACAGTTTGACTGAAATAAATTTATGTAGGATAAATGTTGGTAAAACCACTTGCTATTTTTTTTTTTTTTAATTCTCTTACCTAAAATAATAATTTAAACATCATCTCTGGTTTGTGTAGTTTTTATACTAGCTGTCTGTCCCGCCTCTGTTCCGCTCTGAATGGCTAGGGGTCGCTGTCAGTCACCTCAGTGATTTGTTAGTACTATAGTTTCACTGTCACTGTCACTTTCTGACATCGTTGACTGAAGCAGCACTAGAATGCTCTCATTCGTTTAAATGACTGTCGATCATCAAGACCTGTACCTGTGCACTTTCATTTGCCAGCTACAGCGCATGTCATTCAAAGAGCCTATTTTATAATTAACGGGTTAAGGTGTAGGTAGGCTTTTGCTAGAGGTATACGGTGACAGTTAGTAGCTTGATTTGAAAATGGTGCACAAGAGGAAAACACTTAATGAATATTATGCACAATACCCTGAGTGACAGCTGAAGTCTCCCTGGCAGGACGAAGCGGGCCCGTCTGCCTTACCTTCCAGTCCAGCTGTGCTGAAGCAGCACAGGGGGTAGCTCAGACTACAAATAATAAGTGCAAGTTAGTTCTATTCAACTATCTAATGTCTTGTTCTGTGCATATTTTTACTCGTAAATGTATGCATTAAAAGTCTGTGTATGCTGCGTTTTCTATGGTTTATTTGAGAAAATGTTTAAATTTGTGTAGTGTCTTTACAAGGTATGGCTGTGCTACAACCAAACGTTTTTTTCAATTAGAATGTTGGTAACCATGGTTTTGTTGCATGTAGAATATGATAAAGGGGTTTCGCTAAATGAGACGTTTCTCAATGGCATAAAAAGTCTGTTTTTTTTAAAGCATGAAAGTCTATTTCACCCATTTCAACTGTTCACCCAAAATAAAGATTGAACCCCCCCCCACCTGTTTTCTTTTTTTTGTATCTTATTTCTTCTACTCATAAAAAGAAATAAACAGCAACACATACATGTTATTCAGTACCAAACCATAGTGCAGTGCACAACACTTCAAAACAAGACATTAAAAACAAGAGACCCTGAATATTAAAGGTACTTACAGTACACTCAATGTTTGTTTTTTATAATCTAAACAGCTGCAAACTGCTAAAAAAAATAAATAAAAAATCCAGCTGTGGCTTATTGAGGCAGGATCCAGCTTGATCAAATTAGCCTCTTAGTTCCAAAACTCTCATGCTTAATTAAATATAATAAAAAGCTTTGGGTAGTTCAGACCAATCTAGAATAATAGAAAATATATGAATAATTGTTTTCCCTGGAATCCGCAGTAGTGTTTTTTTTGTTTTGTTTTTTTTGTTTTGTTTTTTTTAGATAAAGGAATATCCAAGGAAAGTGTATAGAATGGTTGATATAAAGCATATTTTATTTTTTAATAGGCTGGATTTGGTTTGTCTTCCAGGTTTCCTGGTCCAATTTGAAAAGCCCAAATTCAATGCCATCTCAACGTTGTAAGAAACTTATAGATCAGGGGAACTGAAGATCAGTCGCTTTCAAGCAATCATCTATTCTCACCTGCCCAATAACATTATGTCATCCGAATGCAAGTGTCTAGCCTGAGAAGTGTCGGTATGGACTTACTGGCACCTGTCCAATACTGATACAACTAATTAAAATCCTTTTATTTTCCCCTCTTGCTTGTTCTGTGAGAATGGAACAATACAAAATCTTATTTTATTATTCTGAGATATTTTATGTAGGTCTCTTCCTTTATTGGTATAACACAATAAAAAATAAGTAGTATTTTGTTTGCATGAAAAAAAAAAAACTATGAAGTATATTTACATCAGATACAATCATACTTTGTTACTGATTGAAAAGAACAATATGACCTCCTTCTTTAGGGCGATGCTTCATAAGAAGGGTAACTAAGTATGGCCATGACTCTGCATATCACTGGTGGAGCTGTCTTTACAGATATACTTGAAATTCAGTTAATTTACTGCCAGCCATGTAGAAAGTAAATTGTGCTTTGTACTTTGCTATGTAAGCACACTTTACTAATTTACTTCATCAATATTTTACAATACGTAAGTTTGTATGCTACATGAACTACTGTACACACAGGAACACTACTACCAATACAGTGTATTACTTTCCACCTGTGATCTTTATATTTAGAATTTAGTTTACATTTTTTTCAAGATTTTGCTTTTCAGATTAAATAAAAAATTCCTTGCATTTTTAAAGAGCCAGAATCACATACATATAAGTTATAACAATACCTTCATGATGTATTATACATTGCTGCGGTTATTGGGCAAATCAACCAATAACATCGAACAGCACGAATGCAATTCAAGCCCACTAAATCAAGGAGCATCTCTATAATTAAAGGTAAAGTAGTAGATAAATGGTTCTACATAAATGGTGAGTCAATACCACGTGTTTGAGAAGCCAGTGAAAAGTCTTGGGAGATGGTACGACGGGGATCTAAAGGACACAGTTCTTGTGGGAGAAGTTAGACAACAAGTGGTGGAAGGGTTGAAGAGCACAGATAGCAGCACTTTACCATGCAAACTGAAACTCTGGTGCTTTCAGTTTGGTCTACTGCCAAGGCTGCTGTGGCCACTGACTGTGTATGAGGTTTCCTTGACAACAGTTGAGAAGCTGGAAGCTTTAATCAGTTCATATGTCAGGAAATGGTTGAGAGTTCCAAGCTGCCTCAGCAGAGTGGGACTTTATGGTAAAGGAATACTGCAGCTACCAGTCTCTGCTCTAACTGAGGAATTTAAGTGTGCCTAGGTCCGACTGGAAATGGCGGCGAAGAAAGCCATGGAAGATGCTAAGGCTGCCCTTCAAACCGGTTATATTATGGGGCAAGTTCAGCATGGATGAAGGGGTCATGGTCTCAGTTCAGCTCCTCCTACATAACACAAGTCAACTCCAGCTCAACGGAGGAAGCTGGTAGTCAACAAGGTGCAAAAGCAGGAGGAAAAGATCAGGTGTGTAAAGGCCATTTCCCAGGCCAAGCAGGAAAAATGAATGAGATGGGAAAATGTGGAACAACGCAAGATCGGCTGGCAAGACCTATGGACAACATATGATGCTCTTGCATCACCACAGAACCTAAACCACTGGGTGGGCGAGGATCCGTCATGTCCTTTGTGTTCATCACCTTTAACATTAAGGCACATTTTGACAGGATATAAGGTAGGTCTTACCCAAGGACGGTTTACTTGGCGCCATGACCAGGTGCTGCGACTTTTGGCCTTAGAATTGGAAGACAAGCATAACCTTACCAATAAGTTGCCACCTGTTCCATCAAAGCATTACATACAAAAGACAATAATGCTCCATCCAGCAGAGCAACCACCAAGAAAAAGATGTTAAAAACAAGCCTTGCCCACGACAACTTGAAGCTGCTAGAGACTGGACAATGCTGGCAGATGTTGGTCAACTGCTTATTTTTCCACCTGAGATTGCCACCACTAACCTTCGACCAGATATTGTCTTGTGGTCTGGATCAGCATGCCTTGTTCATCTGATAGAGTTAATAGTGCCATGTGAGGACGCTGTGGATAAGTGGTACGAGAGGAAGAAACTTCGGTATGCTAAATTAGCTGCTGAAGCAGAACAGCAAGGATGGAGAGTCCAGGTTTACCCAGTGGAGGTGGATTGTCGAGTATTTGTGGCACACTCTACAACCAGGTTTCTCAGAGATGTCAGGTTCAGTGGCCAAGAGTTGCGTCGCACAGTGAAGAACTTATCTGAAGCAGCAGAAAGGAGCAGCAACTGGCTGTGGTTGAGATGGAAAGACTCTGGCTGGGGAGTACAATAGAAAGAAAGCTACGCTGATGTACAGGTAAGTAAGCTGGGCTGAGTTGAGTGGGGGACGGAGGGGAGTTAGGCTTGGATGCCAGAATCACTGTCGAGCCCTCTTGAGGTGTCATGGGCTAGTTGACGAAACACCAAGGACGGAAGGTGCCCATTTGAAGACTTTAGAGATGTACCTTACTTAACTCAATCTATGCCTGGCACCACATGCAACAGTGTCACCTGGAATGCAGTGGCCAATTGATTTATTAGGTTTTATTTTTGCATTTTTAGATACCATTCAATCAATCAATCAATCAATCAATCTTTATTTTTGTATAGCGCTTTTAACGGGGATCGCCACAAAGCGCCTTACATGATAAAAAAACAAATACAAATATATATAGCAAATAAAACACACACAGAAGATAATATATATATATATATATATATATATATATATATATATATATATATATATATATATATAGATATAATATAGTATATAAAGTAACAATAAACACACACACACACACACATATATACACATATATATTTACACATGTCCTCTGCACATCCAATAAACACTAACAGGGCAATCCCCAAAGGGGCTAGGAATAAGAATACGAAGAATATGCTCTAAAGAAAGTGATTATATAAAACAAAGACATGTATAAAAACAAATCTTAAAAAAAAGAGGATACAAAGAAAGAATTATAGGGACAGAGTTAAGAAAAGTGGATAAACTAAAAAGAGATGATCTACTAGATTATAAAAATAGAGAAAAAAAGGTCAAGAGAGTCCCATTAGCAATGACGTACTCTAAACTTTTGCCCAATATTTCTAAGATAGTTTGGAAACACTTGTGTATTCTACATAATTCAGAAAAATTGAAAAAAAATGTTTCTTAAGGCCCCAGTTGTAGCATTCAAAAGAGAAGCTAATTTAGGTGATATTCTAGTTCACAATAAACATAAAAGAATAATTGACAGAATAGATTCTACAAATACTTGCACTAGTACATGTAAAGTTTGTAAATACATGGACAAAAGTAGAAATATAATTAAACATAAGAACACCACATATCCACTAAAAACTAATACCTACTGCAAAAATAGCAATGTTGTTTATGGAATAGCCTGTGAAAAATGTGATGAAATAAAATATGCTGGAGAGACTGGAACAACTTTATATAAAATAATTCAGAACCACTTTTCATTAATTAGAAATAAAAAAAATGAATGAACCAATAGTACAGCACTTCACCAGCCAAGAACAAGATATAAATGATGTAAAGTTTGTAGTATTAGAACAGCTAAAATTAGATAATGCGACATATAGAAGAATAAAAGAAAGTAAATGGATAAATAGACTGAACACAGTTATGCCAGCGGGACTCAACAGAAAAGAATGAACTAATTAATTCCAATAAATATATAAAAGTTAAAAATAATTAAATAAACAAAATTAAAAATTAAAAAGTTGTGCATGCTGATGCGCTGGGGAGACCATATCAAGGCTGATCCACAGAGCCAGCATTGCATGATCATAGAAATATAAGTTTATGTAAAATAATGTTAACTAGAATTAATATTGATTTAAAGATATAAGTAAAAGTGATGTCTCATGTAGAACACTATTACATCATGTAAGAATAAATCATGGATTTGAATATAAACAATAACAAATAGTTGTCATGCCGTCAAACACCTATAAATACATCCAACGTTTTGATTCAAACACAGGCTCCCTTGAGAAAGATATGTACAACATATCAAAACGTTGGGCAGCTGGCTCTTTGAGCATTATATATATATATATATATATATATATATATATATATATATATATATATATATATATATATATATATATATATATATAATATACAAATAAATAAATACAGCAATACAATACACATAAATAAATAAATAAATAAAATAAGACTGTAGAAGCAAGAGAATATCACATTAAAAACTTGCATAAGCCAAGCTATACAAAAGTGCTTTTAAACAAGATTTAAAGCATCAGCAGAAGGAGCTTACTTTATAGTACTAGGCAAGTCGTTCCATAATTTCAGTACAATGTAGCTGAAGCATCTACCACCTGAGTTTTGTTTCTGAATACTTGGTATGCAAAGTAGCCTGGTATCCTGTGATCGAGGTGGACGATTAGGAACATATGGTTTTAAAAGATCCTTTAAATAGGGTGGAGCTAATCCATTTAGAGACTTAAAGGTTAATAATACCACCTTAAAATCTATCCTAAATCGAGCAGGGAGCCAATGCAAGGACGACAGCACAGAGGTGATATGATCTTGTTTCTTACTCCCAGATAAAACTCTTGCAGCAGCATTCTGTACAAGTTGCAGCCTAGATATAACATTGTTACAAACACCGGCAAAAAGGCTGTTATAATAATCAGTCCTTGAAGATATAAAAGCATGCATCAATCTCTCTGCATTCTGTTTGGAATTAAAAGATCATTTAAAATGTTTTGTGAAATGCCTACAACTATGGTATTTTTATAGAGCAATTGAAATAACAAGCCCACTTTGGCTGTGAGTTGGTGGGACAACATTAATCTTGTGCCCAGTTCCTAACCAGAAGACTAATCATTCCAGAATTGTGCATAGGATATTTATTAATTATTATTCAGTCATAAATTTTTACAACATTGTACCATTGTAATGACATTAAATATATATATATATATATATATATATATATATATATATATATATATATATATATATATATATATATATATATATATACAGTGGCTTGCAAAAGTATTCAGGCCCCTGACCAATTCTCTCATATTACTGAATTACAAATGGTACATTGAAATTTTGTTCTGTTTGATATTTTATTTTTAAACACTGAAACTCACAATCAATTACTGTAAGGTGACATTGGTTTTATGTTGGGAAATATTTTTAAGAAAAATAAAAAACTGAAATATCTTGCTTGCATAAGTATTCAACCCCCGTGCTGTGGAAGCTCCCAGTTTGCACCGATGAAAGAAATTGCCCTAACGAGGACACAATTACCTTACCATTGGCCTCCACCTGTGAACCATTAAAGTTGGTGTCACATTTTCTGGATAAAAAACCCACTGTTGAAGGATCATTGGTAAGGCTGTGAATCTGAAGGAAAATGAAGACCAATGAGCATTCTACAGAAGTTAAAGATAAAGTAGTACAAATGCATATATTAGGGAAAGAGTACAAAATAATATCCAAGTGTTTGGATATCCCAGTGAGCACAGCTGGATCAATAATCAGGAAGCGGAAGCTACATCACACCACCCAGGCACTGCCAAGAAAAAGCCATCCCTCAAAACTCAGCCCTCAAACAAGAAGGAGACTTGTGAGAGAAGCCACAGAGAGGCCAACAATCACTTTGAAGGAGCTACAGAGTTCAGTGGCTGGGAGTGGAGTAATGGTGAAACAGTCAACCATATCAAGAGCTCTGCATAACACTGGCCTGTATGGGAGGGTGGCAAGAAAGAAGCCGTTACTCAAAAAGTACCATCTGAAAGCATGTCTGGAGTTAGCCAGAAAACATGAGAGTGACCTAGCTACGATGTGGGAAAAGGTTTTGTGGTCAGATGAGACCAAGATAGAGCTTTTTGGCCAAAACTCAAAGCGCTATGTGTGGCGCAAACCTAACACTGCCCGTGCCTCAAGACACACCATCCCTACAGTGAAGTATGGTGGTGGCAGCATCATGCTGTGGGGATGCTTCTCATCAGCAGGGACTGGGCATCTTGTTACAATTGAAGGAAGAATGGATGGAGCAAAATACAGGAACATACTGCAAGATAATCTGCTTCAGTCCGCTAAAAAACTGAAGCTTGGGAGGAAATTTACCTTTCAGCAGGACAATGATCCCAAGCACAAGTCTAAAGCAACATTGGAGTGGCTCAAGAACAAAAAGGTGAATGTCTTACAGTGGCCCAGTCAAAGTCCTGATCTCAATCCCACTGAGAATCTGTGGCACTATTTGAGAATTGCGGTCCACAAGTGTCATCCAACCAACCTGAACAACCTGGAACAAATCTGCCCAGAAGAATAAGCCAAAATCACTCTGACACTGTGTGCAAAGCTGGTACATACTTACCCCAAAAGACTTAAAGCTGTTATTGCAGCGAAAGGTGGCTCTACCAAAGATTAATGTGAGGGGGTTGAATACTTATGCAAGCAAGATATTTCAGTTTTTTTATTTTTCTTAAAAATATTTCCCAACATATAACCAATGTCACCTTACAATAAATGATTCTGAGTTTCAGTGTTTTAAAATAAAATATCGAACAGAACGAAATTTCAGTGTACCATTTGTAATTCAGTAATATGAGAGAATTCGTCAGGGGTGTGAATACTTTTGCAAGGCACTGTGTGTATATATATATATATATATATATATATATATATATATATATATATATATATATATATATATATACACACACACACACAACAGTGTGTGTAAAGTTAATAATTTTGTAATTGGTTGAGACTTTTTTGAGGGCTTTTAAGGACATCCCGAAATTTCCTGTATTTGGGGTAGCATAAAATGTAGTATTATTATTATTATTATTATTATTATTATTATTATTATTATTATTATTATTATTGTTCCAACATTATAACTGTTGCTTTGAGTATAAGCTCTTTTATCATTTATTTTGCCTCTTTTATCATTTATTTTTTTTTTTTATTAACACATCTCTTATTAAATAATCAGCAAACCATTTTAGAAAACAGCTAACCTGAGTATCGTTCTCCTCCACTAGCTAAGATTCAGGTTTTGAATGATTAGCAGGTATATCTTCAGTCCTGCAGTATTATTAAAACAACTCAGGGATTTTTCTAAATAGCACTTTGGCAGCTTGAACTTTATTTTTGAGACCTAAATAGAAAATACACAAAGAATGTAATCAGGTAAGCCAGCAGGAGGCATCTCTCTTCAAAATAGAAAAAAATGAGAGAATGGCAAAACAAGTCACAGAGGCTTTTTCAGGTAAGGTAAAATTGTTTTTAATTAGAACACTGTGGAGGTTAAACAAAGATGCTGGATCTTTCATTCAGATAGGGAATCTAATGTATTATTTAAAAGAAAGAAGGAGGTATGAGACAAAAAAAAAATGTCTACTTGACTAATTTATTGTCAGTTTTACCTTTAAAAAGAACATACAGTAAAATGTGCTTTCTCAATAGAATCATACACTGTAGCTGTATGCTGTACTTTTCCCCTCACAAAACGTTAAGATTATCCAGACTGATGCATCAGTCATCAGTGTTCACTGCATTACCCTACTTTCCTGCTTTAATTTCATGTGCTAAATCCCATCATAACCTTGCTGTTTGGGAGTATTTACGCTGGGTCAAAGTGGCACAGTTTAATCGTTAAAACCACCAACGAAGCTTACCAGCTGCTGTGCGTGAGTAAATCAGATAAGAGAAACAGATCTAAACCGGGGAATCAGACAACTGTACTACTGAGATTATTACATGCGACCAAATGCTGCAACCGTACAGTAATTGAACTAAAACAAACATGCCAAAAAAAACACGTATTCAAGACATCAGGCCAATAACTGTAAATAATATATTTATTTTTTACATTAATAAATTAGAACTGATGGTAAAAATGAGACTTGTAAATACCACATTTTGTTCCCATTTAACTAATTGAGTCTGATATGTTTTGACAGTTCTAGGGTGAAAGAACAGACTGCAGCATTGAGCTCATGGGAGTTCAAACACAGGTCAGTGTAAGACATGAAGAAAGCAGTTTAAGTTCGTGCCATCTATTATATAAACATTTGTTATTTTTTATTTTGTTTTAAAATTACTGTTTATTCCCAATCCCCTCTCCCACCACCACTACAGACATAAAAGCAAGTCCAATTTATGTAGACTGTATGCATTTTTTGTTTTTGTTTATTAATAATAAATAAAATAGCTCTGTCAATCATAACATATAAATATATCTTATTTAAGTAAAACATATATAGTCTAATGTAATTAATTTATATTTAACATAAAAATATAAGCTCTTCATTATTATCTATCCAGGGGTGTCATTTGCTATAGGGCAGGGGGGCAGTTGACCCCCCAGACCTTGGTTCGCCATCCCAGACGATCTATATGGCATTATGTCTTCCACTTTTTGACCAATGGAGACACATAATATAACATCGAATATGGTCAAAGTTGTTTTTTTTTTTTTTGTTTTTTGTTTTTTTCACAAACTAATAAAATACATTTTTCCAACATCATTCTTTTGCAATCTAATCCTGATCTGGAATGTTGTCGTGACGGTTGCTATGTGATGTAATTGCTTGCACTGGAGTCTCAAAGCATAGCGGCATTTTCTTTTCAATGATCTGAAATAAGAGTCTAATGATGTTGTATCGCTATTTGTTTAATGTTGCAGAAGTATGTAACTGTAAAATGTTTACTTAACTGGGATATTGGAAACGGGCAGCAGAGGAATTTGTTAAGTGTTAAAGCCTTTACCCACTTATATTTTAAGGTGCTTTATTTTAAACTTCACACTGATAATGGTAGGGAAACACGGAAACAAATCATTACTGTTCTTTAACTAAACAAAAACTGAAATCTTTTCTTCTCAGTAATTAATTATGTACTTCATAGACAACCGAAATATGACCAAAAGTATTTACTTGCGTAGCTTCCTGTATGTGCTGTATTTCTTCCTTTACACAACTAAAATATACATAGACTGCAATATTCTTAAATTAAAGCACTGAAAGCATAGGGAAGCCTGGTTAGGGTATAGACGAGTACAAACATGGTAAACTGGAGAATTACTGTGTACATTTACTATGGTAAACTTCCATATATAGAGACAAGCTTAGTTGTATTTATGCTTTCAGTTTTTTCAGTTTTTTCTTTCTTTTAGATCTATGTTTTGATTTGTTTTCGCTGTGCCCAGGGTCTGCGCTGCGTTTAACACATCACATCCAGTTTACCGGTTTGTTTTTTATTTTCTGCTGCTTTCTTTTTTGTAATCCCCTAAGGTCATGTCATTTTTTTAATGTGAAATGTCTTTCACTTAGTGTCCCATTGAATTTATTTTGTTAGTTATTTCTTTCCATGTTTCTTTTCTTAATGATTTTTGGCCCTGTGAAGTGTTAAATAATATTTCTTGATTTGTTGTTCCATTTAACTATCTAACATGTCAATTTCTCTCTTTGTGGAGATCTGTTTTCCTTTTCTTTTTGGCAGATGCCATAGTTGAATCAAGGTCAGAGTCTGCAGAAGCCACAGCTCCATCCTATTATATCTACCTGCTACTTCTTTCTGTTCACTGTAGCACTCATTTGTCTGTGCCAGAAAGAAGTTCTAAATCTTGACTTTCGGTGTTGTAAATCTATTTATGATCAGATGCAAACTCCGATCTCTCCTGTATATTGAGCAGTAATTTATGCTGTTTGTAAACTTGTGATATTGAGGTAGTTGTTCATGAAAAATAGTTGTTTAGTACATTGCACTCAAAAATTATATGAATGCCGGAGGCTATGAATCTGCAATATTTATGAACATGTCAGCGGTATTAGTATAGAGTCCATTAGCTGAGGCTGAACTATCAGACAAATAGGAGACGTCTGCATTTTATAATTAGTCTGATGTCTAAAGCTTATTCAGGTGGCTATGTTTGTTGTACATGACTGATAGGTTATGTTTTGCAAGACACAGCAATAACTGATGTTACATGGTTTAGCAGTAACTTCTTGTGTTTTGATATCCAACAGAAAAAAAAACTAAGGTATATGATTTGATCAGTAAAAGCAAACACAAAAGCAGACTACCATTACAGTTTTGTAAAAAAAAAAAAAAAACTATCCAGACACTGAACAAAATATTTCTCCTGCTACTAGGTTGCTTCTTCTTAGATTCATACAGTTCCAATTGTTTCCTTATTGTCTTTTCACATTATTCGAAATAAGCCCAAACATTTTTAAAATATCAGACTGCATTTTAAAATCTATTTGATTAATTCTTTCAGCACAATCAGATTTTGTGGGGACACAATTTGGTAAAATGAAAATCAAATAAAGCAAAAATAAATTCCAAAAACCTAACTCCTTTCCTAACTCGAAATTGCCAAAAAATATGAAGTTTCCCTTAACAACTTTGTGTTTCAGCCTGGCAGTCGGTCACTGAGAGTTCACTGCGCTCTCGCTGTAAGCTCACTTTACTTTCACAGCACACTTTTGGCTTCCTGACTTAAAGTTGCCCGGAGGTCACCTAACCCTTCTGGACTGTGGTCCTTTTTTTTCCAAGTGTATTTATGGTGATGTGAATGTAGTGATTGGGATATTTAAAAAAAAAAAAAAAAAAAGGTACCTGAAGGTACAGGTACAAATGTTTTGCAACACTATATAAAATAAACTCATTTTGCATAAAGTCGATTAAAACCTGCTGAATAATGTTATGAAGTACATACCACTTTGTCGTTTTCCATATATGTAACAAAAAAACTGTCACAAATTGAAAAATGTGACATGAAAATCTAACATGAAATACTGTACTACTATTATGGCTGATATCATTTTGTAGTTACATGATCCATATATTATATATATATATATATATATATATATATATATATATATATATATATATATTTATATATATATATATATATATATATATATATTAATATATGTGATTCTATAATTCTAGGTGTAATGCACATTTTTTTGGCCATAACTGTATACATAGTAACACTAAATGGTTACATACTTTTTTTTTTTTTTCAATTTAAAAAGGTGAGCCTGTTCAGTGTCTTTGTTCTCATCATACTATCAGGCTTTCTCATCAGCAATACTCATCTGTATGCTGATTGCAGAGTTATTCACACAAGCTCCATGTCTGCCCAGAAGCTTACCCAATAGATTGCAATAATGACCCAGCAACAATGTAGTGGCCATGAAATGTTAATACTAAAAGAGTCACGCTCTAGCAACCGTGAGGTTTTTCAGATAGATTAAGGAATATGCACGTACTACTATAAAATGTATAGGTGTTTACAAGAAATGATTGTATGTTAAAACCAACAAGAAGCTGGGGGCGCTGTAAGAGAAGGATATACTTATCTGGTAATAATATTAAAGAAGTGATACAAGACTACTGATGAGTCATAAATAAATTAACAAATCCATTAAATAAAAAGGCAACAAGTTAATTAGTTTGTATCTCTGAATATGTTGTATTTGACATCATCCTTAAGATTAGAATTCTCATGTTTTGGGTTTCGCACCAACTCAGATCTGCTAAATATGAAACAATTTAATTCTGACCTAAAACAAACAAACAAAAATAGCAAACAGTGCTTTATGGTGTGACACAACCATAACTAGAAGGAATACTATAAGTGATTCTGAAAATGTAGGAAATCTGCCTTGTACGTGTATGGATTTGTTTTCTTACTGTTCATACTTTATTTTGTATTTTTGACAGATATTTGTTCAGATATTATGGAAGAGAATGACTAAAAAAACAAAACTGTTACATAAGCGTGTGCTCAAATGTCCCATTTTCATCTCTTTGGAGAGAAGTTTAAAATTTGGTTTCAGGTGAAATTAGTTCCAGTGGAAGCACATTGCATGTGTGCTACTGACATTAACCGACACATGGGAATGAATAACAATTGGGTACAATTGGCAGCCTTTACACAAAGATGAAAATGAGTTAAAGAGGCAAATAAATTGAGCTGCCCTCAAAGCTCTGAGGAGAACGGGCCTGCCAGTTTTGGCTCAGGCGCAGTAATGAGGCAGCGCTGGGAAAAAAAGAGAAGAGATCTGGACCTTCTCTACCTCAGGGGTGGTTCCACTGTAGTCCTCAGGGGCTATTAAGGCTCTTTTATTTTTCAATCCATACAAGTCCTCAGTATTCTTTTTAAATGTGCATTGCTGCATTCTAATAGAAATTTGCCTTTGAGGCTAGGTAGCGTGTAAGGTTTTTTTTGGTTTGGTTGTTTTGTTTTTGGGGGGGGGGGTGCCTTGCAGCAAAACACATAAAACATTTTTGAATTACTGTTAGTCTCCTGAAGACCTGAGACAGACATATTATTATTATTATTTATTATTATTATTATTATTATTATTATTATTATTATTATTATTATTATTATTATTATTATTATAATACATACACACTTACATTTCATTGTACTTAACTCTAAGCCTAGATTTAAATAAATAAATAAATAAATAAATAAATAAAATAAATCTCCTTCTTTATACTCTAAGGAATAGTATTTAGGACATTTTATCTGGAACCTAGTGGGGAAAACAAGGATGGAAGTCGGCATTGAGCAGTTTGGTGTGATTAGAATCTTCAAAAAACATGTAAGTTCAAAGCAAAGCTTAAAATACTTTTCTAAACTGATTGGAAACCAGTAAAAATATGTTAAGACTGGTGTGATTTGCCAGTGGAGGTTAGGTTGAGATAAAACCCTTGATACACCATTTTTCTTAAATTTGCAGTACATCGAAAGTACTGTGTGTACAGAGAGCAACAGAGAATTACACTAATCTTGAGACGACAAAAGCATAAATGAGGAGCTCAGCTTCATCTGAGGTGTGAGTCATAAATGTTCTTAAGATGGGATGAAAGATTTCAGATAAATGTTTATCTAAGCTGTTTCCAGCTTGACTATCACTGTGCCCTATATGCCTGTCGACTGGAGAAGTCACAGTCATAGCCTTATGCTCAAGGACTCTTTATGCTTTTCAGTTTATGACAATTATAGGAAGACAGGAAGCTGCTCTTCAACTGGTGTGAACGTACAGTATGCCATTATAACAAACCAATTTAATCTGAAGGGTGCCAAAAAAGGAAGCTTAACTCTTTAACAAAAGTCTTAGCATAGCGTGCAAACATGCTGCAATTCTGTTTGAATGAATGCATGTATAATTAAACACATACAGCACTACATACTGTACATACAGACTGTACATACATAAAGATTATGAAAGGATCATGTGTTTAACTGAATAAATACAACAACAAAAAATATTGTGGACTATGGGATCAATGTGTATTTGTATTATTTATTTATTTATTTATTTATTTATTTATATATTTTCTATCAAAACCCAGTTTTCCAGTTTTTAACTACAGTTTCAACCCTGTTGCTGACTTGTTAGTTTCCACCACTCGGCCTGGAATATCAAACCTCCTTAAAACCAAAATTATTTGAAGTAAGTAAGATCAGCCTTGTGGTCATAATTCAGTTTCTTCTGTCGACTCAGCAGTTTCTGGTTGAAGTGGACAGTAAGAGAAGCTGTAATTTCCAAATGGTAGATTTAGGTCAGAATGACTCACATGCTGCGTTTTATATAAAAACAAAAATAAATAAATGAATAAATAAATAAATAAAAAGCAATAATATACAGTAGTTGTACTTCTGAATAATAATGATGATAGTAATATGAATAAAGCCGATTTAAACATAATTGACAGACTAAATGAAATAGTGGTTAAAGACACAAACCGTTCACGTCTGTTTGGGGGGGGGGGGGGGGGGGGGGGGTGACTAAAAACAGTGGAGAATTCATAAAAATTGTCAGGTTGATGAAACACCAGACTGCCCAGTTTCTGGTAGCCTACATTCTAGGACCAACACCATGGGTCATATACAGTAAGGTGTTATTACCAACTTCAAAAACAGCTAACTGCGGTCACTATTAATTTTAAGGATGATTTCTGAATAACAACCTACTGTGCATGTAGTTTATATTATAATTTAGAAAGATACATATTACACAAAATTGGTTGTTTTGGTTTTAGCCGACTGTATAACACAGTGTAATTTTTTTTTTGTTCCTGGGTAGTAAGTGTTATTTCCTAATTGCTTATGCCTCAAAAGTATAGAAAATGGCTATTATGCCCCACAAACTTTGCTTTTGTGACCAGGACAGTGATATTTCAAAATATATGAAAATACTTACAGTATAATTGTAAATCTCGAAAAACTACTCACTTCTAAATCTTTTGTAATCATTTTTGTATTACTTTAGTATAAATACATTTTAATTTGGATTCATATGTTGTTTTTTTCTGACTTTATGTGAACGAAAAGACACACATTTGCCCATGTTACCATTGGAAACAGTGATATTTTGAAATATCACTGTCCTGGTCACAAAAGCAAAGTTTGTGGGGAATAATAGCCATTTTCTATACTTTTAAGGCATAAGCAATTAGGAAATAACACTTACTACCCAGGAACAAAAATTGTGTTACATAGTGTAATCAATCTTCACAATTTTTTTTTTGTTTGTTTACAAAACAAATAAAAGCAGCTAACAATAACCTGTTCAAAAGTACCATACAAGTCTCCACAGATAAAAGCATGATATACAAATGCAGAAGAAAGTACTTTCACAATGGTTTTGTCCTATACAATTCTCTATTTGAAAATACTTTTATGTTTCTCCAGTAACAATTTCTTTGTACAACTGTCACCGTATAGCTGTCTCTTTTAACAACTTTTCAAATCTGAGATTTTGGGACTCGTGTAACTGCTGTGTAAAAAAAATAAATAAAGGCTTTACTTATTTATTTGCGAGAAATATATATTTACATTTTGTCTATAACAAAGTAATGGGACTAACCAACTAACAAATCACCAATAAGTGAACTTGGAAAGAGATTTCATTCAGTAAAATATCAGTGGACTATAGCCACTTTACAAGTAATCTTCAGGATGTGTTAAATCAATTGTTTCTTGATTTTCACTTTCACTTAATTTTCATAGTATACTTCACTAATAATAATAATAATAATATAATAATAATAATAATAATAATAATAATAATAATAAATAATAATAATAATAATATATAATACATACATACATACATACATACATACATACATACAAATGTTTACACAGTGTGTCAAAAAGTACCGTTGGATGTAAGAGTGTAAACATTTGTACCATATAGAATATCTTACGTATCATACATATTAGTCTATCCTACATAATTGCTGCCATCATCAGGAGTCCCTGGGAGACCATTTAGTATGGCAGCGAGTCGCTTTATATATATATATATATATATATATATATATATATATATATATATATATATATATATAGTGCCTTGCAAAAATATTCAGACCCCTGACCAATTCTCTCATATTACTGAATTACAAATGGTACATTGAAATTTTGTTCTGTTTGATATTTTATTTTTAAACACTGAAACTCAGAATCAGTTATTGTAAGGTGACATTGGTTTTATGTTGGGAAATATTTTTAAGAAAAATAAAAAATTGAAATATCTTGCTTGCATAAGTATTCAACCCCCGTGCTGTGGAAGCTCCCAGTTTGCACCAATGAAAGAAATTGCCCTAACGAGGACACAATTACCTTACCATTGGCCTCCACCTGTGAACCATTAAAGTTGGTGTCACATTTTCTGGATAAAAACCCCACTGTTGAAGGATCATTGGTAAGGCTGTGAATCTGAAGGAAAATGAAGACCAAAGAGCATTCTACAGAAGTTAGAGATAAAGTAGTACAAATGCATATATTAGGGAAAGAGTACAAAATAATATCCAAGTGTTTGGATATCCCAGTGAGCACAGTTGGACCAATAATCAGGAAGCGGAAGCTACATCATACCAACCAGGCACTGCCAAGAGAAGGCCGTCCCTCAAAACTCAACGCTCAAACAAGAAGGAGACTTGTGAGAGAAGCCACAGAGAGGCCCACAATCACTTTGAAGGAGCTACAGAGTTCAGTGGCTGGGAGTGGAGTAATGGTGAAACAGTCAACCATATCAAGAGCTCTGCATAACACTGGCCTGTATGGGAGGGTGGCAAGAAAGAAGCCGTTACTCAAAAAGTACCACCTGAAAGCATGTCTGGAGTTTGCCAGAAAGCATGAGAGTGACCCAGCTGCGATGTGGGAAAAGGTTTTGTGGTCAGATGAGACCAAGATAGAGCTTTTTGGCCAAAACTCAAAGCGCTATGTGTGGCGCAAGCCTAAATCTGCCCATGCCTCAAGACACACCATCCCTACAGTGAAGTATGGTGGTGGCAGCTTCATGCTGTGGGGATGCTTCTCATCAGCAGGGACGGGGCATCTTGTTACAATTAAAGGAAGAATGGATGAAGCAAAATACAGGAAAATACTGCAAGAGAATCTGCTTCAGTCCGCCAAAAAACTGAAGCTTTGGAGGAAATTTACCTTTCAGCAGGACAATGATCCCAAGCACAAGTCTAAAGCAACATTGGAGTGGCTCAAGAACAAAAAGGTGAATGTCCTACAGTGGCCCAGTCAAAGTCCTGATCTAAATCCTATTGAGAATCTGTGGCACTATTTGAAAATTGCGGTCCACAAGCATCGTCCAACCAACCTGAACAACCTGGAGCAAATCTGTCAAGAAGAATGGGCCAAAATCATTCCGACACTGTTTTCAAAGATGGTACTCACTTACCCCAAAAGACTTAAAGCTGTTATTGCAGCGAAAGGTTGCTCTACCAAATATTAATGTGTGGGGGTTGAATACTTATGTAAGCAAGATATTTCAGTTTTTTTATTTTTCTTAAAAGTATTTCCCAACATAAAACCAATGTCACCTTACAATAACTGATTTTGACGAAATGTCAATGTACCATTTGTAATTCAGTAATATGAGTGGATTGGTCAGGGGTCTGAATACTTTTGCCATAAAACAATCTCCAAATCATTTATTTCCAGATTACTGTCACATTAATATGAATGTATTTCAAGGACAGATCGTTATATTTTTATATGAACTTTAAATCTTGGGTTACTTGCTGATTTAATTCTCTAGTAATATCTTTTGTCGGCTACTGTTTTGGCATGATGGGCCTTGTAATTAACACGACTCACATTTTTCACATATGGATGTATAATATGAGCGTGTATATATACATATTATACTCGATATATATATAATATATATATGATATATATATATATAGATATATATGAACTACGCGTAATAATACTATTGGGATAATTAAACTCTTCCAGCCCTGACTGCTGTCAGTTTTTATATATATAAATTTGAACTTAATCCTAGGAACTATGTTAATTTGAATTAAAGGTGTCTTTCCACAGAACTTCTTGCTAAGAAATAAGTTAAATGTCACAGTGATGAACTACTTCAAGTAGTAATTATTCATTAATAATCTGAAAATTAGATTTTGAAAATTAACACTTTTTAAATATCTTATATATATATATATATATATATATATATATATATATATATATATATATATATATATATATATATATATATATATATATATATATATATATATATATATATATAAGCCATGAAGAAACAACAACTAACCTAACCATAAAAGTAATTGTTTTTCACATCTTAAACAAGTCTCTATCCATCTACATGACAGGTTGATGATACAGCTTCAATTTTAACATCTACCCTATTGTATTGTACTGTATAAAGGATTCTTCTGTGACACAAAGTTTGCCCGTATGATTGTTTTTGTTGTTTTTTTCAAACTATTTTCACAATACCATTAAAAATGATGCAGATGGTCTGATGTAGAAAGAAAGCTTTTACGTTGAATGTACTTCTTTTGTTTGTAAAGTTTTCTGTGTCTTGAAGTTCACAGAGCAGCAAGTCAGGTTAGTTTATTAATTGTGAGTGTACGGTCTGCAGAATTGTCTAACACCACAGTTGTGTCAGTTGGCAAAGTCATTAGGCAGTCTACAAGTTGATATAGAGTGACTGTGCCGTCTAGCGTTGAGGCTTATTTCCAGACTCTAAGATGTATGCAATTCAAACCTGTGCAAGCAGACGATAAAAGTAAATGGCAATTTTAAGTTTAAAATCATATACATATTTTCTTAAGTCATTGTACTGCACTGGTATTTTGTGTATTTCTCTTAGTGTTATTCTTTATATTTTCATTTTGCACTCTAATGGTTTAATAAGATTGTTTTGCAATAGATTCTCAATTATATATTCATATATTGTATATCTTTGACATGGATTTCTTTCTTCAGTTATATCTAGATTAAATCAAGTAACTGAGTACATTCTCACTGAACTACTGCGTATTCCACCTTATATTCATTTGTATTACTTTCATGTTATATCACTAGTTGTACCCAATGGTCCTAAAGGTGCCAGAAAAATGAAAAACTTGTTTCTATAAGACTTGAAGGAAAGTAACTTCTGAAGTTATGTAAAAGGTTTGTTACTTAAAAATATTAGACACTTACCTTTATAATAAGACATCTCCTAGAAAGCGCAGTGAAAAACTGACATAAACATTCTTGTTTCTTTCCCTTTTTTATTGAGGTTTTGATCTGATACTGTCTGGCGTATTTTGAAGTAAATGCAAAAGCAAAGATACATTTTGTGATTGCATCAAGACAATTGCAGTAATGGTATAAACCTGGGAAGAAACAACTGAGCTGGAAGTAGAAGAAATTCAATTTAGTGTCAGCAGTTTCTTCCTAGTTTTATACTCTTACAATTATTGTACTACTCTCTGACAAGTTGCCTCTTCCTTTACCTCAAACTAGGGTGCTCATGTTCTGATAATGGATCTGATACCTAGGGTCAGATTTAGCCAGGTGTTTGCACCAAAATATAGTTTCTTTATTTATTATCTTTTTGTATACTGATTTACAGTATACAAACATACATTTTGTGAGACATTAAGTCGGGCTTTAAATATACTCAGCTAGTTTTTTTGTAACAGTGTTGATGATTTCATTATGGTTCTGGCTTCAGATTCATGCAACATACAAGTGGAGGTCAGCTATTGACTCTGGATACCACCATATAGTTTTGTATACAGGTTGCTGTAAACATCCTTTAAAGCTAGTGTTGTGAGCCTACATTTAGCTTGGAAAACATGTTTTTCATACAGATTTGAAAGAAAGGACATTAATTTTGTATTCTTTCCTTATCCCACCAGTTCTGATTTTTTTTTATTATTATTATTATTATTATTATTATTATTATTATTATATTATTATTATTATTATTATTATTATTATTATTTCTGTTTATTGGGCATTATGTAAAGAAAATGACTGCAGATTAAAATTGCACAAGGGTGGGATTAGTGTTAGACTTTTCTCTGCTGTAAATTCAATTATACTCAAAAGTAATCATATTTGGCTCCTGACAGCTCCACAAGACAATATCTTTTGATAATGGCTGCAGTCTCACAAAAAAATGAGGTTCTGTAAGGTAAAGATACTGTTCATGAAAATGTCTCCAACTGGTTATGATAACAATTGAGATTCACATTTCAAGAAAAAGTGTTTGCCTGTAGCATCGGATAACAAAATGCTTGAATCACAAAAGGCTACACAAGACGATCCCACAAGCAGTTAGGGTGTCATGCCATTGTTTCACTGTAGCTATTCTAAAAACAAGTGATTATTCTTTTTCCCTGTATTTTTGTGTGATATGCAGGCAATGATTTGCTGTATGACAGAGTGTGCTACACGATGACTTCCTGCGGAGTCTGTTCTCAAAGTATGAATCAGGAATCATACGTAATGTTTCATGCAGCTTTCTCCAAGTGATTGCGACAGTTGGTCAGAAATGGCACAATGTTACTGCCAAATCAATAATTAGCTTGCTGACATTCGTGTTCCACTGAAGAGGACTCTTCAATTCCCTCTAGTCTTCATCAAACACACTATACATTACACTAATCAACACCAATAATTTAACATATCATAATAATTTACAAGGCTGTATAAACCAATTGCATTGTATTATTTGGAATATTTTTCAGCTGTCCCGTATATGTAAATATACAGTTGTATTTCTTCTTTTTTATTTAGTCCACTGATTTTGTTTAGCAGATGATAACTGTATGTTTTTTTTTTTGTTTTTTGTTTTTTAATTCCAAGAGAAACATACCACTCATGGATGCATACCATTTTTTTTTGTAGTACCGTACCAAATTTCACTGGCAGGCAGTTTATTCCTTTTCGCATTCGTCTAGTTTTTCTCAGATTCTCTAACATAAACAAGAACTAATGCGTTTCTTTTTTTAACATAGTTGGCTTTTACTCATGGTTATTAACACGGTTAGGCATAAACTTGGAGGAAAAAATAAAATAAAAGCCAGAAACAATTTCAACCCACTGAGTTGGAAGGATTGGTACCCAATCTGAACTTTGCAGAAAAGTTGCATTTAAAAAAACAGATGGTCCATAATGGCTCTGTTTACCCCAATCATTAGATTGTTCTGTAGTACTGGGGTAAAACAATTACAGAATCACAAAACTTACTGTGTGACCTCTTTTTTTGTTGTCTACTATACGTGATTGATATAAATAGGGGCTGATAGTTGTGGGAGCAATTATGTAGGTAAAGGTTAACCTCTTTTTAACTTCAGTGATCCGGAGTTGAACACATACATTGTTTTCATTTGTACAAGCTATAGATGTAAGCAAGATGTAAGACCGAATTACCTCTTGTTCGTTTTTAGCATTTTTCAGTTTCACTGCATCTAGCTGCAGCCTTGATTGCTGTCGTAAAAACACTACACACATTCTTGGAATCCGCATGGTTTCCATACTGTTTTCTGAAGTGGATCCCCGCATTAAACAGTCTATTATTTCTAGACACGATTTACAATTATTTAAATTTATCTACTTCTTTCCAACCCCTTTGCCAAAGCATCATAATAATATCACATTGCACTGCCTGCCCCTGTGAATGTGAATTTGATTCTCTGGTGAACACCGTCTTTGCACTTTCATTAGCTTGTGTTCTCTTCAGCAACGCCAATGCTGTGTCATCCATTCACAGGCTTCACTGAGTGCTGCTGACAGGGAGATGAAAGTAGGATGATTAACTTGTTGTTTGCCTTGTGGGTATGAACTACATGTGTCTCTTCTGACTGCTTATTTAAAGATGTATCAGCAGAGTGATACATCACCCTATTTATACATTTTGTTAACCTGAAAAGAGTGCCAGGTAATGCTTTATTTGTCCAGAATATGACATTGTTCTCTGTTCTATTAATGGAAGCTAAAACCACACATTAAAATTAAAACAAAACAAAATTGCCAGTCTTGCACTGTGGTAGAATTAGTTTTTCTTTAGATTTTGGATATTTTCATTTTGTATGACCAACCAATTGATAAATGTTTATTAAATATCAAAATATAACCTTGCGTAGACAATGTATACATTACAGCTTCCCTCAAAGGTTGTCAACTCAACATATTTTGCAATTCATTTAAGCAGTGGCCACTACAAACAATAAATGTTTCCTTCTGGAGGTCATTAGCAGCACTAACAAAACAAAGTTAGCTGGTAGCAATTGTTAATTAACTTCAACGTGTTTTTCATATAAACTATAAACAGATTGGAAGCGGCTCAGAGCATGCTCAATCCATGCAGCGAGGAAATTGCTGCAAGGCACAGATGTCCTAGAGATGCAGGCTGCCTTATCTGAAGTAGAGACATGAGGCCACGTGGTTTTCTGTATGCTCAATAAAGATGGACGGGTTCAGCTGGAGTGCACCGATTACAAATTTCAATAGAGCTAAAAAGAAATCACTGTGGGGCACGGACTGGCCTGTCACTTTCCTTCTTCCTCTTCAACCACTGATGGATATGTTGCTGCCCATAACACAACCCAAGAGATATGGCTTCTTCTTTCATTATACCACCTCACTCATGCTGAAATTGTGTCTACAGTTAAACAAACACCCCATTATGTGATACAGACCTGATTAACAGCTGACACAAGAAATTAAACTGCAGTGCTGAGAAGTCTATTGTTTGGTCCAGCACAGCATACTGTGACTCCCCTCCACACCAACATTGTGAGCATGCTAGGACTCTGACGCCACTGCATTCACCTTGGTCTGTTTACATGCCAGAAGAAATAATTGTAAAATCTATTTGAAGATCAAAGGAAAGTGTCACATCACTAGAATAGATTCATTGTCTCCAGTAAGATACGATTCAGTGAGAAGAGAACACATTGTTAATTGGTGTTTCATGCAAACACAAAAAAAAACAGAGAACAATAAAAAGCCAATTAATCATTTACACTAGACCTGCTCTAGCATTGTCATTCCAACGTGGCTTTGTTTTACTGTTCTTTGTTTAAACACAATTAACAAGCCTGAACTAAACTAATACAGAGTCTTGACATTTTCATATTTGTATGCCCCTTAATAATACATGATGTGGCACCATCAAGCACTTCTGAGGCGTCTGGTGTGTCTGTAGCCACCCAGTTTTTATATTCATTTTGGACACAGATTGGCTGACAATATTCTTCAAAGGGGCCCCTTTGTATGTACTGCAAGTAACAATTATTATATTGATTTATGTTTCTTTATATGCATTTATTGTGTGTATTTGTGTGTATATATAAACTCATACATAAAATACCATAGTATTCCATTACAGTTGCTTAAACACTTATGTTTTTGATACTGCTACTATGGTATTTTTTTAATGGCTAATTAGTTTTTTTTTTGTTTTTTTTAACAAAACGAAACAATATTCCTCTTTTATAATATTATTCATAAAACAAATGATTGTATATTGGTTTGCACATTTATTACAATTTTATATTTGTTTCAATTTTATTCTAAGGTCTCTACAGTATGCCTCACTGTCATAGTTGTCATTCAGCTGAAGCCAGCAGCTGTAGTCAAATGGATATATCTTGGATTATTCTACTGTATCTTATTGTCTTCTTTTAAGAAAAAAAAAAATAATATCTATATAGATATATTCTATATATAATCTATATATATATATATATATATATAGATATATATGCTGTTGCATATTGGGAGAAACTTTCATATACATTTGAAAACATTTCACAATGTTATAAAAAAAAATGTAAAAAAAAAGTGTATGTTATGTGTAGAGGTAATTTTACATATCCAAAAATGTATTTAAATGCAATTTACTAATTGCAAATATCATACATTCAGTACTTAATTTAATTTAATTTGAATTGTTATTGTGTCATTAAAATTGATGTTTTTTATAGTTTTTTAATTAGTTTTTTTTTTATGACGTTGCATTTAGGCATTGCAACATGTTGTTGCTGTTTGACTAATACTTTAAATATTTTCTGGTGCATTTACAGTACCACATTGCTATGTAAATTGTAAAATCATCCATAATTTCATAAACACAGTATCAAGTAAAACTAATAAGAAACTTACATTTGGTGTAGGTATATGCCAAGGATTGCATCAATTACCTATCCATTACTCCTGAAAATAGATTATTAATGCTACCCAAGGGTACTCTCCAGTGCTGTAAAATGCTCAGATAAAACCCAGGGATGGATTATCCCAACGGGGTATACATTTATCAAATCAAACACTAAATCGATTAGATTACACTGTCAAAGGCACTAGCCTGGTTTGGTATTTGCTAACAAATGTAAAAAATGATTACGGGTGTAAAAAAAAAAAAAGTGGCTTGGCATGGGTGGTGAAGCAATGTGCAGTAATGTACAAAACCACATTATTAAAGGTAGTAAATACTGATGTGTTACTAAAATATACAGTACCCTTAATTGCATATTTATGGCACAGAGAAACTGATAAAACTATTTCTGTCATATGTTTTCATATGCATTTCCCCCCAGGCAAGATTCACCACCATTTCCAAAAAGTAGTGTTTGTAGGGACTTTATAGTGGTACTGTTTATTTCTATTTTTCTGTGCATACCGTCTTTCTGATCAGAATGACTGCATGCACTTTTCAAAGCTTTTAAATGAGTCTTGCAGAAACTACCGGCGTCCTGCTGTTTAGAGTTTCAGCAGGAATAATTTATGTGCACTTTTTAAATAATTAATTACCAAAAACCTTCCGTCTAGCTCAAGAAAGTGCTTGATTTTTAATCATGTTACATTAGCAATTAATGTAAAACTTTACATTTTTAAGTAAACTTGTCTTGTCACAGAAAAGCCATGGGGAAGATTGCATTTATATTCTATGAACAGCATTCGCTAAGGCAGAATATAAAATGGGCTCTTTATAACAATGAAACAATAACGACTTGTATACTTACAAATGTCTGGGCGAGATGCTTCTTATGATAAATTACAGAATTCATCTGTTGTTTCAGCCCCTTCTTTTGTGTCATTATGTTTTGGTGTCTTTTGTGGAAATGGTAACTTCAGTCCCTGGCGAAAGAGGTTAAACATCTTGTTAGATCTCTACTCTCATTTTGTGGTGCATCAAGTGTAAAGAATAAAGAGAACCGCAAACTGGGAAGCCAAGCAATTTTTAGCAGGGTTTTTGAACGCATATCCACTTTAGTTTTAGAATCTTGCAACCTGCAGTTAGCATAAGGTACAAATGTGCATATTTTATATTAAAATTATGTATCACATTTTGGAGGGTTTACTATAGCTCAATGACATTTAACAGGAAGGGGTTATTTTTAATAAGTGCTGGTAAGGCAAAAAAAAAAAAAAAAAAAAAGCAGAAAGAAGAAATAGACAGGTCTGTATTTTACTACATTGCTATGATTTTTTTGTGAAAACAAATATAATATCAGCAGAAATAAAGAAAAAATATCAAGGCAATAATATCTTGTTACTACATTTCAATCAATTGATTTGTTACACTATGAATCAAATAACAACAATAACAACAACAACAACAATAAGAAGAATATCTAATTGGAAAAAATAATATTTAAAAAAGCATATAAAAATGAATGTTACATACAGTAAACATAAAAGTGTGTAACAGCAGCATGTGATTGCTGTCAGTATTTATGTATTTAGTAAAATGACAGTTATGGGTTGATTTTATAGAAAAGATAGTACAGGTTATTTACCTGTTCTATGGTGTCAATAGCTGTAGAATGCTGTATGTTTTTTTTTTTTTTTTTTTTTTTGGGAATGTTTGCTTAAACAGTGATGTATCTCTATTTTGTGTCGTGCTATTTATTAATTTTCTTTATCTTGCAGTGCATTCTATTAAGACAGTTTGTTTGAAAAAATCTCCAGATTTTCCAGTTGTCATAAAGTTCAGTATATGCAATAAGACCCTGTCTATGGACACCTCTGGGCGTTGTGCGGCACCAGACAAAGTGAAGTACCTCCTACTCCCGAGAAGTCTGTATATTCGACATACTACGGACACACTGAATGACCTTATTGCATTTATAATCCAGGTGGAACAGTGGATTTAAAAAAAAAAATCATGATCAGGGCAAAATTATTTTTGTTTTGTTTTGGGTTTTTTTGTGTTTTTTATGCAGTGTCATTACACCAATAAAGGAACCAACAAATAGAACCATTTATAACATTGATTGACACTTTGAAACTATATATATATATATATATATATATATATATATATATATATATAATATAGGTCGAGGTCCCAGCTCCAGCCACATTCCCACGAGCTACTTAGGATGGAGGATTTAACCCTATCCATGCCAACCACATTGTACGAGACTGGCTTTTTACCGGTGTCAAACAATAAATAATAATGTCGGAAGTTTTTCGTCCATCTACACACACATTATATATATATAAAAAAACAACAATTGTACATAAATAATAAAAGGGGCAGGCACCTTGCCACTATATATATATATTGGAATATATATAGTGGAATTACTGCACATGAAAGAAGCCTTTTCATAGGTCTCTGTCTAGGTCAGACCATGTCTGCTTTCATCTATCAGATTATTCCACTTGAATGAAACTGCAGAGGTTGAAGAGTACAGTAGAGTGACATATTTTTTTAATCATACAATTGATTGTAGTACTGAATAATAAGTTAGGTGGCACACAATGTGTTAAACCCTTGGAAACTGACCTGAAGACCTTTGGGTGCTGAACTGGAAGAGATGAAGTCTAATTTATTGTAAACACATTGGCAGCCACGTAGCAACATTCCACCTAGAGTGAACTTCCAGTACAGTTAATGATTGTAATCTTCACATTTAATCATGGGAATACTGTAACATGCAAATAAAGGTTACCCAGACTGACAGTTGGTCCTGATTTCCATGATATCAAAAGAAAGATTTCCACTTGATTTAGCAGTCTAAGTTTTGAAAAGACACCTTCAGAATAAAGGTCACACCTTAAAGACAAAAGGACCCTGTTATATTGATTTCATAACCTACACTTAAGAGGATGTTACATATTCTTAAATCTTGACAACAAACCCAGACTAGAAAAATGTGGTGACCAGTGAGGCAGTAACTGTATCCAGATGATAAAAAGGTTTAATTCAGATTTAAAATATGAACTGTACATTTCTGTATTGATATAAGTAATGTCATTACCTCTTTTAAGTAAGTTTTTTTTTTTTTTTTTATCCAAAACCAGATTGTGTTAAAAATGTGCTTTATAATATCTTCTAGGTACCGTTTATTTAAAATACTGAAAAATTAGCAATAACCAAATTAACCAATTCTATACACAGGGACCCCGAGTTTAATGCGATTACACAGCCACATAACTTCTCATAATTTAAATATGGCCCCATAATCATGAAAGACATGATTATTAAAAATAAAATCCATATACTAAAGTTCTACATTTTCTTTGTTTAATTTTTTTATGTAATTCCCTTTATAAAAAAAGTTAAAATCTGTAAACCCTCTATAATAAGTTTGTATGGACTCAGTATTATATAACTATTGTTATTATTTTTATTTTAAATTTGAAGCATATCTTTCAATCATATTTTAGAGCTACAGAGTGGCTGGTGTGTTTAATTAATCATGTGGGTAACTGCTTCAAAATGTACTCATTGCATTCTGATTCATTAACTTTTTTTTTTTTTTACCACAACCTGTTTGGAAGCATGGAGCTGTGTTTCCATCTAGAAGCTTATCATTTCTAACACCTATTAATGTAATCACTAGGATACTGTAGTTGTGTGGTCCTGCTCATGTTGGCACCAGAAAACACGCCTATTTTAAAACTTGATTATTTCCATGTTTTTTTGGGGGGAATCTGGCCATACGCTATGCAGTTGATTTTCTTAATCATAAGCATCTCAAATTCATATTACTGTCCCTACCACTTAAAACAGCTGCGTTTTCACTCGCAGTAAGTGATGGACGATATAAACTTCAAAATGTCTCCCAATCACCAGTACAGTAATCAAAACAAACAAGCGTGTACGCGGTTAAAAAATCTTTATTAAGACACTCATTACACTAATAAAAAGATGTATTAAAATTGAATGCATTGAAGGTGAGTACAGAAATGTACAGTACATGTAGGCTACATTACTGCAAATTGTTTCCCGCGAAGAACTCTGTGATACGCATCTGGACAATCTTTTTTTGCAAGTATAGATGGCAAACCTTGTCAGCATTTCTTAAAAAATCCCAACTCCAGATGCTGCTCCATATTAGCAGCGTTACAAGTGCAGCATGCAAGCTTACGTCATCTGTGTCTGTTTCTGGCAGAGCGTCCTGGTCGCTAAGGTGACACAGCTGGGAATTCTTTTTCTGACATCTCTTCTGGTGTTGCCAGAGTTTCAGTTTTGGTTGTATTATTGTCAGCATTCTCCTCAACTACAGAAACCCCAGCTTTTTTGAATTGTTTGCTGACAGACAGAGTTCTAAGCATGCTTTAGCAAGCGAACAGCATCTAACATTTTATTTACATTGAATTTTCGTGCTGATGTTCATTGCCTTTCTCTTTCCAGTCATGCTTGCTGTTGCAGTCAGTACTGTTTTTTGAAACTTTAAACCAGACACTGTGTACAGGGATTAAATAGCCAAGGTACAGTGCAGGGGTAATCTCTCAGTAACAAGGTGCAAAAAGCTGATTGCTCGATCTGTCGAGCTTTTTCTACAGCAAAGTGCTGCCATTTGTATTGAAATCTATGTGAATGGCAAGGTAACAAGGTAAAAACTGCTGACTGGTGGATTAGTACGAGAGATTACTACAGTAATAATCAGTGTGTTTGTTATTTAAATCTATGTGAATGGTACATAAGGATCTCCAAACAGATGAGTATGCCTGAAATAAATGGCGTGCTTAATACGGTATAAACGATGCCTTCGTTATTGAAATCAATGGGAATGGCAAATGCTATTTGTCCGATGTAAATGGCTGCTCGAAATAACCTTGTATGATGTAAGTGGTGGATATTGTACTAGTATTGGTATTATTTATTTCATTCATAACTTAGAAACTAAGTTATACAATATGTATACTTACTTTTAGTATGACAGTATACTGTTATCACTGTATGTGTACTGTAGCTGTATTATACTGGGAAGAGAGAGTTTATGCAACATTTCCCTTTGCCACTGGAAGTGGGACTGAAAGTGGTTTGAAATCAGTTCAGTTTGTTTCTATCTGTAGCAGTCAAAGTACAATCCCTTTTGAACTGAGATCCAGTCAGTCCCAATAACTGTGGGATTACAGGCAATTTTTACAGAAGTGAGAAGTATGCCTACCACTTGTTTGGAGGCAGGTTCACCATCCTGGGTAAATTCTAGCAAACTCACAATCTCTTATCTGACCAATTGTTTGCACTAAATCATCGGAAATTACCGATGCTACAACATCTGCAAACTATGAACACATTGACAAATTGACATTCAGTTTGTACCTGGAAACATGGTCATTGGAGTAGAGTTAAGTAAATCTTTAAAAGATTTGGAATGCTTGAACCACTATTTGTATTAATCACAGTACTCTTGTGAGCTTGGTTGTTTAAAACAGAATTGACGGCAGTCTGGAGGTCAAAACGAGTAGTCAAGCAAGTTAAGAATTACAGTAATTGATTGCTGTGTGACAAATGCAAAGACTGAAGACTGCTGCTGATGCAGTTAGATAGTTCCACAAACATGGTTTCTGTGGAAGTGGTTGTAGACTGTTTCTCACCATGTATGGATTTGATCATTTAAACAGTATAAGATCTACATTGCTTGTAAAAGGCTATTGTCTATTACGTTGCGTTGTTGATTCTATAATAGGTAAACTGCTTGATCTCAGTTTTATGTGTATTTAAATTGCAGAGTTTACATGCATGTATTGTTAATATCTGCAAAGCTATATCAATGCATACAATGTTACCTTTACAAGTATGTCATGGTGACCAGTAAGAAAGGTCACTCAGCGACATGTTCTAGTTTAAAACCGTCAGAATTAAAATAGCTTATAATTTTTTTGTTTTGTTTTGTTTTTAATTAATATTATTTTGTTTTCTCTTCCACTACACCCCAAGAAGGTAGCCAGTGTGGTCTAATGTAATATTGTATTATTGTATTAATATTGTATAAAGTAATGATTTGGTACTGACTAGGAATCTACATGGGAACACAACCAGGAATTCTGACTGATTCTGACTTTGTTTAACTTCCTTCACAGTAAGGTCTTAAAAAAAAAAAAATATGAAAGTTAAATGGAAACTATCTTTGAGATTATATAGTCTCATTCAACTTGTTGTTTAAAGTATGAAAGGAAAGAGCCACAGACTCGTTGATTTTTTTTTTCTATTCATGGCTCCAGGGAGCAGAAAATAAAATGTAATCTGCAGATACCTGTACCTAATCCTTCAGTGTTCCCTCTTGGTAACAATGTGTTCAAAAGGCAGCCTAAGTGTTGTACTGAGTGCTTCCATTATGACTGTTAATAACATTTAAGAAATATAGAGATTGGAGCCTGAATGGTAATAGCTCACAGCTACACATGCATCACAACTCACAGCTTTAAGACTTGTATTCAGTGTAATACATTGAATAAATATACAATGGAATTGCTTTGCTATTTCATTTATATATTACACACACATACACACAATAATGCATATAAAGAATTATTAAACCAGAGTTTAATAAATAATCATTTGTTCAGTAGTTTGATTTATTAAATACTGCCATAACAATACACCAAGTATCGCTCTTCTATCATATTACATCATGGTCCAGTAAATACAACAAATCTGCAATATGCTTCTCTAGTCTCAAGGGTTCTGGAAAAATACATTTTAAGTAGAGCTGCTGTAGAGGCTGGTTGTGTATGAACCCCATACAGTTGATAACAAAACCCAGAATGTTCTGTTATTTAAACTATACAAAACACCTTCAAATGTGTTTTTAAGATGTCTTTGAATTACTTGAATGCACCTGCCAACACATTAAACTGAGTTTTGTGCTTGTTTTAGTTATGTTATCAGTTTTCTGAATGCTCAAAGTGGAAAATTACTTATCAAAATTTAAATCTGAAAAACTAAAGTTATTAAACAAAATCTGCTGTTTTAACCTTAGCTTATTAACTTCAAAAGTCTTGAAATTCATCTTTTTTTTTTTTTTAAACTAATACTACATAAAACAATCATATATGTAAAGAACAAATATTTAATTCCAGAATTTTATCTCTGCCAGAATTCTCTTTCTATTAATTTCCGTGGTTGATCTGACACAACAGCCATGAATTCACTAAACATTATTGAGGGTTGCATGGAGGAAGAGACTTTGGGAATTGATAACAGAAGATATATGCTTATAACTTAGAGAAGAGTAAAGAGATTCCCCTTCACTCGCAGAGAGCCACCCTCACAGAGTTGAGACTGAACCTTTTGCTCTCCAAGGCTGGGAAGCAACCAATACTTCCGCCAAGGGGAACTAGAGGAGAGAAATCAGAAGACGACAGCAATAAATTTGGCCGAGGATCCCCCTTGAGTCACAGAGAACTTCAGTGTCTCTTTGGAAGGAACGTCTCATTTTCGGTAGGAGTTCTTCCAATCCTTCCTCGAAGTGAATGGGGTTTTCTCCTGGGGACCCCACGGTGGGTCACCAAAAAAAGTGGTTTTTGTTTACACTGAAAAAAATTTTAATATTAGAGTTATAAGTCACCTCTCCTTGTGGCTCCCTCCCCCCCATTGCCCCCCCCCCCCCCCCCCCACTTCCCTTTTTGGGAGGAAACCTCTGGTGGTCCTGTAATGAATTCCATTGAAAATTAGGTTGCTGAATTGAGGAAAAGGCAAGGGAAATAAAGGGTCTTTTGCATGAACTAGGAAGGAGATCAATCAATCGATCAATATTTAAATTTATATAGCGCCTTTCATAGTGGACCACCATCACAAAGTACTTTACAAGATAGTGAGGAACAATGCATAATACAATAAATACAGGGCATAGTACATTAAATACAAACAGTAAAAAAAAAAAAAAAGCAAAGCAAATACATTACATACAGGCATAATACATTAATACAAGGCTAGGATATGAATTCTAAACATTGTGGGTGCGTATGTCTAACCTGAAAGAGCAATTTAGACAACAGCTAATACCAGATGTCAATCTTGAAAGCAAGAGAGTGGGTCTTGAGAGCTGATCTGATGCGAGTGACTGTGGGACCTGCACGCACTAAAGCTGGGAGAGAGTTCCAGAGAGTCAGGGCCATGAAGCTAAGAGTGCTCTTCGAGTGTGGTGCACTTTTGATTGGGTATAACATGCAAGCCAGAGTCAGAGGACCTCAGCTTTCGTGCACGGACATAGCAGGTCAGGTTGGAGAGATACTCTGGACCTATGTGATGAAGAGCCTTGTAGGCAAGTAGGAGAATTTTGAAAGTAAACCTGAACTTTACAGGTAGCCAGTGCAGCTGGGAAGGCAGGGGGTAATGTGATCGTGTTTTTTACATCTGGTAATGATCCTCATGGCGGCATTTTGAACCAGCTGCAATCGATTAATGGCATGTGATGGGATGTTGCTTTGGCTGATAATTCTTTGTGGAATTGATACAATATTGTTCCTCTATTTTTGACTGACGATTCTACAATATTGAAAATGTAAGAGTCCAGTTCTTGTCTTAGTTGGGGTAAACTTCAAATAAAACATCTCTATATATTGAAAAAGCTATTACAAATTCACCAGTCAGATTTATTTACAAGCTGAGGATCCTTGGGTTTGACAGATCACTGTATTCAATGACTCAATGATCTAGAAATTTTGATGTTGCAATTATAATTGAACCCAAGTTAACGTCTTTACCTTCTAAAATGTTGACTTAGTGCTGGGGAGAGAGTATGGGTTGATGTGTGAAGCAGAAATGTGACCATATTTCTTTAGGTATTTTCTCCTTGGATTAATGGTGGGAGGGTTGCTGACTTTATCTGAAAATTCTGTTTCCGATAGGGAAGACAGATGCAGCTGGTGAGTAATCATTTTCTGAAAATTATTTTGTAGTCTTGAGTCTGTACTCTTGACTCAATAATGCGATCCAAGTCATTATTTTATTACTATAACTTCTCAAAAAGCTCTGCAAATGTCCATGATATTCTTTGAGCGCTGGATACAGAAGCAGCTATCTCCTTTGTTCATGTCTGTGTTATCTCTGTAGTGCGTGGGGCTATGAGATATGCCCTTTTTTTGGCTTAATTCAGCTCATATTGGTCTCACTCAACCATTGAATGGATCCAACATCGGACTGGAAAGGGAAAATTGTAATGTTGGACCTGGTCCGACATATGACCTCAAAGGGTTAACATTTGAAATAAGCAAAGAGTTAATTTGCCTCTAGATTGCTATGAGAAGTGGAAATGTCCTAACATAACAGATCTTCTGCATTCTAATTTCACATAAGAAACCGTTTTGTAATTAGACATTTGTTTTTATTAAATATAAAAGAATGTGCCATTACAAAATTCATAACCCAGTGAAATGCACCAATTCAAAACAACCTCTGATGGGAAAGTCTCATTTTTGTTTAACAAAAAGACACTTTATGAAAACCTTTGCATCAGACAGTCTGACATCTGTTTTACCCCCACTTTCTAAAAGTGTACTGTCATATACAATAGAACAAGTACAGCAAAATGTGCTAAAGCATACTGTTAATAGTACGTAGTACATACATAGACCCTTTTATCTCAATTGCTACTGCACTGGGGCCTATGTTTTGTATAAAGGGGAGTTTATGTCCACCAAATATGACACCAGTTCAGATAAAAGGGAAATTTGGATAAACAATTTTCCTGAATAATCATGAACAACGGAAAAAAAAATCAGTTCAATAGACTCAGGTCACATAACAAGAGCAATCAACAGAAGTACGGGTATCAAACTAGTTAGACAATGCAGTGTCAAATGAAAAGTTTTTTCCATGTCTGCAATGCATGCTCAGATGAATAAACATTTAAAAAAAGAAAAAGAGTAACACTTCGTCTGAAACAGCAGGAGATAATAAAATAAATTAATGAGGTCACTAATTTGAATCATTAACAGTATCTGTCACAGCATGAGAGATGGACTGTTTTTGTCTAGCAGCTATGTGCAAATGACATTTTCTAATTAACTTGTGCCATTCCTAACAATTCACCTATCTGCCACCATCAGGTATTGACCTTGACTCTGACCATAGACAATGAAGTAAGTCATTAAACTTTTATCTTTCTGACCCACAAATAACCTTGCTTCTGGGTGTAAGTTGAAGGTCTAGGGAGGTGAAATAAAAAAAATAAATACTTTGTAATGGTCTTGTAACTAAAATAACATTACCAAAAGGCAATTTGCACAAATATGTATTGATATACATAGTTTTGTTAAATAATCAACGTGTTGTCTTGATTTAAACCATCCACATTTTAATAATAAAGGCCAACATAATATTCATTTTCATGAGGAAGATAACAGAAAAAAAAAACAACAGTAAAAATGGAAATAAAGCAGATATTACCCACATACACAGTCTTCCCCATAATAATGAATATTTAGCCACAATTAGACTATTTTTCTTCAACCCATTACCACCTTTAATGATTTGAAAATACGTCTACAAGATTACTGCAATCATTTTGTGAGAAAACATTAAATGCCAGTATTTAACTGCTCTGTAACAGAACTATGTGTTTGATTTTTATAATGGGTTAAGAAAAGGGAAATGGTCTCATAGCTAAGTGTTCTAAATAAATACAGAATGTTTTTTCACATTATCAACGTTCAATCAGCAAAGTGATTTTTCTATTGTTTCTGGAAATACAACATGCCCTCAACAGAACCATCCATCATAACCATATAGAAACTTATAACCTCTGTTTTTTTTTTTTTTTTTTTTTTTTTTTGTCGTTGTTGTTTTTTTTAAGGACTGCAGCTGCTATTTTGGTGCTGAATAAACTATTTCTTGACATTTGGTCACCTCTCCCTTGGCAGAGCTGGCAAGTTAAGCCAAGAGTTCTCATCTGTCTTCCCTAGCCCTCTAAACGACAGGGCAATGACATGGTCACTTGGTAGCTTGCGATTTCTCCCCATTTATCTTCCCTTATGGCAGCTATTATGAGAATTTGGTTCATGGATGTGCTGCCATGCCTGATCACCTGATCCAGGGGCTACAAAAGAACACTACCTTATGACAATGAGATAACATCAGTTGACTTCTGATCACTGCCAGACTGATGAAAATCATCTTCAGTGCACATAGAGACCATTAAAGCAGGGACTGTATAACCAGTTGAGCTGATTAGTACAAAATTCCCAATGTTCCAATGTTTCATCTGCCACAGGAGTAATCTTTTTTTCTTTTCCTTTTCTTTCTATGGTAAATGGTCTACTATAATACTACTTGACAAAGAGCCTATTTTTGCTGATCCTGTTGAGGATACTTTCTCTAGACTGACAAGAAGGAGACACTGACAAAAGTGTAACTGCATTTTGATAACTTAATACCTTTACAAAAATTACTGTATTACCATATGACTCTCCAAAAAAAAAAAGTAAATCATTTTGTGAGTTTCTTAGTTTTAGTTCTATTTCTTAGCTAGAGAGATACTGTATACAGTATGTATACTGTAAAAGTCTGTGTATGGTACATAGGAAAGGGTGCTTCTAATTATATATACTTACATCAAGAACATTTTTGTAAAACATGTACAACAAATATTGAAAGTAGTTTGCACTAGTTGTGCCATTTGTTAAGTATTTGATTACAAACTTTTAGCTGTATGGTTTAAGAAACATGTAAAAACTCTGTGCTGCAGTGTTTATTAAAAGTTAAAGCTGGTGTGGTCTTTAATATTTTGCATTATTCCTTGAGGGTAGTACAGTACATCTTGTAAATTGTTAATATCCTTTCAAATTCATTACGTGGACATCACAGTTAATGATAACAAATTAATGTAGTATGTCTTATTAAATCATATTACTGTTATCTCCATTTACATTATACTTTTAAAAAAAATATATATATTGGATTTTCATTACCATTTAAACACTTATTTTAGGGTGACAGGAATTCCCCTTAATTCCATTCCGAAAAGAGCTTAAACAGTCTTATAATCTCTTTGCTGTATCTACTAATAACAATTGCAGCTTTTCATGTTAGAAAAATGTAATGCTTTTATAATTACTCTGTGAACAACATCATTGGAACTGTGTAAATAGTAGACTACTTCTTAGTGCAAGTCGGAAAATATCTGCAGTGGGGCTATAGTGCCTACAATTTAGAAACTGCTCCTGCAAGTGTCCTTTTAGCCAATCAGTGAATAATTAATTTTAAATGTGAATTACAACAAATGAGAATAAAAAGTATTTAATTAACCAAACGCTAATTCAAATCTATCCTATATTAAGAAAAATGTTGTTGATTATTATTATTATTATTATTATTATTATTATTATTATTATTATTATTATTAAGAAGAAGAAGAAGAAGAAGAAGAAGAAGAAGAAGAAGAAGAAGAAGAAGAAGAAGAAGAAGAAGTCATAGTAGGTCATTTCCATTTTGAAACCCATACATTTGTTATCGATATAAGACTAATTGTAATATTGTTGGGGTAATACACAGCAATTGCACATAGTCTTGTTACAAGTAATGTTGATGGCTTCAAAATGTTACCTTTGCATGGAATGGCCCAGTAGCAGAAGTAGTAGTAACCACATTTGAATGTTCAAATGATATACAGTAAAATGTTGCTACACTGTTTTCTCCTCCTAAACCAACATCAAACTAGCATTTGAAATCAAAGTTGCTTTCAGTTACCTTAGTAATTAAAAAAATATATATATTAAATCATCCATCCAGACAGCTATTCAATTTCAGCTCATGAAACCATTATGTATTCAAATTCATCTTTCTTTAGTATGGTCGTGATCATCAAACTAGAACAGGCTAGAACATTAACTGAACATCAGAATTAATTCATTTTTTTATCTTTGTTATAATGTTTCCAGTCATTTTGATGGCTTTTTATTACAAACTTACTCTTTATACTTAAAAAAAGATAAATATTGTTTATAAAAACCAATATATCAGATCATTCCAATTGTTAAAAAGCTAAATTACAAAATTATACAAACTGAGAAAGGAAATGGATGCCTGTGGGTGGTTATTTCAGAAATGTTGTTGAGCACAGTTTTTTCTTTGCCAACTGGCCACACAGATATCCATCAGTTTCCAATTGGTGGGGCGGAGGGCAAATCTGCAATGACTTACTGTAGCATGACACCTCTTGTCATTTATTGTCTTATCCGGGTACATGATGCTAAGTGCAAAGAATGTATTTAAAAAATTCAGAGTAAATTGTGTTGCATTTGGCATTTTTTTTTTTAAATCTAGATTTTATTATTATTATTATTATTATTATTATTATTATTATTATTATTATTATTATTATTATTATTATTATTATTATTTCTAAAAGAAGCATACAGAAAACTGTCTGTTTCCTCCAGGGGTTCCGATTTTTACTACCCGCTTCCGACCCGGACCCGCTACTACAGGACCCAACCCAAACTCTCAATCCGCTTTAATAAGATCTGCAACCCGACCTGAACTTGCAAGTGTTTGTCCTGTATCGACTGATTCTCTCATGCTCTCACAATCACACACAGATAGTTCGACCATTCTCCAAAGATTAGTGCTGGAAAAAGGGTTACAGACGAGTACGTGAAAGGACAGAAAACGTTTTTGGTGATACCAATTCAGACCCGAGCTGACCCGGAAATTAAACATTTTCGACCCGCACCCAAACCGTAAACCGCGAAAAAGTTCACATTCCAACCTGAACCCAACCTTTTGCGGGTCACCCACTGGCACCCATGGGTACCTGATCCGATGCAGGACTCTACCACAGTATTTACTATACACTTCTTTGCATTTGCAGCCTAGACAGCAGCATTTTTCTAGATCAGTAAACAATTAAAAAAATCCCTAGATTTTGTTAATATTTGGTTAATATAAAGATTAAAACCAATATGCAATTTTATAACCATAGCACTTTTATAGTATGTTAAAACAATAAACTGGGGACAGTTTTGCAGAAGCCATAGATTTTAGAGCTTGTGACAAATAATTTAGATCTTTTACTGCAATCAAACAGATGCAGATGCCTCAACCTCTAATGAGGCAAAGCTAATTAAAACGTTGCTGAAAAGGGGGACCATGATAGCAATGATGTATGAGTACATTTATTGTAGAGGTGTCAAGTCAATCTTGGGTTAATAAGGAGCCTTGGGTAGGGCCCACTACTGGGATTAAAAGATTCTCTGGCACAAATTCTGCTTTAAAAAGGACAAATCACATTATCCTTTTTGTGATTTCCTTCTTTCAATAAATCAACAGAATTACATAGGACGTTTTAATTTAAACCTATTAAAATAAAAGAATATGACCGTGGCAAGATTTTAATAATTCGCTTCTGAAAGTTATCTAAAATATGACATTATTACATAGCAACTGTTAAACCACATTGAAATTCAGACAGGTGTCACTATGTAATAGGCCTCTTTTTTATGACTTGTGCTTGTCTGAAAGGTTTTCTAAAAGTTGGTATTCACACAGAACCACAACCCTCAGAACCAGATTGCTGCTTCCTATGCACATTACAGTAGGTCAATATTCCAGAAGCATTTAGCTCCAGTATGATTTTTTTGAAAGGGTAATTTTAAATAAATAAAGTTGTTTTATTTATAGTTGTGTAGCAATTGTATTATGTGTCCCTCCACATTCGGATAAATTATTCGAGTTATTTCTATATCTGATACAATAAGAAAAACGCTGGACACATAAATCTGATTTTATACACATTGTAAACACTACTTTAAATTTATGTGCCTAATTATAACTCAAATAAATCACAGTAAAAATTGCAGTGAACAGTCAAAGGATGCAATACATTTACACGAATATCACAATAGAAAAGTTGGGGTTTAGGGGAAAATTTTGTTTCAAGCCACAGATTAGGAGGCTGTATGGTCTAGTGGTTAAAGAAATGGGCTTGCGTCCAGGAGATACTCATTTTAAATCCCAGCTCACCCAGTGACGTGGTGTTGAGCAAGTCACTTGACCTCCTTGTGCACTGCCCTTTTGGGTGAGATGTTCTTGTAAGTGACTCTGATGCATAATTTGCACGCTCTTGTCTCTTGTAAAGTGCGTTGTGATGGTGGTCCACTATGAAAGGTGCTATATAAAGAGTATATTATTATAAAACCATATGTTGATAAATGTGAATACAATTGTCATATTTTTGGTAACTCTAGTATGACATGGTATCTCTTTCAAGCTCTGATATGACATGCTTTGCCAGGTGAGTGTGTAACACCATCTATTTGACTACAATTCTCAGTTTACTCTATCAGTAAAATGGGGTATATTTAAGGTCCTTACAGGCCTATATCAATGGGATAATCCTGAATGATAAAGATCAGTTTAGGTAGTTAGTCTACTGTTTCTCATACACTTTTACATAGAGCTCTTCACTTTTAGGTTTGTTTACCATTGTGAAACCTCATGAAGCCTTCGTTAACATTTCAAACATAATTAAACTATTAAAGTGGACCATGCTTAACAAAAATATTTCATTCTTCAAACAAACTTACTATATTGTATGCAGAGTCACTGTTTGTATGTTGAGGATGTGAAGTCTGTGTTGACAAATGTACAGTGCAATAATAAACCTTCTTAAAATAGACTCCATTAACTAATGGTTGATCCATATGCATTTAACATTTCAGTGAAATGTCAAGTCTGTCCATCAGGACAATTATTTTTTTTTAAGAATATTATCTTTCCATGTATGCACTTTAAAAAGAAACAAACATATCCTTTCCTTAAAGCTAATTGAATTGGCCAGTGGTTCAGTCTGTGTCTGTAGGAAAAATGCAGTGGTGTGTCTGGACAATTCTTCTAAGGGATTTCTTCTCAAAGTTGCATTTCAAATGATCAACTCCCCTTGCAGTAGTTGTGGTACCCAATAAAAGCTACCACCTGATCCTTGTTTTTACATTCGCAATCGGACCAAAAAAAGCCTTCCGAGAAAATGTTATAAAAGTTTCAATTTTAAAATATCCAAAGATTAAGGACAGCACCTGAACAGTTTCAATCTCTTAACCTTGCTTCATGTGAGAGCAAAACAGATTATCTTTTTTTTTTTTTTTTAATAGAAATATAATATATATATATATATATATATATATATATATATATATATATATATATATATATATATATATTTCCACAAATTTTCAGTTCTATTGAAGCACTTTTTTCAGACATGCCAGAGGGATCTTAATTCACCCTAATCAGAATGTACCAGCATATGTAGCCTGAGCTTGGTAATGGAGCGAATATATGCTTACCTTGGGAATGAGACACCTGGGAATCACTCTGGACCTAAGCCATACATTCTGCTCACCTTGATGCTAATGAGGAATAATGAACATAGCTGTTCATCAAGGCTTGGGGAAGTTTTAAACATGTTATATAAAGTAGTAAATGCTATTTTATAGTATTTAGTTAAATAACTCAGTAATACCCCCCAGCCTATGTTTATTAGTAGCTTAATAGTATACTGTATACATTTCTAATACTAATTAGATAGTTTTATGAAACACACACACAGAAACACTATTGAATTAAATTAAATGGCACCCTGGGGGTAAATTAAAGATTTATTTGCAGTTAGAATTTGTACTTTTGACTGCAAAGTGTTCTAGCTCAAGGGGTACAGTTAAAAGCATATGAAAAAAAACATTACATGAGAGGGAAATGATGGGCTGTCTAGGCATTTCCCAACAATGCACAGGTCAGAACTGTTTTGCCTCATCTCATTCTTATTTATGCACTAAGATCAAAGTACGTCTCGAGGTCAACCGCTTTTGCAAGAGAATGTCACCTCCATTACTATTGGTGGTTAAAAGCTACAGGCCATATGGACATTCAAATTTTTTCATAATTATTCATTAGTCAAACACTAACAATTGTAAAAATTTAAATGTTAATCTTTTTTTTTTTCTTTACAATTTCGAAATATCAATATGTTCGACGACAGCGAGAGTGCTTGTGGAGCCCCTGGTTTTAGTACCAGAGAAAAACAACACACTCAGGTTGCAACCAATGTGTATCCTCTACAGCCAAATTATCAAGGGCTACTGCACTCCATAAATACAGTCACTAAAACATAATTTAAAGTTTAAAATCTTTTTTTATTTCTACTAAACAGCATTAATAGAACAATAATACAGGCTTCAACATCAGTCATAAGATCCTACTCTGGATTTCCTTTTTGTTCATGAGGACTGTGGCAGGGTAAAAGCCCTTCATGTAAATAGTGTGTGTGAGTGTGTGTGTGTGTGTGGGGGGGGGGGTGTAAGGTTGGCAGGGATGGGATTAAATCTGCAAAACCCCCCCCCCCCCAACATTCACAGGTGTGGCCATTCCTCAGTTAGGTAATTGAGTGCTAATTGGGGAACAGCCACATGTATTTAATGGAGGAGAAATCCTTTGTCTGGGAGGGGTAGTAGTTGAGTGTGCCACTATGTGTGCTGTATTATTTTGTGTTTATCAGTGAAGGTGCATGCCCAGGCTGACATTAATGTTTGTGGTCAGTATTGTTTTGTTTAAATATTTTATTTTGGCCCTCATGCCCTGTTTGTTTGTTTCGGTTTTATTTGTGTTTCTTAAATAAACACAACAGAGCTTTGAACTGCACCTTCTTGCCTCTGAGTTCATTCTTGACACTATCTTGCCACAAGGACCATTTTGGGCCCCAAAAAACACTTTACATATAAAATACCCAGTGAAGAGAGACATTGTTCTACAATTAAGAAGGATATTTATTACGTTTATTAATCACAATGTCCAAATAAAACGAATACAAATAAAACGATACGGTCCCATTTACAACATATGCAACCTCTGTGTACACTTCTTATTGGCTCGGGTGACCTGGAAACTCTGTGGAAATTAAACTTCATAATATACAAAATAAGAACAATGATATATTAATGGGTCTTTCTAGCATCAAACAACATCTAAGTAACTTAAAAAATGGATACTGATACAAATCAATAAGAAGCTACAAATGACTGTGAATCCCCCTTAATGGCATATAATCCACAATGGAATGATATCATAGTTAATTTGTATGTGCTAAACCCCTTCAGTAGAGGGATGGGTTAGATAAAAAACATTTTGTTTTGTTTTGAGTAATAGTAAGCAGTCACTTGTTTCCTTTGTCAGTGCTGTTTAGCCACAATGTTTTGGATAAATATATGTGTGAAGAAAGACCCTTTTAAATGTATCAGTGTCATTGTCAGGGGGCAAACTAGCACGTGCTTGTAACAGGCAACACAGTCATAGTGTGATGTTAGGTGGTACATATACTGTTTATTTTACTTTTGACTGTGAAAGGGTGTCTATGCAGACGCTTTACAGGATATATTACATTGTATATTTGAAAGAGATTAAAGGGGTTCAAGTTGCAAACTGCCACACATACATCTTCATTTCAAATAACATAAACTCTTATTGTTTAACAAGAATTCTATAATCTTTGAAAAACACACACTGTAGCGTCCTCAAGAAACTCTCTCCAGGGGAATTCCCCCATGCCTGAGAACTGACTGAGCAGTGCGTTATTAATTAACAGAAATACCACCCCCCCACCCACACACACTCACATACACAAACAGCACCAACCCACCACCCATTGCTGGACCGCACAAATTGCATCACACAAACCCTGTTCTACAGTTGTTGTCATCACAACCCATCCCTCTAACCCGTAGCCCAAAAAAACAGCCCTCACAATGATCCTTCATTTGCATAGTGGTCTGCTGGTTTGTCACAATACATTACACCATGTAACAAATTATTATTATTTTTTTGTTCCTGGGTAGTAAGTGTTATTTCCTAATTGCTTATGCCTCAAAAGTATAGCAAATGTATACAGTACAGTATAACTGTAAATCTCAAAAAACTACTCACTTCTAAATCTTTTGTAGTCATTTTTGTATTACTTTAGTATAAATACATATTAATTTGGATTCATATTTTGTTTTTTTCTGACTTTATGTGAATGAAAAGACACACATTTGCCCGTTTTCCCATTGGAAATAGTGATATTTTAAAATATCAATATCACTTTTTACTACCCAGGAACAAAAATTGTGTTACATAGTGTTATTATTGGAGTTCATGAAATAAGGATGTTACTATAAACCTAAAATATATCTACAACCTAAAACAGCACTAAAAGATGCAGCCCGTATAAGCTCCCAAATGGAATCAGTCCTGACACTAGCTGTACTGCAGACATTGTGCAGCAACCTCCTTGATTCCTTGAGTAAGTGTGCACCCTAGTGTTCCATTCGTCATTTGCAGCATTACAGCAGGAACTGTGGCTGGACACTTTCTGTGTACTGCATAGCTAGAGCTGTTCTCATGTCTGTGAAAACAAATGTAGAAATTTTTTGCTGCATTATAGTATTTAAAAAACGATTCCACAAATCTCAGATACAGGTGTCTATTAATAACTGTGTCTTGGTTTGGACAAAAAAAAAAGAAACATCAGTCGTGATACTGTCAATGGGGTAATAGCCCACCATGAGAAGCCAGGACAACACTAATTCAATGTGACAAGTCTCCATGGTGTTTCATTTCTTCTGATGTGATATGTGAAAAGTCCTCAGTGATTAGCACTTGTTCTGGAAGGTTGGGGAGGGTAGGCAGAGGTAAGATCTTCAGACATACCTGTGTAGTCTCTGATACTGAAGCACCTGCCAATTGAATGTTGGCTCCTAGACCTCTACCATGGTCTGTCAGAACCTGAAACTGGCAGAGAGAGACATCCTTTATATTTTACAGAATACCTGTCAGGGATTATTATTATTATTATTATTATTATTATTATTATTATTATTATTATTATTATTATTATTATTATTTAAAAAATCGTATGATCCATTTTCCAAAAAAGCTGCTAAATGTTGCTAAATGTGTAAGGAGTTATACAGCCATGTGTGTGCTGGGCTATAGATCGTGTTATGTCCAGAGGGATAGTGCAGGGAATTAGGCCTCTTCTAATTTATGTTTAGTCCCAACAAATGATGCTCAGGGCATACGTCAGTGGCCTCTTCTATTTATCTTTACCTTTTTCTGCTGAGAACATACACTTAAAATAATCAACTGTGGTGTCTCAAGGGTGGACGGGGGTGCAGGGGAATCATGCTATGTGAAACAGGATGAACAGAGACTTTTAGCAAACAGCAAGAATCTGAAAGGGAAAGTTGCAGAAACGTTATTAAAATGAATTAGTTTGAATTTATTTCAGAATGTAGTCCATTTTTGAAGGCTGTAATTTTAAAATTGCTGGAAGCTGAGCTGAGCAATGTTATTGAAGGCTCCCCGGAGAACAGGGCAGTTCAGATGAAAAAGGGGACATGGACACTTTCAGATAATTCTTAGATCAACATAACTAAAGAGAAGTTTAACTCTTGGTACGCATTAAATTCACATGTTTTACACATTTATTTATTTATTTATTTATTTATTTATTAATCCAGCCAATTTCACCACTTCATTAATTTATGTTAAAGGGGCTTTTATGCACAAATACTGGATGGATAGAAAAGAGATACACAGAAAACTACTCCTAAACATTATATTATATAGGCAAAAGGCACTTTACACTTGCACATGAGGAAGGCCATTGATTCTGTTCAAGTAAGGCTTGTGTGAAATTGATTAGGAATTAGTGTGATTATAAACTGCTTTGATGTTGATTGGTTTCCTCCTGTCCATCAGTGGAAGAGTTTTAACGATGCTAACTCTGAAGAGAGTTCCCTAAACCTCTTCTTCACCTCCATGTCTTCCTAACCCTTTGTCATCTGATGCACGCTTGTCTGCAAACAGATGTCTCCCTGCGCTTGGGGGTATGCTCTCAGTTTCCAGGGCAGCTGTTGCTATGTCATCCAAAGATACAATGAAAGGTGAGAATAATATAATTTGGTGGGCCCCTCTACATTAGGAGTGAAACACAAAGATGTGACTCGTATTGTCACTGGTAATAAGTTAATGCCCAAATTTAAAAGGCTTTTAGTGAAATAAAATTACCTGAGCAAAACCTTATTTTTGTCTTCAAAAGAACTAATAGACTTTGCTATTTCTGATGGGACCTGGTAGATTCGGGCTAAAGTGCTTTAAATATTATTAGTGTTCTGACCTTTGCTTTAAAAGTGGGTGTTCGTGTTACAATAGCCATGGTTCTGAAACACAACCAAGAGATAACTAAATGAAATGGATTACATTTGTTGGATCATGTCCTATTCTAAAGGCTTTCTTATTTATTTGCTACATTAAAACATACAAATGTGCATACATTTCATTATTAAAAAAAACAAACATTTATTGTAAAATACAAACAGTACTGTTTTCTATTTTGATATAAAAATGCTTCTGGTTTGTTATGAATTGTAAATCAGATTAGTTATTGTGTATCATATGCTTTTAAACCATTAACTACTGTACAGACTGCTGCTTTCAAACCACAGCTCCTTAATTTTAAAAAAGTGCTTTTAGTCTGCATAATTCAAAACGAACCTAAAAGGTTTTAGGCTATTTGATGCATTTTTCAAGAAACCATATTACTTAGCTCTATGACTCTATAGACAACCTATATGACTAGTAGTACAGTGATATTAAAGTTGATGTGTACGAGACACAGAGATTAATGCAGTGTCCAGTGCTTACATCCAGTTCAAGTTACAAACTCAGAAAGATTATGTTCTGTAATGATTGAAACCACAGCACAGCGGTTCAAATATTGCTGCAGACCTCAAACAACAGTGATTACAGTTGGCAATTCTGAGCCAATGGAAATTAATGTTGGGATCATAGGTATTCTGGAAACTGATAAATGATTAAAGGATAAACACAGAAACTGCACTATGGTACATCGGATGTTGAAAACTGTTGCAACCACAAATAAAAAGTCTAGTGTTAAGCGATGTTTTCAATGTTATTCCCCCAAAAAATGTTTGAATAAATATTTTAACACTGGAGTGGAAATGATCATGGTTCTTGATCTATAGCACAGAAGATGTAGAGGTTGATGAAAAGAAGACAGTGTTTGAGACAGTGGCAAAAGACATCCCTCCGTTTTGTGCAAAAAAAAAAAATTACATACTATGACAAATTGTGGATACAGTGAATGGGAACCAGTAGTTAAGATCAATATGCGTCTTTACTAAATATACAATTATATGGTAAAATAAATGTATTTTCCTTAAAATTTATGTCACAGAAAAATGGTTGAGTTTCTGAATCCACATGAGCTTGAATTAAATAAAATGTCATGGCACAACCTCAGCAATACTGATTATTTTGCCATCACTTGTATTTAATCCACAGCAGGGTGTCAATATTTACGGGCAACAATGTATATATTTACAAATATTAAAAGAAACTTAAATTCAACATTTTGACTTTTCAATGTACACAGAATACAATATTTATACACACTTGTTAATTAAATAATTAACAAGGGTATATAATTTTGGCACCATGCTTTGCCCTGGATTTTTATGAAGGTGTTGGATAAAAATTCAAGTAGCAACTCCTTTAATCTGTTCACCTGAACAATGTCAAAGACGGCACAGGTTCTCCTTAGCTTTTCAAATTAACCTCCTCTGAGCAGATATTTCCAAAGAGTATGACTAAAAGAAGACTAACAAAAACAACATTTGTAATACCATAATACTATAGAAGCTTACAAAAAAATCTGTAGATTACATGTGTCACTTTAGGATGTACATGCAGCATTAACAGAAAGGCACCAAAGTCTGGGTCTCCAAGGGTTAAGGCTTAGAAACCAAGTGCCTAGAACTTGTACTTACTGTCTGTAAATTGATACAATTACACTGCACCATTCATTACAAGAGAAAAAACACTTACGAGGAACAAAATATTCTGAAGGTCAACCCAGTCATACAAATGATTGCTTTGGTGAAGACAATCATCAGCTCCTAAACCCTGGAATATATCTTGAAGACACATTTACTGTTATAAGGCCTTTGTGTTTATTATAATGTCTGATAACATATACCAGCTTAATCAACTCTGCATTTGTCACAATTGCACTGAAAAAGGATGTAAATGCATAACCCTAATGCAATAACTGTAAAGGAAATGATTAGGAGCGCTACAGAATGATAAGTTAATGGGTTTCTCCTGATGGCTAACATTAAGTGAATGAAGAATAAAATGGGAGAACGGGTTATGACTCATTATTTCTTGGTTTCAGTGGGGCACAATTTAGAACTGTAAAAACTTAGCAAATGGCAATGAATTTAAAAAGCAAATTAGATCATATGGGGGTGGGGGTGGGGGGGAGGAAACTAATAGTTTCTTTGAAAGAACAGGATTTGCCCTCGTGGAAAGCCGCCCTACTTCATGGTCACTTCCAAGGCTGAGTCACACGGAGAGACAGGAAGGCTGAAAAAGAGAAATAGGTACATATGCAAAGAAGTCTTCAGAGAGGGAGACTGGCACAAATGAAATGAGATCATTCGTAAAGAGTACAGGGTGTCCCCTTGGCTTGTGGAGAGCTTCCCTCAGGGAAGTGAGACTGAACCGATCTGCCTCCAAGGCTGGGAAATGGGAACCTAGAGTTAGAGGGAAAACAAAAAGAGGCTCATGAAGAACCTTCCTGGCAGAGGATGAGGCCAGCATGGCTGGGTCTCTAAGGCTGGGAAGTGAGCTTCACTTGCCCCCGCCCCCCCCCCCCCAAAAGAGGACCTCCAGCTCCCGGCAATTGTGCCTCCAATGCAAAGGAGAAGGGTTAGTAAAGCAAATAGAGGTTAATTAGTGAACATGTATAATAATCAATAATACAACTTTAAGGACTCAGTGCATGTTATTCTTGGGAAAGGGGAGAACCTTCTTGGATGAAACTGGCACCTAATTTGCAACAGTGAGTGCATAGCTTGATTCATGGTTTCAGTTGGAAGCTGGGTGCTGCTGTGGAAGTAGAGAATATTGCTGTATGAAGTTGCCTGTTCCAACCACAGTCTTGTTTATTTGTCAGGAATTAAAGTTGAATGTATTTTGGTGTGATTCCTTCCAGGGTGGCAAGCCAGAGTGCTGAATAGTCAGCAGGATCAGATCAGTCACAAAATCAAAACAAAAGCTTGGTAAAGTGTAGGGAAGCATTGTAACCCACAGCGAAAATGAGTCTAGAGCCTTCTGCTGTATTTTAGTTGAATGATATCCGAGAGGAGAAATGCAGTCACCATCAGCTTCCGAAGAGAAAGAAAAAGTGAGTATTAATTTTATAAATAAAATTAATCATCTTCCAAGGGGAAATGAAAAGTAGGGGAAATGAATAGGGGATAAACTTCCCCATAGTAAAAGCACAAAAAGCAATAAAGCACAGAGCATGGCAAAACAACAAACCATGACAAACAAACCCCTGTGAAAGCTTCCCTACAGTAAAAGCACAGAAAAGTGTAACAAGGCAAAGTGAAAGCTTAGTAAAGCATAGAAAAGCCCAGGTAACAGAACATAGAAGTGAAAAGCGGGCCTGCAGAACTGTGTGACGTTAGCGATGTCATGTGTGATGTACCATCAGGCACTGTTTCTCCTCATTGTGCTTCTGGGAACCCTGTGGCCAGGCACCCTGTCAGCTCAGAGCAGACTATATATAGTAACTGAGCTGCAACTCTCGGGTTTTTTGCCCCTTTAAAAACACTGACCCGACCCACGAACTTTTAGCACAGTTTTAGCGCAGTTGTGCACTTATTTACAAAAACAAAATGAAACAAACACATAGCTCTACCCGAGCAAAATAAGTAAAACACACTAGAACCTAACTAACAAACAGGACAGCTAAGCCATTTACCTGCTAACCCAAAAACAAACAAACACTGTTCTTTTCCAAAAGGCTGCACACAGTAACTTGTTCCCCATATGTTTCTGCACACTCTCAAGCGGGCTCTCCTCACAGCAGCAGCCTTGAACAGACTGGGTGCTTTCTTTAAAAACCCTGCACCTGGCTCTAATTTACAACAATTAATAATAAACCAATAAAACAAAACACTTAAACAATTAACAACATATATATATATATATATATGATGTAAAGCTAAGCAGCCAAATAAAGGGGGCTGCAGATTCAATATGTAGTGTGCATACTTCTGCATACTTTGTCCTGCTGAACTAAAGCTGTCAGACAGTCATTTCAAAATCTACTATTTAGGTCTAGTTCCAGTCACTGAAGCATGAGATTTAACTCCAGTCGGGTCCACCCTGAATTGACCTGCGGTTGCCCCATTTTCTAACACTAACTGTCAACATAATTCGGCTGAGAAGGATCTGAACAAGCTCTTAATGCTTTTCAGCGCTACCAAAGGTTCAGGACAGATTATTTTAACTTGATAATCCAAACACTGATGGGTGACAGATGTGCCATTTAAGGCCCATGGCTACATATTGCCATTTTAATGAACAGTAAACAAAATCTCTTCATCTTCAACGACCCAGTCTGATAAAAGAGACAACACCAATAAAAACATTTCAAAGCATATATGTGTGCAAAACCTGGTGAAGTGAACAAAAATGGCTAGGATAGATCGAGATCTACCATTTAACCCATCCCAAACAGTACCTGGATGTCAGAAATGTTGCTGAGTATCATTAGGCAACACATTAACTGACACACAAGCACAAATAATATTATCAAATTGAAAGTAAATTTCAATTTTCCTTCAATCTCATTAAACTCTTTGTAACCTACCTTCTTGATGCTTTGTATATAAAAAAGTTGTATTTCCATTTAAAACATTTTTTTAAAAAGCCTATCTTCAAACATTAAAAGAAGTGGACTTATTTTTTTGTTAGTGATGGTTCCTTTAACATTAAACTACATGACTGAAAAGTTTTCATTATTGAAGATGACAGCTCTACATGCAGTAAGGGCCAAAAAGAAAACCACAATGCGCAGGAATTCAGCAAAATTAAGTCAAGGTTTGTAAAATATATGCTAGATACTTCATATTTATAAAGACATATTGCACTGCATCTAAAACATACCTTTAGGTTAAAACATATGACATGTATGTAGCAACTTTTGGTAAATTATGGTCCAATTTTAGTAGGTTACTGCAACTTCCCACAATGATACCTGCTATAATAAACACAAAGAGATTCATAGTGACTGAAAAAGTTATTTTGTTCTATGAATTACATAATTTTTTGGTATGATATTATACACTTTTTACTATAGATTTTGCCACCCGGCTTCCATTAAAAAAAAAAAAAAAAACATATATAAACTGGGTGTACATTTTTGTTTCCATAATCCACCAAATAATCCACTAAAGCTTTGACACTTAATTAGCACAGTGTTCAGTAGAAAACAGAGCTCCTGTTAATGAGACTTCTCAAACACTGAATGCAGTTTTCTATCAACACAATGACAAATTGAGCTATTACAGGCCATACACATGTGATCAATTGAGCCTTTAGTTTGAAGTGCCAGAGTTATAGTAGTGATGCTCGATGAAATTGCAAATCTGATCACAACACAGATCTGTCTCGATGCAAGAAGAGACTTTATCAGGTTCACTCAGTAATTTTTCTTTTCTTTTTTTTTTTTTTTTGTTAACATGTTACTGCGGCCTTCATTAGCCGATATTATGCAAATATTTAATCAGCAACAACAACGGTCCAGTTATATAGCATCTTTTGTGGCCAATGCAATCCCCAAATGCTTTCATTTATAGATTTGTAATTATTAACTGCTGCAAAACAAACATGTGTTGAAATTTGTTTGACAAGTGGCACGTAATACTCCAGGATCCTTGCTCTAAAATGTTTTTAAAATATTCCAGTCTGTATACAGTTTTTTTTTTTTTTTTTTTTTACTTGACAAATCAAAAGCTCCATAAGTCTGTACTTGTTGTCAATATTTGATGGATTATCAGACTACAGTGTGCTTTATATCCTTTGCTTTAGTGACTGTATAATTACTTAATCTTGACAATAAATAATATATAAGTGAATAATGGATATTGAAACATTACATTGAATACCACATTCCCTATACATGTAGTATATAGACCTGGGATTTGATTCAAAACACAATATGTAAGCTAAATTTCTGTGTTTATTCAGAATTTATGTAGTGAATACTTAGCTTCATTCTACTTTTCTCCTTGTTGAAAAATACTCTGATGTTGCCACACAACTCCTGCCATCAAAATGAGGTCTGCTTAGTGATGTGTGGGTTCATGTTAAAGAAACTAATTCAGCAATAGCTCCAGTGAAGCAGCATAACATCCTCAAATCAGTAACACTGGCAATGAAAGCTACAGTTTAAAAAAAAAAAAAAAAAAACAGTTTTTTTTGTAAATCAAGGTATAAGTGAAGTGAATATTTAATGTAAACGTTATAATTATAAATTAAATACTGTGTTACGCAATGTCAGAGAGCTTATCAAGTAGAAAACAGCTACAATGAGGAGATGTGAATGTTGTCTTAATTTTTCCTGAGCTGGGGGGTTGTAGAGGTGAGCAGTTAAATTGGCAATTCAAAATTTGGTATAAATATGGTTTAAAAATAGTTGCCGATACTAAATAAATAAATAAATAATTAATTAATTAATTAATTAATTAATTTAATTAATTAATTAAAGAATTAAGAAGAAGAAAGAAGAAGAAGAAGAAGAAGAAGAAGAAGAAGAAGAAGAAGAAGAAATAAAACAGTTACTGGAGGTTCCACAGCTGTATCATGTTGTCTTTGTACCCCCCCCCCCCCCCCCCCCCCGTGCTCCTGTGATCTGTTGCAAAGTGTCTTCCTTTCCCGATCCAAGATCTCACATATGAATCACAATTGAACATCTTGAGAGGAGGTCCTATCAATCTAAGGAAAAGTACCAAAACTAACGTTCACTCGTCCAGTTGCGTCCTGCGGCAAAGAGACTGGTCTTCACGTTCTCTGTGGAGTATATCTGCATCCTGCAGCTAGTTCCTGGGATGGAGAAATTTATCATCAGCAGCAAGTCTGTATTGTCGATGATCCTCTGATGCAGCTGGTTTGCTAGACTCATGTAGAATTGTGCTTGGTTGTTTTTTGTGATGCCCATCGCCTCTGTATGCAGCGTGATTTGCCACTCCAGGGACAGTTCCGCTAACTCTTGTAGAGTGTCACAGAGTATTCCAGGTTGAGCACAAATGATGCAGATGTCAGATCTTTCTGGAGTCCATTGAACTGCTGACTGCTGGAAGTGAAGAAAGAGAGCATGGTAATTCTTCCAGACCTCCTTCACTGCACGGCTACTTGATGCAACCCAGCGTGTTCCCAGAACGCGGCCAGTCTTCAGGATTTCCATGTGCAATGTTGCCACACATTCTTTAATTTCCCTTGCACTTTTAAGGAGTGATACAGAGAGTACTGTTTGTCCAAAAACACTTTAAAGTGGTTGATCCCGTGAACTTCCTGCACAATGTTGTGAACAAAGAGTTCCAATTGATGGGGCAGAGTAGTTCCAAACAAACAGCTTTGGGAAACAAGCTATATCAGAGTAGCATGACTGTTGCTCTATCACATGCAAGTGCCACCAAGTGCTCCTTTAAGTAATCCTCTGTGAATCCCATTTCATTCAGCCTTTGCATCATGATCCTGGAAATGGTGGAGGCATCAGTGGCTGAAAGCTCTATCAGATCAAAAAACATGTTCATAGGCTGGTCCATTTCCTCTGTTGCGAATTGTATGTAGACTATAAGAGTGGTAGCCTGGCTCAAAGTGGTTGACTCAGCAATCATTAGTGTGATTTTGCACATGCAACACATTAAATCCTCCACAATGTGCTGATGTATGCTGGTGCAGGTCATGTTCGAGTGCAGAATTCACCCTATATTTTGTCAATTTAACTGCTGCAGATAAATTTCTGTTTCAAACTCATAGGAGGGCTAATTTTGTTTAGCCTGTTCATACACAGTAGGGAACACTGCATGGTGTTTCACTATGCTGCGACTGCCCTTGAACTTGACACGGTATAAATGTATCGTTCAGTGCCACATTCTGAATACTTTCTGCTGCTTTGTGACCCTCCAAGTCTTTGTGCTCACATATCCTCAGAGACTTAATTTGTTTTACTTTACTGTTCCCATAACATGAAATATCACGAGTACCCCAAGCTTTAGCAATCTTCAAGCCATGACCTCTGCTCATCACTCCAAGGGACTGTACTTTTTCACAGATGCCGCAACTCAGCTTACCTTTCATGATGATTAGCCACAGTTTTTTTTTTTTTTTTTACTGTCTAACCAACACAGCGGTAGATCACTCGAGCCACCTTCTGGTTCATCTTTGTGTTTTTCTTGACGATTATTTGATCGTCGAGGACGCTCTGCACTGCTTTATCCTCTTTATTACCATTAACTTCCTCACTGTCAGAATCAGTTTCCTGAATCCGTTTTCCTCTTTCTTTTAAATATATTGGTGATCTTATTTTTTTGACAGAGTGATGAATTTCAACTCTTCAGTAAATCAACCATACGCGTTACCTTCATGCGACCCCCATTACCCAAGCTACGACGCACTGATTACATCAGAAAGAAGCATTTGTTTGCATTCTGTCAGTTATGTGTGGCACTCTTGTTTTTATGCTGCTCTCCATATACCGTACATAAATATTTCCACTTGTAATAATTGCCATGAAAATAAATTGCTACAGTCCTCATGAAGATAAATGTTCATAATTATTTATAGTAAATTTGTATTTTGTATTGTTTTCACTACAGAACAGGCTGAAGTCACGGTTCTGAAATATTTACCAGAGCTCAGCTTTATAAACAGCTCGAGGCTGCTTGTGCTTAAGCTGACTTAATTGTATAATAATATGGTACTCAGTAGTTCAGTGATGGCGAGAAAAGGAACCCAGACATATCCTTGGATCTACCAATGTATAGACTTAGTGTCATTCAATTAAGATAGTCACTAGTTATCTAATATAATCTTATATATATATATATATATATATATATATATATATATATATATATATATATATATATATATATATATATATCGGTGTGCCAGTCACAAGTAGAGCAAGAGTCTCATCTAATGTGTAGAGAGCAGAGTAGATTAAATGTTCTCATGCTTGGGTCAGGCAGTTATCTTCTTCTCACCTTTGCTCTGCCTTACTGAAACTATATCAATATAAACTTTCCATTGCAATTTACTGATGCTACACTTGGTGTTTTCACTTCAGCACATTCTTTAATCTTTTCCAAATTCACTTTGTGAGATCTTTTATTCTCCATTAACCTTAACCTTGGCCAGTTGAAGTGATGTCCTTATGGAAGCTTAGACATGCTCACAAAATGTGTAGCGCCCCAAATGCACTTTTTCATTTATTATGTCCTATTAGTTTTAAACATTTTTGTGACGATGGAATGACCTGCAGTGAAGTTTAGGTGCCTGAGCTTTGTTTCCCCTTCCATTAAGAAGCATGGGTATTGTTTTCTATGTGTGATGCTTCTTAATAACATTTCCAAACACTCAACTTGCAATGTTTTATATTGACAACCGTGTTTTAAAATACTGCACCTACCTTCCTTTATAACATTAACCAAAAAGCTCTATTTATGCAGTAGTTACGTAACAGTAATTCTCTTTTTAATGTCGAAGGCTTAGTACTGAAATGGCTATATCTGGACCTTCTTTGAATGATTGCAAAACTCAAACTTGTTCATTTTTGCCGTACGTGTTCAATCCAATTCCAGGTGCCCATGCTGTGTATAATTATTGTCTTTTTCCACAGGATTTGGCACCTACCTCATTACATATGTTAACAAACTGAAAATCTGAATAAAAGTAAAGAAACTTTTCAGTCTTGAGACTAAGTCTAGGTTTCTCATTTCATGACTGACTGTCAACCTGAGAACCTCGTTGCTCTTTTTGTAACCTATAAATGGTCAGAAAAGTTTATGAATTGAAATAATCACATGTGTCCTGTAATATTAGCAGTGGTGCAGTTTAGTGCAATTTACACATTTTAAACCCATGCACCCTACTGTGACCTAAAGAATTACCAGCATACATATAGGCGCTCTGTCATACTGCAAACCACTTTATTGAAAAGAAAAACACAGCTCAACAAACAAAACTAACAGTGACCACAATCCGTTATTGTATACAATATCTTATAACCAACATTTGTTATTTGTTGTGAAAAATATCTCTGTAGGCTGGATTTATTTCATGACACTGGATATATGTGAGACGGGGGTTGGGAGCTTTGGGGGGGCAAATCCATAAAAGTCTAAATGAACACCAGTATAACTAACATGTTGACTTATCCTTTTCCTTATCGATTGTTTTACTTGTGGGGGAAATACTATAATTAAACTGTTTAATGAAGTCCTCTTATCTGGTGTCTTCTATCAACTCTTACAATGACAAATACAAATAATTGTATACCCAGGCTGTTTAAAAACATGCAATATTGATTAGATTAACATCTACATGTTCAAAGGATATAAATGTGCTACTAAAATATAGGGTTGTGGGTTTTTTTTTTTTTTTTTTTTTTTTTTTGTTTCTCCGTTACTTGATCTCCACATATATCCACTTACGACTCATCTTCCTACATGTCCAACTTTTGTATAAAAAATTAGGAGTGAATTTAGAAAATAAACAAAACGTAAAACATTTATTTTCAACCCCTTGTCAACACGTAACACGAGTTTCCAGATAGTGCTACAGAACTACAAATAGGACTAACCTTATAGAGTAGGACCACCAAGCTCCATCTTCAGACTAAATACCTATAATTTCCAAAATTGCACTCTTTGTTATTTGTACTTATCTGTCAAAACATATGAACAGTTTCAAGATGTTTGGTTTTCTTCTTGACAGAGAACTTTATAAAAACCAAGGAAATAGTTCAGAAAGACCCACGGGCAGGGCAGTAACCACAATGTCATTATCAGAAGTCAATGCCCCATGTGATTCCTTTCTGTCTTTACATGTTTGTTATTAACACAACCCTAACTCTGTTTCCAAAATCTCTTTGATGACATTGGTGGTCCCATAATTGCTTAGTTATGGCCCCGGAGTATGTTTAAATACCCATTCCTAAATGTTTGGAATTCTCTAACCACTCATTTTAGAGTTACTCCAAAGTGGGTAAGCGTAAAAAAAAAGTTACTTGATATTTAAAATAAACTGTGTATCTAGTTGGCAATTACTATATACTTAAGCTTTCTACTAACCTATATTAATTTTAAAATATTACTTGTATATATTTATAATCTATTTTACTGTTGTATACCTCAATAATACATTTCTAATTTATGCCTGCTACAAATAAATACATAAAATACACACATGTTCCATAAAAAGCATTTTCATAACATCATCAATTAAAATCAGTGCATACTTTGCTGGTTTCCTTCACCAATAGATGTCTGCTTTTTGAAAATACCAGTACTGTATGTTTTATTTAGTTACTCTTATAGCTCAGATTATTTTTTTTTTAACTGAAAATTGTTGAGAATAAAACTAGCCCTTGTCCTTATGAAAAGCAAGCTAGATGACACATAAATGTTATTTTCACCTTTACTGTTTCCAAAAAAGGCACTGTGGACCTTCCTTAGGGTATTAAAAACTCATTTTGAAGTGACACAACATGGACCTTCCTCAGGCAGATTATGAATAGTGCAAGGTCACAAGGCAAGCAGCCCAGACTGAGTTTGGGGAATCTCCTGAGGATATATCCTATTAGAAATGTCATGCTATAGATTTTCTTGTTTCACAGTATTCCCAATACTGTAACTCTGTTCCATAACATTAATGGCTCATTGCAAGTAAAACAGAATGTATTTGACTTCTACCTGGTTTATGAAGGGTAGACAAAATGACTGAGTTTAACTTGTGTTAAACGATAAACAATTTAGCTTGAACATTATGATATTGATAATGAGTAGTGTATGGAATCTGAAAAAAGCTGTTTCCATACTTTGTGGCATAATATAATGTAGCGGTCTTTGAGGCTTAACCCCTAAAAAAACTACTTGGCTAATTTCGGGATGATTTATCATGCTAGCCTGCGGAATTCCGGCATTAGTTTCTTACCTGGTCTATGGTACAATTCACAGCCAGCTGGAGCAGTTTGCTGGAATAGCGCGTTGCCAACATGTCTGCATTTGACCAATAGGCCAATTTCAAGTGACGTATTGTAATGAGTGACTCCTACTGGCCAAATAAAAGACATGACTACAAACCCCACCGAGGGGGGGGGGGGGGGGGGGGGTTTGTAGCATGTCTGCCTTTAGCGCCATAGCAAATAAAATAAATAAATAATTTTAAAAAGCATTACAAATTCCTTACATCATAGTGTTCTGTACACAACTTATTTTTGTACATAAGTTATATATAAATACATCCTGGTTCAAATGAATTCTGATGTTAAACCCATTTTCCATTTCTGGCACAGAGAAGATCATATACCTGTACAATCATATACCCGAGTAAGTAACTGTACAGCAGAGTTATGAAATTGTATTACATTTTGTTTTTAAACAAGCTACGTTTTATATGTTAGCTCTTCCTTTTTACGAAGTCTACGAAATACACTGAACATATGTTATAGCATTGCAAAATGTCTTATGCATTGCTTAGAAGATCGATCTGAAACCAACCATATACAATTGATTTTATTTTATTTGCATAATTAATTAATATGACTGTTGATCATTTTATTTTTATGTGCTTTGTTTTGCTAATTCAGCCTTTATTAAATGATCACTATATGAGCTACAAGATGCACCGGTCAGATTTTTTATGCATTATCAGTTGCTGTAGAACGTTTTAGTAATATTGACTGTTTACACACAACGTGTATATGCATATAACAATTACACACACACACACACACACACACACACACACACACACACACACACAAAATTTACGTGTACGGTGGTATGTTTATGCGTAAATACGTATATACATTCATAGATAGATACAAATTTTTCTGTGTTCAAAAAGAACTTTTGAAAGGGAAAATTCTTCAAGATCAGTTTACTTTTTATTCACAACTTTCATGTGTTACAAAAAACTGTATTTTGACGGGATTAATCTTCTTCTTCTTCTTCTTCTTCTTCTTCTTCTTCTTCTTCTTCTTCTTCTTCTTCTTCTTCTTCTTCTTCTTCTGTTGGTGTCACACTTTCTGTGTCTTCCCAAAGCACAGCCCTATATATTTTTTTATTAGATAAGAGCAATAGTGGGAGAAGGAGGGTATTTCCACGTTAAATGCAATGCTATAAAGTACTTTTTTACCGAGAAAGGGAATTGATGCTTGGGTATGGACTCTCTGGTGTGACGCTGTCTATCTCGTATCAAAAATAAAGCGAAGTGAAGCACTGGTGTGACACAGCTATAATGGAGTGGACTTAATAGAGAGGATCAACATTAGCGAAAATAAGACTGAATGAGCTCTGGTCTGCTTCATAATACAGCCTGCTTAAGTGCTCAAGTGGATCTAGACTTGTGTTCCCATGTCTAACCTTTTCCTCATGGTGGTTTCAGCAGTAAAAGCATCCGACGTTCATCGATTTGCGGTGCAGGACTGCAAAAAAAATGTACTAAAGTTTAAAATCATGATTGGTGAACCTGAGTCCACTCAGTATCCCATATGTACCTCTCATGTTCCACACAATCATTACTAAAATACACTTGCAAGAATATTTGTGCTTTTGCTGTGATCGTGTTTTCCTAACAAAAGTAATCCCAAAGAGTAAATCAGACTACAGGTTTTAATTTGAATAATTATAACAGATTACAGTTTACTTTAAGTAATTTCATTACAGTAACACATTCCTTGTAATGCATGACACAGTCATATGTAGTATATCTAGTACTTTAAGAAACATGTACAATTCAATAATAGACTAAGTTTATCATGTTTAATTTGAAAGCTTTCTGCAAAAACTAGTAATTACAGTTGAATACATTTTAAGGAATATCAAAACAACTATACACTCTTTCGAAAAATGTAAATAGGCCCTTGGATCCAATAGTTTATTTTATAAATACAATATTTTTAAGGCATTATTTTCTTCTTCTTTGTTTTACTTTTTGTTTTAAGTGTGTTTCCTTTGTAAATACTTTGACGTTCCCTTGAGCTAATATGAAAAGAAATGTGCCACTATTGATCCTGAGGCAGTCTTGCACTCAGCAACACAATATTGATATTTTTGAATTGCTTTGAAGACAGAACAATTAGTCTGAAGCCAACTTCCTGAAGGCTGTTTTCTTTGTGTAATTGAGAAGCCTTATAATAAAACTATTTGCATGTTCATAATGCCATTTTTTAAAATGGTAAATTATTGATTTTTTTTTTTTTCTTATGAGGTAATAAATAATGGATCTCCTCCTAGAAGCTAACTGACAAGTTAATAATACTGATATCAGCATCAGACCCTTACTACAGAGATTGCTCTTTTATGAATGGTAAGACATTTGTTTTTTAACTATATGGTTTGCGCTTCGAGTCCGGCCCTTGCCTTTCCATTAAAATCAATAGGCTGTGGTGTAAAATGATATAAAAGAAGCCAGAAACTTCCTAAATCAATGTTATGTATATAAAAAGTTCATAACATATTATTGTAGCCTCCTTCCACTCTTAATCATTTCATTGGATTGACTATAAAATTAATCGGGCTTCCTGTACCTCACCAAATTCATCAAATTTCTTGTTATATTCCAAAAAAAAAAAAAAAAAAAAAAAAAAAAAAAAAAAAAAAGCTGCATGGTGTAACAGGGTTGGGAAACAAATACAGCAAGCAAACATCTTAACGACAACTGTATGCAAAACGATTGGATAAGAAAAGATTGGATCCCTATAGGAACTGGGCTTTACAATGATAAACTCCCTCTCTGGATTTGATAATGGAGACTAGGCCAACACTAACCAGATATACTTGTGAATGGAAACATTACTTTGATGGAGGCAACCTTTACAATGGATTAAAATGGATTACAAATGAACAGGGAACAGCAGCGATGCCATGAAAGGACCATTATTGTTGTTTGAGAATTTGATGACTTTTCCTGCATAAAACTCCAAGGTGGTATACTTCTTAAAAGCTAAAAGGCCACCAGTGACATTGTGAGGGTGTTTGAAGATCCTAAGGAAGTCCTATTCAGCCTCTAGGATATTTTGTTTCTGCTTTTCTTTGATAGCTCAACAGACTTTGGGTTACAGATAGACATAAAAAATGGACCTAGATTAGAGGTTTACATTCAATAGCTTGTAGACTTCCAATAACAAGCTCTGTTCTGTTATGTACACTTATGGTCTGCCATATGTATTTAACAGAAAAATACCCTTGAGCTGCTTTGAGCAGATTGTGTCCTTTCAAATATGACAACTGACCAAACAGACAAATACCTAACAAGTGCAAAGAGTAGTGTTCATGGTAAAATTAAAAAAATATATATATTAAAATGCACTAATCATCTGGCAGTAGGGGATTGCAATTTCAATTTTTTTTTTTTTTCAAATACAGCAACTTTCAGACACATCTTTCAGTTCTGTGACCAGAAGTAACAGCTGATTGCCACATAGCAACCATCTGCCTTCAGTGAGCCAGATGGTTGTTAACCCCTTAAGGACCAGACATTTATTTTGTCTGAAATTACACATAAAACAAGCATGTCTGTTTTAGATACAATAAAGACACAATGTTTATGTCCAAAATACGAACCCATTACAATCAGCATTACCCTGTCTGCAGCCTAATTCTGAAAGCCAAAAACAGTATGTATTTAAAATACAAAGTTTCTCTTTTCCCTACATGAGCAAGTCTTACTAACGGGAACTCGCATCCATGCAGTAATTTCAAACTGGGCAAAAACATATTCAGAGTTGGGAGGAGCTCATTTTTGTTTTATTTTGGCAGCTCCTATAGGACTAAATTTGAGGTTGGATAAGATTGTAACTATTGAACAGCAACTATCCTAATTTAAACTTCATAATGTTATACATCCATGCTTTTTTTTTTTCATTAAGAACAATTGTACCTTACCTGAAAGAGTTTGTGTGCTGGATTGGAATGTTTTGTTTTTCTTTATTATATCAGAAAGACTTGCCTCTGCAAGGTTAACAGAATGATCAAAATTTAAAAACAGATATAAATGTACTAGGATTGAAGTATTGTTCATCTGAAAAAAAGAGCAACATTTTTGAGTTAATTAGTTTGATGGGGTTCTAGAAGTGCAGATACTTGAAGATTTGGGTTCAACAGTGTGCTGCCGAGTGTTTTGGAAGGCCAGCTGTATAACATCACGAAGCAGCTATAGCAGATTCTGTTGATGATTCTGCAGCTTTGATAGCTGAGAAAACCATAGAGATGAAATAGGGATAACATTGTACCTCCTGATCTGTAACCAGCACCCAGTAAAAGTTTTCCTTTAAAACTTGTAGATGCCCTTGAGAAGATCATTCAAATCTGTAAGATACCATTCAAATTAATCAAGTCAGTGCCATTCAAGTTACATTCAGTGATATTTTGAACCATTCTCTTGCAGGAAATTTTAGAGCACTGGTTGAACAAATGCCTGCTCTCTAGGATGGAGATGTACTTAGCTGTATTTAGCTGCATTTAACTCTTCTTTCACTATGTATAATGCTTGCCCACATCATCATGCCTAAGACACAAAACACCTGTCAGCAGCTCACTATGCCTTCAAGTTTCATTCACTTCACTTTTAGATGTGAATATTGAACTCATCTCTAAAGATCATTAACAACAAAACATGATTAGTCTTTTTAACATCTTAGTGCGTCATTCAAGTGAATGCTCTACGTTGACGTCACTAACAGTTTCCTGCAAGCCACACATGTTTTATAGCCAACCTTGTGCAACACGTGTGGGATGATCCCTTGACTCTAGCATGTTGATGCAGCAAAATCAGTATGGGTCTGTTATCTATTCCAGGGTGTTAGACAGCAGTGTACACATCTTGCCTAAATTGCAGACCCAACTAAATCCCCAAGATCGATCTATGGCCAAACATCTCATTCACTGATCATACTCTCAGCAGCTGATTATCCAGCCACCAGTAAATGGGGAAACATCACATGCCTCACTGCTTCACACTAACTAGTGTGGGTGAGGTATATACATGTATTAAAATTCTATGGGGTAACTTTGGAAGAGTTCACAAACCTTAACTTTATCTAATGTGTATTCTGATATTAGGGACATTAAAGGCTGCAGAATACAACACACGGTGCTGAGAAAAAGTTTGTGAACCCATTAGGATTTAACATATTTCACGAATTTCAAACCTAAAATGTTATTAGATCTTAATCTAAGATAAAGATAAAGATAACCTGAATAAACAAATGACACAAAACACGATACTTTTTCAACATGTATTTATCCACAAATGATTCAACATTCAATATACATGTGTGAAAAAAGTATGTCAACCTTTAGATTCAGTAACTGGTGACTCCCCCTTGAGCATCAATGACTTCAACTAAGCGTTTCCTGTAACTGTTGGTCAGTCTGTCACATAGGTTTTGAACAATTTTGGCCCATTTCTCCTTACAGAACTGCTTCAACTCAATGTCATTTGAGGGCTTCCTTGTATGGACAGCTCACTTCAGGTTCTGCCACAACATTTCGATGGTGTTTAGGTCTGGACTTTAACCAGGCCATTCTAACACACGGACTTTCTTCTTCTGCAGCCATTCTTGTTTAGATCTGCTTGTATGTTTAGGATCATTTTCTTGCTGCATAACCCACTTTCGGTTCAGCTTCAGCTCACGGATGGATGGCCTGACATTCTCCTCTAGAATTTTTTGATACAACGTAGAATTCATGGTTATGTCAATGATGGCAAGCTGTCCAGGTCCTGAGGCAGCAAAACAGCCCCAAACCATCACACTCCCACCACTATGCTTGAAGGTTGGAATGAGGTTCTTCTGTTCGAATGCAGTGTTTGTTTTTGGCCAAACATGCCAAAAAGTTCTACCTTTGACTCTTCTGTCCAGAGAATATTGTTCCAGAAGTCTTGTGGCTCATCTTTGTGCTCTTTGGTGAACTTCAGATGGGCAACAATGTTCTTTTTAGAGAGCAGTGGTTTCCCTCCTGGCTATCCTTCCATGAACACCATTCTTGTTCAGTGTTTTTCTGATAGTTGAGTCACGAACACTCACATTAGCCAAGACGAGGGTGGCCTGAAGATCCTTGGATGTTACTCTGGGGTTCTTTCTGACTTCCTTGATGATTTTCTAGTTTGTTCTTGGAGAGATTTTGGTAGGATGATCACTCCTGGGTGGAGTGACTGGGGTCTTGAATTTTCTCCATTTGTCTGTCTGACAGTGGATTGGTGGAGCCCCTAATCCTTAGAAATGGTTTTGTAACCATTTCTAGACTGATGAGCATCAATAACTGTTTCTCTGAGGTCCTCAGAGATATCTTTTGATCGTGGCATGATGTGTTTCCACACACCTGTATAGTGAAGACCAAAGTCACAAAGTTTCTGATCTTTATATAGGATGGGGCCTCCCAAACTCACCCCTGAAGATCTACCTAATTATTTAAACACCTGATTCTAATTATCCCCTTAATTGAGCTGATAAAACCAGGGGTTGACTTACTTTTTCACATATCCTGAATATTAATACTCATTGTTTATCTAATTCATATATCATTTTGTTTCAAAAGACGTGGAATTGGTTTATATCAACCCTACTGGATATTTAAGAAAGTTTTGATTCAAGAAGGCTATCACGGTAAAACTATGGAATTTCCATAATTATCATTGGGGTTCACAATCTTTTTCTCGGGACTGTATGTTATAGTGTTGTGTTGTTTAAGTGACCAGTTTATTTCTCTAATCAGAACAAACATATGTTAAATATGTAGGATTGCTACTATTTGATTTGTGCATTTTTATCAAATAGATGATTAATATCGACATTTATTTTAGAAAGAATTTACCATTTTTCGATCTTTATTTTTCAATTCAAGTAGAGAATGGGTGAACTCGACCTTTATGCTTTAAAAAAAAAAAAGATTTTTTATGCCATTAAAAAAACATCTCATTTAGTGAAACCCCTTTATCATATTTAACATGCAACAAAACCAACATTCTAATGGAAATAATGTTTGGTCACAGCTGAGCTATACATTTAAAAATTGTCTCAATAAACCGTAGTAAACGCAGCATATAAAAGTGTATTACACAGACCTTTATATCATAAATTTACAAGTAAAAATAATGTGCACAGAGCAAAACATTACATAGTTGAACAGGACTAACTTGCACTTATTATTCAGTCTGAGCTCCCCATCTCCTGCTTCAGCACAACTGGACTCAGAGTCACTGGAAGACAAGGCAGACAGGCCCACCTCACAAAGTGTTTTTCTCTTGCTCCCCATTTTCAAATTAAACTAGTAACTGTCACCGTATACCTAAAGAAAAAGATTACGTACACATTAACCTGCTAATTTCAAAGTAGGCTCTTTGAATGACAGGCACTGTAGCTGGCAAATGAGAGCATTCTAGCACTGCTTCAGTCAATGAGATCTGTCAAAACAGGATGAAACTACAGTACTAAGGCACCACTGAGATGACTGACAGCGACACCCAGCCATTCAGAGCAGAACGGAGACAGGACAGACAGCAGGTATAAAAACTACACAAACTAGAGAGGATTTCTAAATTATTATTTTTGGTAAAAAAAATAAAAAATATCGAGTGGGTTTCCCAATGTATATAAATAAATGTATAAAAATATTTAACCGATTATATAGCAAGCCTATATCGTATATATATATATATATATATATATATATATATATATATATATATATATATATATATATATATATATATATATATAATATATATATAATATATTTGTTTTCGAAACAGCTTTGTATATCTGCTAACACTTTATTAAACAATCAATTAATCTTTTTTCATTATTTACAAAAGGTAATCATGACAAAATACCAAGAAACAACTAAATGATATATGACTTAAATTAAAAATAAGACGTTTTGTAACTTAAACAGTTTTTTGGTTTTTACAAAGATTGAGTAAATTCCATCCAATTGTGTCTCTATTTTTTTGCCAAAATCGCTTCTTTTTTTGTTTGTCTTCTGAATGTTTAATGCTGAAATATCAGGACATATTTACTTTCAGTAGTTTAAAGGTTAGAAAATTGGTTTATTTAAATCTGAACTGGCAAGGGAAAACAGACAAAATACAAAACTACTCAAATGCTTAATGCTTGCTGGCAAGGGAAAACCTCAATACAAAACTCTGGTACATAATGAAAAAGATATATTGATTGCAGGTCACCTCTGGTTGCAAGAGTGTGTTCTGATATCCAAAGCAATAAGGTTTTAATGTATGCATAAAAAGACCTAATCAACCTTGGCTGCTTGGACTCTGCAACTTAAAACCTGCAACAGAACAATAAAGAAATGTTGCCTTGAAGAATACTACATTATATATATATATATATATTATATATAATATATATATATATATATATATATATATGGAGAGAGAGAGGAGAGAGAGAGAGAGAGAGAGAAAATGTTTTATTTGTATGTACCAGGCAAGAAAGAGACACAAATCACTTGACCTGTTTGGTTTGATAGCATTACACCGTGTTTTTTTTTTTTTTTTTTTTTTTTTGTTCCTGGGTAGTAAGTGTTATTTCCTAATTGCTTATGCCTCAAAAGTATAGAAAATGGCTATTATTCCCCACAAACTTTGCTTTTGTGACCAGGACAGGTAAATTTAAAAATATAACTATTTCTAATGAGAAAACGGGCGCTTTTGTGTCTTTTCGTTCACATAAAGTCAGAAAAAAACAACATATGAATCCAAATTAACATGTATTTATACTAAAGTAATACAAAAATGACTACAAAAGATTTAGAAGTGAGTAATTTTTTGAGATTTATGATTATACTATAAATTTACAGTATAATCATAAATCTCGAAAAACTAAAAGACAACGAAAAGACACAAAAGCGCCCGTTTTCTCATTAGAAATAGTTCTATTTTTAAATTTACCTGTCCTGGTCACAAAAACAAAGTTTGTGGGGAATAATAGCCATTTTCTATACTTTTGAGGCATAAGCAATTAAGAAATAACACTTACTACCCAGGAACAAAAATTGTGTTATATAGTGTTGTTAAAGAAGATATGTCAGCCATTTTAGTAAAGGTTGTGTTAATGTTTACATATCAAATCGTAAATGACAAATGACGCTGCCTAACATCTAATATTGATGGGTACATTATTGTTCAAAACTGGAGTTATTGTGTATGATAAACAACACTAACAATTAAGACCAATTGGACAGTTGTATAGCAACATACACAATAATGTATTATGCTGACAACAAAGATGGTGAAGCAATAGTCTTGCCTGTGATATAATCTGTGGCATTGTGGTGAGCTGCCAAGCATTCCTGACTGAGTGCTTCACTGCATGATAATGGCAGTCTGAGTTTCAGCAGCAACTCTTTGGAGATCATCTTGTTAGGTTAACATCTGACAGTGTATTCCTTTGTTGACCTGCAGTCACTTGTCTGGGGCAGTGGAACTCATCCACTCCAGTCAAGGACTTTCTTCCATCCATGCTCTTAATTAGTAAACAAAGCAGCTCGGAGCAGTGAGCCTTTCATTTTTCAATTCAACCTAGGTCCGTATTTAAGGAGCTGGTTGGAATAAGGTACTGGTTAGGAATGGACAATGAGGCTGTGCTAATATAGGAATGCTAAATGATGAAGCCCCATCCTAGTCAAACCCTCCCTCACAACTTCTCACAAAACACAAACCTTCTATGCTGTGTATGAGAAACTATCATCATCTATGGTTGCTAATTATATATATATATATATATAGATAATATATATTAAAACCATTAAAATGTTTTTTCTCTGAATGAAACTGTTTTCCCAGAATACGAATCTGCTTATGTTTTGTCATTGGAAAACTCCTCCAGTCCTTACAAGTCCTAAAAAGTAATGTAACAATGTTTTATTTTTCTATATACAGTAACAGATGTGTCATTCATTCTATGCATTAGCATGTAGTTTTATGCAATTTACATCAAAACATTTAAATTTTTTGTTATTTAAATATTATCAATATACAGGTATAAATTAGTATTATTATTATTATTATTATTATTATTATTATTATTATTATTATTATTATTATTATTATTATGAAACAAATATGTGTTTCTTTGTTTTGGAGTTCATTAAAGTTCAAGAAGAGCTTTCAAGATCATGTACTCAAAAAGCAAGCCTCTTGAATTGTAACTGGCTTTTATTTATTGTAGGGATATTTCCACATAGTCCTTTAACTGAATGAGAGCAAGTCTTATAAAGCTGGACCCTCAATTATACCTTGAATTTGACTACTGTGGTATTTGGATTTTTTATGTTTATTTTAACACAGCCCATCCAGAAATATTAAATATGAGAAAGCCAGTATTCCTGTTTCTATCTACCTAATGTACTATTTTATTTTATTTTTTTTCTCAAATGTGTGACCTTGACATTTGTTGAGTTTGGCTGGGAAATGAATTTTAAGGATTTATACGATGTTCAGGACATACAGTCTACAGACTCCACTGTGTTCTTCTCTTAAATAAAATTGCCATGGCTGCTAGTAATTATATTTATTAAACAGATTGAATAACCTCTGGAAGTCATGGAAACCAAACAGAGAGAATGAGAGGAAGCACCTTACACTGAATCAAGATTTTGTGGATATTAACATATTACTATAACAGTATAATATTTCAATATGAAACCTTGTTTGAGTTTATGGTGTCTTGCGGCAATACCACAGGTTCTGCTTTATCGGACGTGGAGATAAAACAAGTGCCATGACCTCAAATTCAGGTGTCACTTTTCCCCTGTGAAAGCCTGTGCCAGTTCTCTTATGAAGTGCAACTGGACCTCAGTATTGCAGCAATTCGTTTTTCTTTTTTTTTTTTTTTTTTAAATAGACTACATGTCATAGTACAGCATATGCTTTTTAAAAAAAGAAAAGAAAAACAACAAAGCTAAATACACTGTGGCAGGAGGTATGCTGAAACAAAATCCTATAAAACCCAATATATATCCATTTATCATATACATTTCAAGTTTGTGGTTTTTTTTTGTTTTGTTTTTAATTTTATTTGGATGGTAAGTCAATTGAACCATACAGCAGAAACAGAAGTCATTTTCCACTGCTAACAAATGTATTATTAATGGGCTACTAATTTAATGGATTAGTTGTCTGTTAATAGTACATGTAAACCACTATGAACCTGACAGCCTTAGGTCAACCAAGACTTCTGCTGACTAGACATAATATATGGTAAAAGAAAGTAAACTAACGTTTCTGTTCTGTTTCCTCGTGTTAGGAATAAACAGTAAACAAATTGTTTCAATTCAATAAAGGGATTTAAAACTCAAAAGCACTCTCTCTCTCTCTCTCTCTCTCTCTCTCTCTCTCTCTCTCTCTCTCTCTCTCTCTCTCTCTCTCTCTATATATATATATATATATATATATATATATAGATATAGAGAGAGAGAGAGAGAGAGAGAGAGAGAGAGAGAGAGAGAGTGTGTTTTTGAGTTTTAAATCCCTTTATTGAATCAATAACAAGATTACAAAAAAAAACCCATCACAGCACAAAACACAAAAACACTTCAAAAATCAACAAAAGCTATAATATAAATATAGTTTAGTGTGACAGGGTTAAAATAGCAAAATGAGCTCCCCCTCTTCACTCACATCACACAGCCCACCCCCCTCACACCACTACTGTGTAAACTTGTTCAAGTCCTTCATCAAATGATAGTAGAAAAAGTCCACCTGAATTCTACTAACAAGCAGGACTCTAAAAACACTCCAGGCATCAGTAAAACCAGTGGCTAAAATCTTGTTTTTGCGAGATTTAAAAATGGCTAACTTCGCTTGACCAAGGATAAAATTAACAGGCACACACTTTTGTCATTGTTTTAAATTATAGGGGATACTAAAAATAAATAATGTTTTAGTAAAAACAACACCAAGAGATGCCAACAGGTCTGTTAAAAGCTGGAAGAAGGGTAGCAGTCGGGGGTAGTCAGTGAACAGGTGATACACAGTCTCTGAAGGAGGACAGAAGGGACACTGCTCACTCACTCCAGGCTCCCCGCGGCTCAGATAACGGTTTGTTGCCACAATGCTGTGCAACACATGCCACTGCAGGTCTCCTGAACATTTGGGCAGGGGTAGTTTGTACAGAGAGCGCCAGCTGGGTATCACTGCCTCGCTCACCCCCTGGTATCTACTAGGTCTCTCAACTGGGGGGAGCAGTGAGATTTGACACACAGGTGGTACAACTGTTTCTTCTCTGTGGCATGAAAATGCAACTCAGTGAAGTTGTGCACTGACAGCAGCCTCCCAGGCTGCCCCTGCTCTACCAGTGGGCCACAAGGGGAAGACAAGCACTGTGGGGAACAGAGGATCAGGTTTGAGGGCCACACGCTGCATTAGACACCCCTCCACATACCCAGAGAGAGCCGGGCTTAAGGAGGATCTTCTCCAGTAACCTCTCTGATCTGATACCCAGCAGCATACTCAGTTCCCTGCTGGACCTCCACCTAAAATCTGTGAATTCAAAAAAATTTCCCAGTTTTGTAAAACCAGCATTTAAAAACACACCACACAGAGTGACAGAATTAAAATGGCAACAATTAAAAATAGGATTAAAAAACAAGGTTTCTTCAAAGATCCATTAGCTGCATAGAGAGGAATCAGTCCTGCTAGTGTGGAGAAGGTGCCAGGCATTGAACATAGTACTGTAGAATGTGTCCAGTCCTGAGTTGGGGAATCTGTCAGGGGAAATGAGAAAAAGATGTTTGTCTAAACCCAGCCGGCCCGCCCTGTGCAGCAGAGAGAAAGCCAGCCACTGCCAACACAGTCCTGTGCAATACAGTAGCCGCTGAGCCGCCTGCAGTCGGAAAGCAGCCACCCTGCAGGAGAGGTTAATCAGTCCCAGGTCCCCTTCACATGGGGGAAGGTACAGCACCACAGGGCGCAGCCAGTGATGCTCGTTCCAGAAAAACTCAATAAACTCTTCTGGATTCGCTCTAATAGTCCAGGGGGGATCCAGGCACACCAGTCTGTGCCACAGCATGGAAGCAACCAGGTTATTAATGATGAGAACCCTCCCCTTGAAAGACAACTGGGAAAGGAGCCACTGCCAGCTCTTTAGCCTCCCCTGGACTTCTCCCATCACTAACAGTACCTCTTCCACAGAGACAGATCTATCAGGAATACACCTGAAGCCATGTCTCCAGGTTAAACCACTCATGTCGCCAGAGTGAGAACCAATCGGGTTCCGCAAGCCTATTAATTTATTATATAAATAAATAAATAATATAGAAATAAATAAATAAATACATAACAAAAGCGAAAGATTCAAAACTCAAAATAATGCAGTGAGTGCAGACTGGCAACGACTCACACACCCCTCCCACAACCCACAATCCTGAGAGAGAGTTGAATTAATTGCCCCCCCAAGCAAGTTGAGAGAGAGAGAGAGAGAGATATTCTGTACTTATTAGAAAGTCATCCAGTTTTTAATACATTAAAGTCAGTTATTATTTGGCATATTACAGTACATGCCCGAAGCGGTAGGCATTGCACCCTGGAGGTAACAATAGTCTTCCCGAGGAGTATTTAATTTTTCTTGTCTCCGTCTGCTTTGCCAACTGCTGCATTATCAGCATTTATAGCATTTATATCCAGCCTGCCATATTTGTTTACATTGTCGAGTTGAATTTGTTGAATTTCTGAAAGTCAGAAAACAGTCACAGTGATGTTTTAATCGCTATTCGAATGTTTGGAGCATCTTTGTTTTGTAGTATGTTTTGTAATTCATTTTCTGTCAACTCACAGAATCAGTGTTCAGTCATTTTCTCTTATGAAGGATTCAGAGAAGAAAGGCTTTCCTTTGAAAAGGGGCGGGACTGACAGTGATGTTAACCAATCACATGACAGATCGAGACTACGGTGTAATGATGTCAGGGCAATAGTTCAATATATTTTTTCTCCTATGATGCTGTTTTACAACACAGGCCATCCAATCACTGAACTATAGTTAAACCAAGCTTTGTTGTTTACAGTATCAATAACCATCTTATTTTTCCCTTTTAATGTATTCAGCTCTTTTCATTATATCTTTATATATATATATATATATATATATATATAAGATATATATATATATATATATAGATATATTATATACTCTATATAAGGGTATCTTTTTACAAACACCTTCAGAAAAAGCTTATCCCTGGAAATCAGGTCTTGTGAGGCTGCTAGTTTAATAAACATTTGCCCATTTCCTGTTTTTTTTTTTTTTTTTTTTTTTTTAATACCACTGCAGCAGAGGCTGGCTTGCTGTGGCTTTATTTGTTGCACACAGCTGTTCTAGATGGGTTCATATGGCCTGTGACCTCAGTAAATAGATTTTATGTTCATAGGAGATGGGTTGAGGCAACAAAGCATAGCAAGGAGACATTTCTAAGAAACTGTCATTTAAAAGTAGATATGTTATAGCCCATATTATTTAGAGATGTATCTGGACCATTCTTCATTCAATCTTCGATAGTTATGTGATACATTGTCTTTAATCTAAAATTATCTGAAAACAGAAACAACAGTACAGTACCTTTTAAGGTGTAGTTGATACATTCTTTGACTCTTACCCTCCCTGAAATACACCATATTCCACATCTCAACGGCTTGATTAATGTGTACGCCAAGAGGATTATTTTTTACTTTCTCAAAACATGTTCTGATCACTTTGCACTAATTGAATTCCACAAAGTTTACACCTGCACAGAATTTGGCCATATACATTTTTTTTTTTTTTTTTAATTTAGTTTGATAATATATTCAATAAATCATTAATTGACAGTTAATTATTTATTGCTGTTTAAATTGGCTATGGTAATATTGTAATTTATTACGACACCCACGATACGAGCTAAAACGAAACCTGTGGGACTTTTTTTATTTTATTTTTTTCTATATTGGCATGCATCCTTTCATAAGTAGTTTGTCTACAGAAACATTTCAAACACGTTAAATTTGATAATCATGCTACAAGTGTTTTAATCATTGCATTGTTTGTGAATGGGAATTTCTTTCAATCCATTAACTTCCTTCCAGGGGAGCAGCCTGGGAAGTCACTGTCTTGTCTTGTTGGGCTCCTTACCAGTAGTGCTCCAGCTGACCATCCTTAGTGCAAAGCCTAATACTGGGCTACATGAGGGTGCCCAGCGCATTATCAGCAACTAGGGTTCACTGGGTGCAGGTAGAGTACAAGCAATCTCCTCATGGTTCACACAGCACTCTCACCTGTGTTATTTTCAATTGCAAGGACACAAAACAGAACAATTTGTACAGTGGTTGATTGTTATTATAAGTAACAGCACTATACTAAAGAAAGGTATTGCACTTAACCAACATTTGAACAGTAAATGTAAAACAGGATATAATTCACTGGTAATAATTGATAAACACTTGAGATCTCATTTAAAGTGTTTTTCGTATCGCTTCCCCGCCGATGAAAGATTGACATTCTATTGCCTACAAAAGAATGGGTCGAGAACTATCTCTCACTTGGGAAATCTGCAAAGTGTTAGTGATGTGCTGCACTCTACACAAAATGGCCATCAACCGGCAAATGCCTATGGGATTGACTGCTGATCTAACTGTGGTGCCTGAGGGTAAAGACTTGAGGCACAGCTGCAAGAACCACAAAGACCACACACAGAGGTTTAGGGAAGGCAGATGAGACTACTATGGTTTCCTTAAGTGAGAAACAAAAATTCATGGCAATCCATAAAGAAAGACAACACATGTATATAGTTTAGTATCGTAAGAGTTTCATATCTAAAGACATACAAACTCATTAACTGATAATGACGTGTACACTCTATAATGCATTGGGAGTGTACAGTAGAGTGTATTTACTGTATTTGTACTGGCACTGATACATATAATGTGAATATATCATCTTCTATTACTAGCTTGTTGTTCATTGTTTATTGGTTTTGCATTCACTCTTTATTGGTTGGACCGAAAAGATTATGCAGGCATAACTTCATGCTCAAAGATATAACCTAGTACAATGAAAAAAGGAAACATATTACTCTTGAAGACAAACATTTTGATGCTTTGATGTCTATTGTAATTATAATGAATCACCCCTAGAGAAAAACAAAAACCTGTGGGATTTGAAGTGTTCATAATATTCCTATAAACTTCAATGTGTTAGTCTTATTATACACAGTGGTGGTGCGACCCATGTATAATAAGTTTAGGTGGTGGCATGAGACTCTTGTATAATATTACTAAAGACATATAAACTAATTAACTGGTAATGACATACCCTCCAGCAGGCATTAAGGTTGATGACAACAATAACTTAAGAACTTGTAGAAAAACATTAAGCAACATAAAGTAAGACAATACCTCAACCACATGCTCCCCGTTGGTTGTTAGGCAGTTTAGACGGATGGCCGTCAGAAAGCAAAAACCCTTGGCTGACAAGGAAATCATCCAACTCCACCCACTAAGAAAAAAACAAGCACGTTTTCTACTCCAGTTCTTTGTAATAATAAATGTAGCCACCACCCCACCCTACCCCCCATAACTTCCTTTACAATTTTTTTTTTCAAATTCTGTTTTCCAACATTATTCTTAACACTTCTTAAAAAAATAACACTGCTAGTTCTACAATGCATGTCATCATATGTTATTATAAATAATATACACCAAAACTGTACATATAAGGCTGTAATTCTATCTCGGGTTTCTGGTGACATTGATAAATCACTGGAGCTAGTGCTCTCTTGATTTAAATGTCACCATAATCCCTTGATAGAATTAAAGCATTATTATGCACAGTTGGGTACATATTATTATTATTATTATTATTATTATTATTATTATTATTATTATTATTATTATTATTATTATTATTATTATTATTATCTATTTAGTCCACACTTTTCCAATTCACTTAAATGTTTAATAAAATGAATACTGTAACATTTTAATCATAATTCGAAATGTTTAGGAGTATGTATTTTGCATTTGTCATGTAACTAGACATTTATTTTTAGTTTATGCCAAAATGTTTTACAGCACATTTATTTTACATATACGGTCTAAATGGAACTGTAATAAATTGTGTTAGGTGGAAGGTACTTGCTGTCTCCCAGAATTATATTTAAGTTAAATTGTGAGCTAAACATCCATTTGAGAACATACATACATATTCCTTGTCAGTTTGTTAATATATATCTCAAAATGGCAAGTAAAACTGATGCAGTGTTGTCAAGGGTTATTATTTTTCCATATTTATGCAACCCAATATCCAATATACAGCTGAAAGAAGGTGCATTTGTCATTTGTAGGTGACATTTGTAATTCTTCAAGATAAAAAAAAAAAAAAAAAAAATTGATCCAAGTATTGACCAACTAGTATTACTGTAACAAAATATTCTAAGGTAACAGTTTGCAAAACAACTGCATAGCTTTCTGTAATGCAATCAAAATCCTAGTTCTCGCCAGAAACACAGTAGTTGGCTTCAAACAGTTACCCTTCAACAGACCAGACTGTATGAGCCTCATTATTTTATAATTACAATTAATTATACTCATAGTGTTCTGACACTTGATCGTTATAGCAGGTCCAGCACTCTTGACAGATTAAAAAAAGTTAGTAACTATTCTATTCAATCACTATTAAACAATCTTGTTTCAACAACAGGGTCTATCGTTAAAGAAATGTGATTCATCAAAAAAAAAAAAAGAAAGAAATTTATTAAAAATACCATTATGAAAATGCAGGGTTCTTGGCTATTATTTGACAATAAACTGCTCGCTAGATATGTACTTATACAGTATGGCTACTTGTCAGTATTTCCCTAAATTCCATTTATTTTAGAATTGTTTTACTGCTCCCTTGATCATTGTGATTTGAATAATTTTTATTAGTAACAAGACAGAAACAGATAGACCTTGTTTTTCTCCATGGATATTATGAAGCAAAGCACCACTAAGATACAGTAAGTTATTGCTTTTCATATGTAAATATCTGTTAATGTCTATGTTATTTTATGTTTATCATTTAATGTATAGATTTGATGTGGCAATTGTGTAATTAAATTTTTCTGTGTTTTGGAAGACTTCGATATTATCAATATCGAAATACATGCACGATATCAATATAACATTTTCATATCATTGCCCACCACTAATTTTTATGTATTTTGGAAGGTTTCCAAATCACATATTAACAAGTTTTATGGTGTGCTGCACAGAGCAAGTAACAGATTATCCCAGTTTGTAAGAAAGTGCACAGACCAGACTGCTACTCCCTGTGATGAACAAACACTAAAAGTGGATGCTCTGTGATGGGTTTGATTGGGGAAACTGAAAAAAAAAAAACAATAATAGCAAATTAGTGATATGCATCATGTTTAAAATGACTCTTCTTTACTGGATGAATCAACTGTTAATTCATTCATATGTGTCCGGAATTGAGAAATAAAATATAATAAATAAGACTTCAAAAACACTAGATCATGGCTTAATTAACATTGTCTCATCGATCAAATGCGTCAAATTCCAAGGAGATGTTGAAGAATAATCATCTTACTAAGACAAAAAGACACTTACTAGTCCTCTGTAATCGCGTTGCAAATCTTCTGTAAAGAAATGCTTATCACACAACATCAAAACGAATAATGCAAGGAGCTATGAGGGAATTTTAAGGGAAACATTTAAGAAACAGACAGAAAGCAAGCATGACAATAAGTAGAACGTTCCAGTTACATCTGTTGTAAACTCAGGTGGCCATGATTAGGTAAGTTGTTGTTAACACTTTTTTTAAAGGAATGCATGATTCATGGTAAGGTCATACAACATATTTATCATGTAAACCGATTTTGTGGTAAAAAGGACAGTTTCAAACTGATTTTTTTTCTTTTCAGGAATAATGATACTACAATCAAACCCTCTAATTTTGTTGTAAACATAGTTAATGTTAGCTACACCCTTAATTGTCTAGATTTTCTTCCTGTAAGCCTTTCTCATGTGGAGCAAATATATTTAGTGTAGACATATTTGTGGCGAAGTACCACTTTCATACTCTGTGTTTGCATAAAAAGGATTGGGTTAGTTAATCAAGATTTTTGTTAACTGCCCATTGACTTATTAACTTATTATAATATTTGCTTAGCCCCCAGTTTAACCAACAGAAAGAATTTCAATAATCTCAAGTACAGCCGGAGTAAACTAATATCTCATTAGATTGCTGCAGATCTCCTGCAACATCTGTCCCATCCTGGTCTCTAATTGTCTGTCACAACCACTGAGCCATGGTGCCAGCCGCGCTGCCACTTCCTGTTTGGTCAGCCTGTCGTGCACCATTAATCTCAGCCTTGTTGCTCTCCTCACACAGCATTTTTACCCTGTACATGCAGTTGAATTATATTGCCCAAATGTCAATGGAAAGTGTTGTGTGGCTAATTAGAAAAAAGTCCAGTCTTTCTTGTGGCAAGAAACAGCATCCTCAAAGGTTTTTCTTTGTTTGTTTGGGGTTTTTTTGGTTTTTTTGGAATAGGCTATAGTTTTCTTGAACATTATTGATTTTTCAACACTTTTAGCCGTTCATCTGATTCTCTGTCATAGGTACAATAAAGGCCAAAGCCTGTAACGCCAGATGGAGCTTTATTACATTTTCCAAGATCTAAAATGTTAAGATGAAAGCTTCAATTAAATATGCTTTATATGTTTAAATATATGCTAAAATATGACTGTCAATACTGGTTTTACACAGATTAAATATTGAAATTTAGTTGCCATACCTAATTAAGACTCACTTCTAGTTGAAATTTCACACAGGTTCTGGACAATAGGGCACTAGTGAAAACTGGGTGAATACTCGATGAAAAAGACACACAGTCAGGGATAAGAAGTTAAAATCTTTATTTAAACATAGACACCAAAAGGCAAATGGATTAATCCAAAATAAGGTAATACAGATTATTTTAACTAGCAAGTATCATTTACTAGCAATTATCAACAGCTTCATATGAATTGCACAGTAATGTGTTACCCAAAAGTATAATTAAACTATTTGAAGAGATATTGTTGCCAGGAACCCATCAAATACACAAAATCAATCAATCACCTATCGTATCACCGTAGAGATAGTAGGCTACAGCAGATGAACAGTGTTTTCCATTAGCTTCTTCCTTCAGTTAATTAAGGATGCAGATAAATAACCAGTTGAACAAAGATTAGGGTTATGGGATATTCTCTCACAAAAGGTTCATTCACAGTACCTAAATATGTCATAAGAATAAAACAGCTTTATGCTTCTTGTGAATAAGCAGTAGAGAACTAATAAGACAGAGCACCTCACACAACATAGCACAGCAGGTCTCTGGTAGCCTTTTGCTCTCCACAGGAACCCAACTTTTTTAATAGGTTAAGGTGAAAATAATTAGTGAAGCCATTTGTGTATTTCGAGAAGGAGAAATGAGAAAGGGGCCATCCTACTAATAACTAAATTAATTTCCAAAAACAAAAACATCACTTATTTTGACAACCCATTATAAATACATTAGTTAAGATAACTGGTATTTAAGACCCATATCAAGCAGCGTTTTAACCTGTCAGCTTTAGGAAGCTGAAGTTTTTATTTTATTCTATTTATTTATTTATTTATTTTTTTTTATTGTTTTTGTTTTGTTGTTAATTAGCAATTGCCTTAATTTGTATTGTATCAGTACATGTCTCATTAACACAGTGAGGCATTAAGAAATAAGGCATAAGATCCATTCTGCTGTGTTCCTCTTCCAGTATAGCACCAATGTGAGCACCTTACATGAACTGTTATTTCAAAAAGGCACTCAGCAGTCTAATGTCTAACTGACACCATTTTGTCAACACCAGTGGTTTGGTTACAAAACAAAAAATCCAGCCAGGGTAGGAGATGGCACGCCACAGACAATAGTTTGCAGGTGAAGCTAACGTCCATAGGGTAAACTTAGGTATCCAGTCATCCTTGTGTGTATACTGCACATGTTGGTCTTTGCCTGTTTTATTAATACCATTGGTAATTACTATTTCATTCTATACATTGTTTGGCGTCTGGTATCTTTGTTTAATTAAATTAATTATTACAATTAAAAGAAGTAGCACATTATTTGCGCACAATAATTTACGGAAGAGCCCTAGGGCCATGCGTAAAAACAAAATAAATAAATAGACTAAAACCTCAATTTAGTTAAGGCTGTTTTGTCAATAAAGTGTGTCTTTGCCCATTGATAATTTTTATACTAAATAGAAAAATGTCTCTGAAAAAATACATAAAAGTTTGAAGCGATGCAAATGACATATATTTTGCTGTCATTGTTAAATGGAGAATGCATTGCCCCAAGACAATTTCATATTTCCCAAGGGGTTCTTTACATAGCACACTTACTCCAAACTTCAGCTGCTTTTTCAAACAGATATGATTCCATAATATATGTGGGGAAATTAATATATACTACAAAATACTGTTTTTAGACCATTAAAATCTGATGGTAGTAAATTTGTAGGTAGAAACGCGAAATTTCAAGCTTTTAAAGAATGATAAATTGTATTTCTGTCAACAGCAAATTCTAGTTCCAGATGTATAACTTAAAACACTGTAGCAGCCTAGCTGACATATTGCCAATGCATCTTTATGACTCAATCATTATTTTAAATACATGTAATTGCACTCTTTCTTGACAACCAAAATCTATACATTTTATATAAAACCTTTACCAATCCCACATGCTATTTGTTTTATTAATGCTAACAATTTGAAAATGTGACTACATGTATATCTCACCATGATTATATCTCATTGTGAGGTCCAATATATTACACCTCAAGGTAACTATTAAATTTAGAAAAAATAATTTACACTACAATTTTATTTATATACTGTTTCTTTTTGTGGATTGTAAATTATAAACTGCAAGGAAAGGAAACATACAGTACAGTACAGTCGAGACAACACTTGATCTAAAGGATTACAACTAAAGTGGGTCAATTTGATCAACCTATACACTGCCGAGATAAGCCACAACTGGATTTAGTTATAGAATTTTATAGCACCTGGAAATCACTATGAATTATCAGATAAACTGTGGCTTTTCCCAGCGTGGTATGTATTGATCAAATTGACCTTTAAGCCTGTACATCAGGTAAATTCTCTTGAAATAGCAGTACTGTATTAGGAAATAAAGTGACTCTAAATGAACAGCACAATTAGACATGCAATGAAAACTGATACAATAAACATTATTTAACAACACTAAATCAACAAATAATGCAGATATAAAACATGGTTACAAAAAAATGGACATAACCTGGTCAACAATTTCAAGGACAGTTTAATAATTTATATTATTAAATAAGATTTTGGATATTATTTTAAGGATCATCCCTACAGTTTAAATAGCTTGTGAATATCATAGTATTACAAGAGTAGAGGCTTCTGTTGATCGAATGACAAAAGTAACATTTCATATCCCTATATTTTTACCTCGTGGATCACTCAGCACACAAGATCATCAATTATCTATGAAATAGTATTATTTGGTGAACTTCTTTGAAACTCAAATCTACTTTTATAGTTGTGTCCTTTTCTTACTCTCTATCATATTGAGGTCAGACCCATTTGCTATCCATTCTCATATTTCCATTTGCATTCATGTTTGCTATACTGTTATTCAAATTTTAAAAAAGGCTGAATGGTTTAAAAAGCACAGACATGTGAACCACATAACCTGTGACTGTTTTATAAACATTTGAGCTATCTTGTTAGTCAATACCCCAAAAAATGTTCTTCTTGAAACGCAAGATTTTATAATATGGATATGAATGGCACTAGTGGCAAAATGCAGATTTTATTTTTTTGAAATTTCATTGATTTTGAAAGAGGCCTCCAGATCAGGACCTATTGCAGTAAATGTGTATGCCTGCAAATTGCATTGGTGTTCAAAAGTAGACAGATGGAAACAAATGCTACATCTCAAACCAGTAGTGTGAAGGCCTAAATCAAAAAGACAAAATTATTTGTTTCTCTATAAGGTATTTAATCTAAACCATTCCTCACGGTATGCAGAAAAATATTGCTCTGAATGACATGTTGATCAGAATAGCAGTGAATGGAGTTATGGCCTCACTTATATATGTAGTAACAGCTTGGCTCTCTGTTTCTGCTGTTTTGTTTTTCTAAAGTAAAGTATCAATTTGCTCCAGTTGAATGACTGTCACTAGCACTAACACTAAGGCTATTAAATTAAAAATATTTCTCAATTCAACATGGAGTTTTCTCTAGACACCATGATAAACAGTAGTGGCCCAGAAAGAGCAGCTGTTAATCTGAATCCAAACAAAATATGACTGGACATGGAGCAAATTGTTTCATTAGTGACACAGTCTGGAATACCTGAAAAAATTGTTCCATCATTGCCTAGTACTTCAGCCATATAATTTGATAATTTATATACTTATAATAACTTGTTTTCCTTTTCTTTTTTTGATTATTTTTGTAAACAAAATGACTTAATACAGACATACTTGGGTCCTTAAAAATACCATTACATGTGTGGTGAGGTATTTGATTTACTTATTTAAATATACATACATCATAATACAAGACTGACTAAATGTATTATACCAAAACAAAATGTTGTGTACCTTTTGTAAAGACACACATAATAGTAACATTGTAGTTTGTATGCCATCATTTACTTTATCTATAAAGATAAATGCTGATAAAGAACTATAAGAATACAAAAATGCAGTCGACAAAAGTTTAAACAGGTGTCATTCTTAATGGCTTTATAATCTCAAAAAACAGTTTCCTATTGTATAACTAAACATAATTGGCTTAACCTTTAGCTGTCATTAAAAATAAAAAAATCATATTCAAAATTGTATAAAAATCTATAACCTAATTTGATTTAAAAGCTTTCCCAGTAAAAAAAAAAAAACTCTTAAAAATGGTGTGCTCTACGGTCACATGAGTCATAAACTTGTAAAGATCATAAATATATTTTTTTAATGTTCTTGAGGCTGTTCTTTCTCGCTGGTGTAGTTTAAAAGTTACATATGAAGATCAGTCAATAACCTTTACTCCAACAAAACTTCTGAGTTTCTTTGGTGCATCATACTGCAAGAATAAAAACGTTAAATCATTAACCACCAATTGTCAAGATAAAGACTGTTAGGTTTTAAAAGATTTTCACTAGTTTCTTCTTAAAATATAATGTATGGGAATAAAACATATAAGCCATTCATTGCACCCGATAACAATATATACAAACACATTTTTCATCAGGTTGGAAGCAACAAAATTAATACAAAATGTATTGTTTTAAGAAGAATTTGGAGACCGCTATTATAAAGAAATAATCCATTATCCAAAAGCAAGGTATGTGAGCAGGAATATCTAACAATAAATACAATGGGGGAAAGACAAGCAAAAGGTACATTTTCTAATTCATGCCTTGAAAAAGTAATATGAACTACATAGAACAGTGTGCCCCATGCATTCATTGAAAAATTTGGAAAAATTGATTGAATGACATTTAGTTGAGGTATTTTATCATCAACAACTGCTTTGATGATTAATAATGAAGTTCTCTACTAAAGACTTATTTTGTTTTAAAGGTTCCAAGTTTTGAGGCTTCACCAGGAGTCAGCATTATCTCTACTCAAAGGTGTGAAGCTTTATGCCACGTTAAGAGAGAGTACATTTTAAATAACAAAACAACAACAACAAAAAAAAATACAATTAGCAATTTAAACAGCTATTAATATTAATTCATATTTCTTAAACATTCTTCAGAGTACTGAATTTGTATGCAGTGACTTTCCAATATTAATATCATTTATTAAAATAGTAAATCAGTGATGCAGATAATGAAGGTGGTTAATTATATAAATTCATTTTATTTCATTTTTTTATTCATTTTTATTTTATTAACATTTTCTTTAATGTGTATGAGAACTTCAGATGCATTTAAGCTTAACTTTATTTATATTTATGTTTCTTTTTCCTGAAGGTAAATGCCAGAAAATTCCATTACTGTGTCACTGCCAGTAGAAAATAAATAGAAAAAATGCCTCAACATATAAAAAGCAGTAAGCGGATACTACCGGTGACAAGTAACATTTAGCTTGTCTGAGCCTTAATTAAATTGTAACAGTGTCTGTTTAATTCAGTGGTTCCTTCAGTATGAGGACAGGAGGTACAAGAGGCCTGTATATTTTCTGTCAGCTATCTTCCTGGAGGTCACAGACACAGATGGGCACGAATCACCTGTATAGTGACACCACTCCAACCATTCATTAGTCAGCAGGAATAATGTAAACAAGAATTTACCATTAGTGCATAAAGAACTTTTAGCATGTCTTATCTTAAACACAGACAGCACAGAGTTAATGGGAAGGATCTCTTGAAATGCATCACTCTGAGCTATCCCCTACTAGTTGAAGTACACATTCAAAGAACTGGAAAATTGAAGGAACATGAAGGGCTTTCTAATGGCTCTGATCTCATTAAAAGATAGAGTTCAAATGCAAAGCCTGACAAAGACAAGGTAGCCCTCACAGCTCAAATGGCTAATGCTGCACGAGCAGATGTTTTTTATTTTTTTAATTTGATACCTCTATATGTACTGTATAATATAATTCACCCACTAAAAACATATAATAGTATGCAATTTAAAAGTAATATTTAAAGCAACTCTGAATTCATTTAATTGTCTAGCTGTTGGAAAACACTCAAGTGAATGTCGCACAATATTTAATATTACTCAGTCAGCAAATCATATGTATTTACATTTCTATCACTAGTCTTAAACATTGCACCTATTTCAATGTAAAATAAGGCTCACAAGTTATGTGTTTTTACATCACTAATATGTATGTTCTTGTGATACATTTTAAGTTAAAACATTAATCACTAACACAATAATCATATATCATAATCAATGTAATGTGTACTGTATGTAGTGATGATAAACACATTCCTTATTCAATAAAAACACCACTAGATAGGTTTGTAACAATATTATTAAATATGTCACATGAGTTAATGAATGCAATTGAATTATCCATAATAATATAAATTGTAGAATATAAATGTTGCTACCTTCGTTACAGTCATTTTATCTTACTGGTGGTTCAGTACTGTCTCTTTAAAAGGTTGCAAATTAGGCATAGCATGAAAAACAACCTCCCTATTGTACTGTTGCCACAGAAACAGAGGGGACAGATGGAGATAGTTATCCAAGGTTAGAGTACTGGCTAGTTTACTTGACTTATGTTTGATGGAGAGTTACACATACACATTCTTTTTTTATATATATATATAAAGTGGTCTTCAATAAAATAAGCATAGAAACTAGAGGGTGATTTCATGACTGTAATAGCTACTCTTGGTTCAGAAAAATAGAGTTGCTGGCTGGCTTCTCCAGCATAGGCGGTTCTGACAGCGGAAATGGTGCCAGTGGCAATGCTGACTGCGGCAATAAATACACATACACACACACACACACACACACACACACACACACACACACAATATATAATATATTATATATATATTATAGATAGATATATAGATATATATATATATATAATAATATATATATCATATATATATATATTTAAGGGTAAGGTACTTTTTTCGTGTACATTGAACGATGAAAATGCACATGTCATCTGCTTGTTTTTCAATATCTACATAACATGTTGTTTTTCATTCTTACAATGTTAACACTCTAACCATGCAATGCCATAAGTATATGTACATTATACCCATTATGCCCTCCACAAACATACACTTTTTATGTTTTTTTTTTTTTTTTTTTTAATTTATTTGTCCATTTATTATCTTACCCCAGATTTGGAATGCCCAATCGCTTTTCTCCTCACCTCAGAAATTCCCCACACGGCTCAGTAGTCCCAAAGGTTCAGTGGGTGTTCTCCAATCCCACGACTAAGCCAGCTTCCTTTTTCACCCAGGAACTCCAGCAGATGTCAGGAGGACAAAGGCCAGTCTTGCAGATGTCCTTTTTTGAGCTCAATGGGTGCCTGGCCAGCAGGGTTTTCTGTAGCACGATGAGTTGAAACAAACCCTACTGGTCTTGCCTCCCTAACCCACGGGAGTGCCAGAGCCAATTGTAACTCTCCCTTCAGGACTCCTCACACACACACACTTTTGAAACCAAAACTACACATGTTTACAGTAAAAATCTGGGGACAATTTGAATAATGAATAAACCTGTAAACACACTGTGGTTTCTCTTTTCTAACGTATTGAATCTGATGCTGACTTTGTAAGACTAAAAAGTAAAGTGGCTGGTTCCTGTTCATTATTTACTAGTGAAGAGCTCAATGATAAACCCAAAGTCAATTACAATCTGGCTTTTAACCAAGGGACGAAATATTTGTTACAACAATTTTTATATGATGCATGCTTACTGTAGTTCCAGCTGTTGACATCAATTTCTATTGGAATGAACAAGCAACAGAGTTTATGTTTCAGTCGATAAGGAAATACAGAAAAAAAAATGGTAGAAATAAGAGGGTTTTCTTTTCCGTCAATGGATGAAATGTGATTTAGAGGTAACGTTTAAACTGCTTCTTGACCTAGACCTGGTAGCAGACGTTTACTGTAGGTAAGCCAGAATGCTTTGTGTGAAATCCTACAACCTCCTTCAGCTCTAAACATAAAACAGATGAGAAAACTGGCTTGTACAGCAGACCAAGTGAATCAGTAGCAAATCTCTGTAAATTTTCACTACAGCTGACACAAATGCTGTTTTATGGGTAAGTTCAGCTTACAATCACAAACAAATGCTTTCATTTCAGAATTTTTTCACCTGACCTTCATTTCTATGAATCCTGTGACTCACTCTTGAGGTTAGTTATATCCATTGCCTCCCATTCTTGATACCTCAAGACAGCTACAGTAGACTAATCCTTGGGGAATTGTTGAATTCACCACATACTTCATCATACCCAGAACTTCTTAGCCCTCGTCTAGGGTCAGATGGGGGAATGAAGGGATCTGCAAACATAGATGCTGGGATCCACATTCTTATAGTCATCTAACCATGCCCTGCTAGGCAAGACTCACTCTAGAAGAAGAGTAGAATGTCCTCTGCAGCAGTACAAACTTGGACAAATGCTGATTCCACCATTTTTGGTACTCCATTAAAACATGAAAATGCTGCAATACGATTTATGTAATGCTCTCATGATGATTTAATATGGGCTAATATCCTTGTAACGGAGATGTTTTTCATTGTTTAAAATTGATTCATTTGCTAGAAACGTGGGGAAAAAATGGTCCGTATTTTAATACATGTACTGTCTGTTTGAAGTTTGTTAACAAATTGCAGTGCTACAAAATTACAATGTAACCCTTCACAAAGTAAATGAGGGTTTATAAAATATCCATGCAATATGAACTGAAAGCAAACACGTTACAAATGTACAGCAAATTTAGTCAACCGTTTTTGAATTACTGCATATCTAATATTTAAAAAAGGCGTTTCTTTCCAAATGGAGTGATAAAGCTTCTTTTCACTATGCTAATATCTGGGGACTGTAAATCAAATCTGAAATCAGATCTTGTTTAGAACTGGCATGTCGACATTATTAAACAAATGTATGCCTGAGGTGTCACTAATACATTTTTAAGAATAATTGGATGTTTTAAATAATACAATACTGTAAAGATGAGTCATGGTTTTTGAGGGTCTTTTATTAAAACATGATCAAATGTATAGATCCATCCTGACCTTTAATTCACATTTTATAATTTACATTTCAGGAGGCATATGACGCATTATTAAAACAGGACACTAGTTTTCTCAGCAAAACAAAAGAAATGCAGTTAAGCTGTAAGGCATGTTTTCCAGGGAATGTGTATGTCTAATAATCACTGAAATGTATTTACCAAATGCCATGTCTTTTCCCAAGCCCCTTAATTTAGATGTCAGGTACCTTTCACAGATGTGTCATATTTTTTTTTGTTTGTTTTGTTTTGTTTGTTTCTTTAAAAAAGCATCGCTCCAGTTGCAGAGTATCTACTCTCATTGCTCAGAAATGACATACCTGCTGTAGGAGATTATTCTATAAAAAGGTAATCTTCTCTGTCAAAAACACCCTTTTCAACACCTGAGGCCAGGCTTAATATATTGTTTTATGAAGGCTTTCTGTGCAGCAAACGTTGCAGATACATTTCCAAAACTACAATCTGATAGGATGGAGGGATAAAAATGCATTAAAAAGACTGCACCAGGCTTTCCTGAGAGAAGGTTGCTATGGTGCAGATCTTAATGCTACAATAATAGCATACTGCTTTTACGATGGAAAGAAAAACCTTAAAAAATAACTGTAAAAAAATCTGAAAAACAATGAGTATCAGTCATGAGGTTAAAAGTGTTTGTGGTGATAATTAACAATTAGACAAACTAAATACAACAATTCAGTATATTCAAAGGTCAGTTGATTATCCAGAATGAGAACAGTGGTGATTTCTGGCTTCTGTCACTTGCGTGTGCTAGTGTGTATATATTAGCTGCATTTACGCCACTTATACAGGGGTAAATAGACCTGTATACATCTGTTTCTTATCTTCCAATGGAGGGTGTCAGAACTTCATTTGAATCAACACATTTATTGTTTGTTAGACATAAAAATGCTGTAGAAGTCATCTGGCTGCACCAGTCAGTTTTAGTTACTTTACCACCAAGGCTTTTAGATGTTGTCCAGATTTGCGTTCTTGTGTCGTCTTTTATCTATCATTGTTTCAGATTTAGGCTGAAAACAGCAATTTAAAGGATCCAGTGTTTATTATATTTTTATGATGTTTATTTTAAAAATAAAAGTACATGTTTATGTTAAACTCTACTGTACAATAAACAACCCACTGATAATAATATTGGAAAATGGACCTCAGACCACAAAGACATTTTATAACCTTACATCAATCCGTAATTGCCATCCTTGTTTATCTTAATATGAAAAATGTTTGTACAGAACTTTGAAATTCATAGCCACTTCCACTTTAAAAAGTGAACAAAGTCAGCAAAAGCTGTTTGATTCTGCACTGATGGCTTTGTCTCGAACCAGCTACAAGCTGGATTTTAACCTTGATGTCAGGACATCAAAAAGTGTGTAAAAAAAATAGAAATAGTAGATTTTATATCTCTCATTTACAGGCTTAGTAAAGGATCCAGACTAGGACTGATGAAGCTACATTTTCAGTTTAAATATTGTATTACCTTCAGTTTTCTGCATGGGTGAACATAAATTATATACAAACAAAATTGCTGAGACAAATGTGAGCCTATTGCTGCATCCGTTGTACATGTGGTTAACTCCAGTTGAAGCTGAAGAGCTAGCCAGGATTTACAACAGTATAATTTAGAGAACCGAGAGATTTCATTTGGTTATCTTGTATTCTGGAAACAGAGATTTAGGGAGCAAAATGCTGTTTTAACCATTTCTTTTCTTTTCTTTTTTTTTACCAAGGTTTAACAAGATTCTAGTCATATGTGGTATTGTGTTCATTATGCCATCATAGCTACAGTATTTTAACGTAGCACGATTGTGCATGTAAAAAAGCATTGCTTTTATTCTTTAAAAAATGCATGTATTAAAGTTATGTATAAAGAAACAGCAACCAAAGTCAAAACAAGTCAAAAGAGTTCAGATTTACATTATAATACCTAAGGTGTAATTGAAGGAAGAATATACATAAATAAATGCAAAGCATATCATACAATCACACATTACTACATTAATTTATTTAAATACCACCAATGTCTCCAGACTATAACCTTTAAACCTAACATTCTTCTGTATTTCCCATTACTTTTGAGTCTGGTATGCCTAGTCAACAGTGCTATGATAAGATTATTGTGTATTTGTACAATAAGAACAGACTTTATTCAGCTGGTAGATGTTGAAAGATGATGTCTACAAACATGAAAACACAACTGCAAGTAGTTCACAGAATCTGAGCTGAAACACATAGATTTGGTTGTTTTCATTATACATAAATATCTATTCCTTCACCATTTATACCCAAGCAAAAAAAGCTATTGTAACAAACAACTCCAAAGGCTATGTTTACAACAAAAATGGAGGCAACACGCTGTCAACTTAACCAGATCAGGAAGTTTATTTCTCTCTCAGCAAGATGATGATTCTTTAGTTTTTTTCATTGGAATTTGACACATTTTCACCCACATTAATCGAGCCAGACTGACACTGGCCTACCCCCTTCAGTTTTTAAAATCTAGAAAAGTAGAATTCGATGATGATATGACATCACAATTCCACATTCTACGCTAGTTGCCAAAAGTTGTTGTAAACATTGTCAGCATTCAAAAACGACATAGAGATAATACATTTATTTAGTAAACTTTACATTGTATGCATCACTGCTGCCTTGTAAAACCCTGAAAAATCTTAGCCAATGATTACTTCTGGTTATGTACTACTTTAGAAATGTACTTTTTCCTCTTATTTTTTGCACTTATTAAGATGAGCAGTATGGCACTCCTGTTGTAGAATTGCTGTGAAAGTCAGTAGGTGAAGATAATGTTACAATGCAGCACTACTCTTCACTCTGCAACCCCTGAACAAAAATATATTTTCCACACTACTTGACTGAGCATCTCTGTTCTGCAACGACTGAATCTGTTTCCAGTTGCAGCTGCAGTTTTATGACACATCATCTTTTCAGTAAAATCTGGAACACTTACATGAACACTTAAATGAAGCCATAAATTACAGCATCATTGAAATTACTGCAGGATAGCACTGCTTGTACACGGTTAGTGTGTTTCCTACTTCAGCCATAAATGTAGATGACCAAGAACATTTAAACACTGTAAACAAAAGTGGATTGCCCTCAACTCTCACTTTCAATGCAAGATATCATCGATCATAAACATCCCAACCACATTATTAATTACAAAAAATTGGAGTAGTCAAGCTGTGCTTCCTATGAGGGCCTGCACTATATTATACCTTGTATTCATGTCCAGTCTTATTTGGCTGTTCTTTTGTCTCTTTAATGGAGTTTTAGCACAATAAACAACAGGGAGAAAGGTTTCTTGTGCTAGAATGATAAAAAAAAAAAAAAAAAAAAACATCAAACAAGGTTGATTAAAAAACACAGAAATACAAGGTAGTAAGAGAAAATGTACCAAGGAAAGAAGGAAAATAAAAGATTTATATGCATATAGATGTTGTTCAGTTTTTCTTGTAATGACACGCTTGTTTGATTGTGAATAACTACATCAATTTATTACATGAAATCAAAAAGCAGTCAACTAGTTAAAAAGCCTCCAGAAACCAAATAGGGATTTATCAGTGCCTATAGTTACATTTAGTATTGTAGCAGTAGTGGGGAGGTAAACCCCACAGAATTCTGAAGCTCATTTTATTGGGTAATTGCCTGCCCCCAGTTTTTTAAGCACTAGTTTATAACTGTTCACTGAGCTTTGCGTCTGGGGTGTTTTATTGGACTTTAATTAGGGAAGGGATCTCGCTAAATTCAATCCCTGTTGTTTTGCTGTTGGACTGAGTTGGATTATACTGATTGCTAAAGCCTGTTGGGCCCATGAGCTAAGTTAGGATCCACATTTCAGTCAAACGTACATGATTTAAGTGTGGCACTGGACGGTGCTGAGCCCTCACCAGGCAGCTTGCTCGGAGAGAGTGGTGATCTAGGACTTTTCTTTTGTTGTTTTGCTGTGTCCTGCAATAAGTGCCCCTCAGGATGGGAAAACTTTTGGAAATACGTTCAGGGTTAAGTTTCCCTTTCTCTGAATTGATCTCGTCACTGTTCCCAGTTTCCTAACACTTGTTTACTGAAAACATTTTAAAAGTAACATATATAGAGCTGAATTTCTATTATTATAATTAGCTTATAAGGTACTTTCAGAACCCCACTGCACATTTAAATAGAAGCCATGCACTGCAATGCCATAGAATTGTTTCGGGAAACATGTGAAATGGTAACAACAATACAGAAAGGAAAGAGTTAACCGACACAACACAGGAGCTCTTACCTTATTGTTGGTCCCATTTGGACTGAGCAGTACAGAAACAAACTCCCATAAATTACAGAAGACAGCAAGTAATTTACCACATTGTGTAAACTGGAAGCAGCCTTACCTCAGGCTGCACGATCAGTCAAGTCAGTAAATTGTCTAAACAAACAATATGGTCTGCACCCCTTATCACACTAACACAGTTAAGACAAAGAACGATGTACCAGTTTTTAGATTTCTCTGAAAAATAACTCAAATTCTGTACATAGAATTAGTTCATGCTGCCTGTTTATGAAAGATGTTGGCTTCCTTTCAATGGCACGGCTTTTAGTGATGCATTAAAACAAAAATCCTTTATTCATCAAGTTTTAAATTAATGAATTTTGAAGATAAGGGAACATCTTAAAGGGATTGTTTAATGTTTTATTATATAATTTGTATGTTCTCAAACTTTTATTGGATAACGTATTTTATATAACTTTTCTTTTTTTTTTTTAAATTACATACAGTGGAAGAATCCTGGGCAAAAACTAAATTGGTCAACTTACTTTTATGTCCCCTGGCCCCTCTGTGTTGGAACCAGATACTGGAAAACTTCTGGACTGCTCCGTCTCACTGCCTTCCACCACATCCTCATGACCCACCTATTTAAACTTCATGTGTAGGTAAGCCCAGATATTCAAAAGGTTTGCGCACTGTGCAAAGGGTTATATGCGCCGCAAATGGCCGTTATGCGTGAATGTGCAAAATGTACCATATTCAAAACTTCTTTTTGCATGCCACAATCTGTTTTGCGCTGTGCACAAACATAATGTATGATAAGCGTAATTTGGCAAGAGTGGCCGAAATTTGGGAGATCCTGCCATATTCGAAGCTATGCGCCAAGCACAAAACCAGTTTTACTAGGTACAAAATAACACTTTTAAAAAGCAAGCCTTAACTCCGCTCACATCACTCCAGCACTCATTGACCCAATCACTGAAGTGAAATGCAGGCGCTTTCCGAGGTACTACAGCAATGGAAAACATCCAGCGATCATAAAAGGTCCGTCCACATCCATATAACGATTATATTCAATAGAACGATTGTGATAGCAGCATCACTAGTTTTAATACATGTTTAAAAATTACACAGGGAAGCTGCAATCATGATCGTTCTTTTGGTTCAAAAGAAAATGAATCACTTTCCCAAGCATGCTTTCTTGGTGCTGAAAGAATAACTCCCAAAACAGAATCAAGAGTACAGCGCGGGATCATAGTGCATACCATTGGTATGTAACATAGACCGAGCTGGCAGATACTAAACAACTACCTGTATAATGCAGGAAAGCTTTACTTTAATAGACACATACATCAGTATATCCACCCTAGATCGATCAAGCAACAGTTTGCACCTCCTTACCTTGCATTCACATAGATTTCAATAGCAAAGACACTGGTTATACAGTAGTAGGGTAGACTACTAATTACTGTATTGGTAGATTTTTTTCAGCGTTTTGAATGTAAAATGTACAAAGGAGGTGCGTCTTTCTTATTCCACTGCCAGTTCAGCCCATTTTATTTAAGCTGAATTAATTGCCCCCCAAGCAAGTTGAGAGAGCAAGAGAGAGAGAGAGAGAGAGAGAGAGAGAGAGAGAGAGAGAGAGAGAGAGAGAGAGAGTACAAAATCAACAGCAATACCCAGGTTGTTTCCATTAGCTGTGATCCCACTTATCAAACCGCTATTTCTCCCTGTCTGGACTGATCTGATTTTTGTAATGTGTTTTTTTGTAAGAACTGTAAGTCGCCCCGGATAAGGCTGTCTGTTATAAGAAAATACATACATACATTAACAACAACAACAACAACAAAAATATTAATAATCCAGCTGGAATGACCTTTTTTTTTTGTTATTTTATAGCAATATATATATATATATATATATATATATATATATATATATATATATAATATATCTATATATATATATAATACTTGCTTGATGATGCTTGACAAACCTGGGGAGCAATTAATCCAACTTAAATAAAATGGGCTGTGGAATAAGAAAGAAGCACCTTTCGTAAAAATAAATAATTAAATAAATACCAATACAGTAATCAGTAGCCTAGCCTACACTGTATAAGCAGTGTCTTTGATACTGAAATCTATGTGAATGCAAGTTAAGGAGATGCAAACTGTTGCTTGATCTTGGGTGGATATACTGATGTATGTGTCTATTACAGGAACGCTTTCCTGCATTATACAGGTAGTTCTTTAGGATCTGCCAGCTCGGTCTGTGTTACATACCAACGATATGTTCTATGATCCCGCGCTGTACTCTTGATTCTGTTTTGAAAATTATTCTTTCAGCACCAAGAAAGAGTGCTTGGGAAAGTGATTAGTTTTCTTTCAGTCTGAAACAGCGATCATGATTGCAGCTTCCCTATTTATTTTTTAAACATGTATTAAAACTAGTGATGCTGCTATCACAATCGTTCTCTTAAATATAATCATTATATAGATGTGGACGGAACCTTGTATGACTGTTGGGTGTTTTCTAATGTTGTAGGACCTCAGAAAACTCCTGCATTTCACTTCAGTGTTTGAGTGAGTGAGTGCTTGCTTTTTTAAAGCGTTATTTTCTGCCTCGCAAAACTGGTTTTGTGTTTGGCACATAGTTTTGAACATGGCGGGATCTCACAATTTGTGGACCACTCCCGCCAAATTGCGCTAGCATACATTATATTTGTGCACAGTGCAAAACGGATTGTGGCACGCCAAAAATTTCAAATATGGTACATTTTGCGCATTCATGTGCATAACCCTCGGCATGGTGCACAGACCTTTCGAATATCTGGGCCTAGGAGATCAAATCCAAGCTCAATCACTTGTACATTATATTTTATTGTACAACAACCAGACACTGCTTTCCCATTGTTTTCTATTACTCGGTAACAGAAAATATGACACTAATTACCGACACCACTGCCTAATGATGAAATACTTCACAGGGACGCTCGAGTCCTGCTCTCAAAATTTTTTTCAGTAGACTACAAACAAAGGTAAATAAATATCTTTAAAAAGTTGTAATATAATAGTGACAATGGCATTGCTGTGACATGTTTCTCAAAACTCCCTCATTCAAATAACGCCATCAACCGCTGGTCTTGTGATTTATTGACTCAGGAGTAACATTATTACCTTGAAACATGCCATACAGCTATAGTATGACACTGAAATATGCATCCCAATTGGCTAATTACCAATAGTTTGTGTTGTTTAAAAAAAAAAAAAAAAACAGTCGATCAAGCAGCAGTGCACTCTGACTCCACTCCAAAATAAACAAAATGGCAGACTAGCCACAGCATTGGACTCATCTATATAATATGTTTTGTAATAATAGATTGAAAAAGAAGAGTTTAATAAAACAGATATTGATTGCAGTTTTCACCTTGAAGTTGAAAAACGTTTACCCTTGAGCTGAAAAGTGACAGTTTTCACCTTGAAGTTGAAAAAAGTTCACCCTTGAACTGAAAAGTGACCTCAACAATATTGAAAAACTGTTTTTCACTATACAGTGTGAGACTCAAATGCAGTTAACATTTGTATAATCTGTTAAAAGTGTTTACCACAATAAAATGCTATTTTGCAGTTACAGTAACATTCTATTTCCATGTACATAAAATGACTGTGCTTTATCGTTAGTAAACCTTATTTACATCAGGATTATAAAGATATTGCAGTGTACAAACAGTTAATACATGATATACTTACTAGAGCAGCATACTAGAAGATTAGCTGTTTTGTTGACAGCACCTTACAATAATTATATATAAAATGCATCTTTAGAGCTGAAATCTTGAGCTGAAAATTATATCTTGGCAGCAATAGTTAAGGGCCTATAATTGTTAGGGGTATCACACTTATCATAGCAATGACCAAATATGACTTCCATTTAGTCAGAAAAAAATACAGGGTGACAAGGGCAGAAAAAAATGCACGTTAATGGATAAGATAAAAAGTGCAGCCGATTTCTGAATCCTGACATCAAACTGATTTATGCCTATGCTATTATCCATCTTGCACTTACTGTACAATCCTTTTGAACCACACATTTTGTATGTAAATTGTGCCAGCTAGGGATTAAATGACAAAATAATTTAAAAAAAAAAAGTGTTAAGAATTAACAGCTAATTGTATTCTTGTGGTCTATAACAAGAAACTCCGAAACTGCTGAGATCTCCATTATTATTTGAACAAAGGACTTCCGTTACTGCAAATGAACAAATCAACATTATCACTATTACTATGCTACAGCTAATCTGTTATTTGTAATTATTTATTTATTTATTTCTCTCGTCTTTGTCCAAATAGTTTACTGGACTGAGCCCATGTTCACTGCAGTGGGGAATGTGCCTGTTTTTATAACTGTCTGTTTTTGGAATCTTTTGGAAACTATGTGAACAATTAAGTTCTTCTGAAAAAATAAATAAATAAATAAATAAAAATAATCTGACCAGTCTTGAAATATTAAATTATGTTGACCCATATTTCCATAAACACCCCTTTGGTATGACAGGCTTGCTCTCGTGTTATGGAGATTAAAGTAGAATCTTTATAAAAGGGTCAAACACCACACTGGAGCAGACAGGATAATGGTATCAGCTCTAATTCCCAACTGTCTAAAAGTTCAAATTTAATTTTATTTATATATTCAACTGGAAACAACCATTACCTTTGCAGTCATGAGCCATCTCTTTCCATATTCATTTTCATATTTGTCCTTATCTGAAATGTTCACAAATTCACATTTATCCTGACTTAATGAATATTATATTAAATCAGGTCTACTCAAATTAAATTGGCATTCACATAGAAGCTTTCAGACAGTAACTGTAAAAAAAATAATTAAAAAAAACAAAAAAAAAAAAAAAAAAAAAAAAAAAAAACAGACCATCTTATGTGAATACAAAATAAGACATTTGGTAAAATGTCTTTGTCAATATGGGCAACTGAGTGAATTTAATTAATTAACATTCTGAATGATAAAAAAGGCAACTGAAAAATAAGTATTTAATTTTTTAAATGTTGTCTGAAAGGGTCCATAATTAAACAAATTAAGCATTAATTGAAAAGTTTGAAATGCACTTCAGAAAGAAAACATGTAATTGCCCAGTTTATTCATGTACAGAACGGCCCACATGTTTCTATAAACTTCTATACAAAAAAGAATATGTAGTATTTGTATTGTTTTGCCTGTTAATGTAATGAATAAAATATACAAGTATATATTCCCCTAGAAATGCCCTGGGTTAATGTTGCCATTATAAGTCATCAGACAAACTTATTTTCTGAGAAGATTGAAAATGGTGCAGAGGCTCATATCCACAGTAAATATGTAATTTTGCAAATGCAAATTGAAACACAGCATTTTGTTTTAGTTTGGTTTGGGAGGTGAGGGCACATTTCAGTAGATGCGTCTACACATTATAATCCTTTTGAGACTGCTTGCAAAGGTTCAACTTTTTTTTTTTTTTTTTTTTTTTTTTTTTTGATGTAGTGTAATCTCAGTTGAGATCATACCACAAAATGCATTTATCTTTTAGTTGGATTCAATGTTAATAGTTTTTCATTTAATCTGGACAAATATCAGGGTAAAAGTATCTATAAATGTAATTATGTGTGTCCTATAACAAGGGTTGAGGTGCTTTAAGCTATTAGCAGGAAAGTAAATGGCTAGAACACATCAAGGACTGGAAATAATTCTGAGATAAATTGTAAAGCCCTGGGTTCAAATTCCATTGACATTTTAATTTCCTGTCGGGTCTGTTTCTAATTTCCAAGCTGGGTATTTGAAAGATACCCCTGCTACAGTAAATGTGTTTAAATTTGTTGTACTTAACGAAGAAATGGATTCGCTTAATACCTTTTGAACCATTACTCCCCATGTCTACCTGACTTTATTTAATCAGGTGTGAATGAATAACCACTATAACACTGTATAGTACAGATATCATTATAAACCCACACACTTGTAATGGATTGTCTTTTTAAAAAAAAAATTAAAAAAAATATTCATGCTAAAAATAACCAAAATAAACTTGTCAAGCAAGATAAGTCTTCATACAACAGATTTCTGAAAGCTTGAGGTTACATTAATACTTTTTAAAACAACCCTGGTAGCATTCTGGCATCTGATGTGGAGTTAATTTAATGAATAACAAATGCCTTCCAAATGCCTGAAGATAAAGACAGTCACGGATACATAAAAGATGACAGTTTTTCTTTTTACAGCTGTTTATAATAACACATTTTTTGAGGAGGTGCCTCTGGTCACAGTTAAATGTTGATTGTAGAATTTGTATTTTGTATTTTTTACTGAAAATTTACATAGCTTCTTTGCAAAACCAGTCCCTCTTTCACTCTGCACCTGGAATACAATTGCAACAACTACCCTTTGACCTGACATTGTCCTGTGGTCAGTCTCAGCATACCTTATTCTCCTGGTGGAGCTGACAGTGCCATGGGAGGATTTCAGGGATGAGGCATTCTAGAGGATGAAACGCTGATATTCTGTGTTAGCCGCTGAGGTGGAACAGCGGGGGTGGACAGTCCAGGTTTATCCACTAGAGGTGGGTTGTCTGGGATTCATCGCAAATTCCCTGACCAAGCTTCTCAGAGATACTGGATTCAGTGGATGAGAGTTCCAGCGTCTATTCCGAGGCAGCTGAGGAGTACCAACTGGCTCTGGTTGAGGAGGAAAGAGTCTGGGACCTCAAAAGACAGGTGGAGGAGGAATTGAACATCAATGAAAAGGAATGGATGGCTATCAATATACTGATATAAATAAACAACAAAAAGGTCACCATTACTGGGTAAATTCTTCTTCTATATGTTGCACTGTTAAACTTCTTTAAAAAAAAAAAAAATTAAAAAATCACACTAAGCACATTACCCATAAAAATAGAAACTAATGCTTTTGACATCTATTTACAGACCATTTTCCTGAGGAAAACAAAGTCAGCAAACCCTCAACTTGAAATACATTACAGGCAAGTATTGATTGCTCCCACAGAGGTTAATACGCATCTGCTTTAAAGCCAAGGATTTTGAATTCATTACTTGTATAATATTAATTGCTTTTATAACTTCCTCCAAAGTAATGTGGGACTCAAGATTGTGTTCCTCATTAAACTGTAACAGGTAATTTCAAAATGTGCCCATCCACATCCTTAAGTAGTATAGAAAGTGTAGTTTAAAGATTTTTTTTTTTTTTTTTTAATTATGGAATCCCTAATGGTTATGTACTGTTCCCTGCATCCTTTCACTGCCAAGAGAAAAACATAAGGCTGTTACCTGTTGTTACTGTAGTTCAATTATGTGTAGAAGCTATAGAGTCTGGTTTCTGAAAAAGTGGGAGCAAAAGGATGATCAGAGTTTACAGAATAGAAAACAGGCTAACAATATCATAGATGAAGTATTTGAAAACTCTAATGTATGAAGAAAAAAAAATAATAATTGCGGCAGAATTTCAGAACGTTTAGTAATGAAATGCCAGCATGGTAAATTAAATACCAGTATGGCAACTCTGCAGCAATTCTGTAGTAAACTTTTGTAAGGGTATGTAACAAAGGCTGTTTCATTGTAAGAGTCAGTGCCTTCTAAATCTATTTGAAGGTGACTTACAGGTGTTACAGGGCAGTGCTGTGCAGGGTTACAATGCAAGATTAATATTTCAATATAATATAGTTTACAATAATACTACTAAAATACAATATGAATTAGGTTGCAACAAGTTAGGATTACAAGAAGTTATATCTACAATTACATATTATTAGTGCAATAGTGCAAGGATAGTGCATCAGCTGAGGGTTCAGTAATGTGGTGTGTAGTTGAGGTAAGTCCAGTGCATACGGGTAGATCAAAAGATCTACAAGTGCAATCTAAACAGATTTTACCCCAATCTGGCTGTTAAACTTCTTTCTCCACTAGCCAACAGAGAAAAGAACACAGTAGCCCATCATAGTTTACTCTAATAAACTTAACTATTACACACTGCCAGCGGGAGAGATTGAGTTGCTCCTCCAATTAAAATCAGGGATCAGACTATGTCATCTCCCATTGCTAGTACAGTGCTGCATGTGGTTATAGCAGATAGGAGTTTATAGACTCTCTAAAATGCCTTGTACCCCTCCAATTAAAATCCGTGGTCAGATCTGCTACTGCTAGTACTGTGGTTAATAGCAGATGCAATTTTAATTGTTTTTTCACTTCGAAATTTTGAGGAGGCACTGCCTCCCTTGTTTCCTCTAAGGAGCCTCCACTGCAACAGAAGTATGTCTAAAAACTATCAGCTTTCTAAAAAAAAAAAAATATTGCAGCAACCATGATGTGTAAAAAGTGTGAGGATATTAAAAATCATGTAATCCTTGTTGTGTTTATCCAATACTCATAGGTGCCACAATCCCTTAATGTTAAATGTAACTTCACAAGATCTGTCATCTAGTAATTAAGATAACACAATGTTGTTTTGTGTGAATCATAGACCTATTTGTTTGGCAATATTACACAAGGTCAAATAGGTTAGTTTATCACAGGCTGCGATATTGAGAATTATGTTAATTGTCACTTTCATTTAATATCACCTGTCCGATTGAGAATAAGATGCATGTCTGTGTTGCTTTACTAAATTCCTCACTCGATGTATTCTCCTGCTTCCTGCACGCTTCTTAAAATGGGTTTTTCGTCTCTACAGTGTTTAAACGACCTTCATTTTCTTTTAAATACAGACTACTAGATTGCATTTATTCATTTTCATATATCTCATTGTGTACAATAGTAAATGAGTCCCTTATCACTGTGAATGTATTTTTCATATTGTCTCTGACTGGGTTCAACACAACTTTTCCTGGTAAAACTCAAAATCCACAGCCTCCAGTTAAATGATTCAATATCATCCGTGTATCAGCTTCCAACTATAACAGGTATTAATACACAGAAGATGCTCGTTGGAACGTCACCACATCACCTGTGAATCAAATTTAAAATCAATCCGCGCAAATACTGTTTTTTTTTAATTTTTTTATTTTTTGTCTTGCTGCATTTTTAAGCATAGTTCACATCTATTTGACAGTAAATACTAATCAAAGACACAACTGGTCCAAACGTGTCCAAACTTATCCACCAAAACCAAGCAATAAATACTCTGCATTGTCGAAAACAACAAATCCTGTACCTGCAACTGCCTATCACAGGCTCTCAGCTCGACTGGAGTTCAGACACAGCATCTTTCAACAAAAACAAACCTAGACACGGACAGTTCAATAGTATTGCTCCATTCAGATATCTGGCAGGGTTCAGAGCAACTATATGCAGCTCTGACAAGTAAAAAGTTATTTGTTTAATAAAGTTATTTTTTTTCCCCTCTAATTATGAACATTTTTGGGACTATTTTCCTAAAACTTTTGTCAGCGGAAGGGTATCTGACGAATCATTCCAAGTTCAAAGTAAGTGTAGGTTTTAAAGTCTTTGTTTAAAGAAAATGATAAAAAAAGTTATAATAATAATAATTTTCTAATAGCAATAGTGCCCTCTCGATGAAGGCTCTACCATGTGTTAGATGACCTTTACTTTCTTTCTCGTCTTGCCTTCGACTCATTACGCATAACTCAATCGGCAGGCACTATCGCTTAATTGTAGTCCCTCTGTGATGTTGAACATGGGTTCCCTGTTGTACTTAACACTTTTAATGCAATGCTGTTGGAATGGTGAATGATAACATTGAAGGTGATTGCTGTGAGAGTATGTGGCTCTGTCTCTCAACTAGGCACATGCAAGCAGTAGTGTTACAGTACATTTCTAGGGACTATCTCTGTGAGAATAATTATGGGATCCTTATTATTGCACAGTTTGGGAATGATAAGCATTTTATATGAGACAGCAAGGCAAGAATAAGCAATAAACCAAAACTAATTGTTCTTTCCTTTTATTATAGTGCACATTTTAATGTATGAATCAAAAGCTATTCTGACATTTACTTACTGTAGTTATCCATCAGTAGCATCTTGCTTTGTCTATTCAAAGATTACTGTCACTCTCTTTATCATTTTAGTATTTACATGATAATGTTTAGTTTGGTAACACTGCGTTTTTTTTGTGGCTAAACAAACACTAAAATGGCTTTATGTTCTGTTCCATAAGAATTATGTTTAAATCATAAATATTTGGTTTTACGGTGTGTATCTAACTGTGCAAGAACCCTTCTCTAATTAACTGCCCTCAAGATCTATTTATTGTGCAAGTCAGATTGTTTAGGTTTGTTTTTTTAATGCCACTCCAGTAGTGTGCTTTCTTTTAAACAAAATGAAGCATATGTGTACGTCAAATATTAATGGCCAGCGTCAATTATTATGGACTACCTGCATGAAGATACATTTTGCTTTAAACTATAAAGAGGTGTCACTGAGTTATGCAGATGAAACACAACCCAAAACACATCTGGTATGTTGATTTCTTTCATTACCCACCATAAAAAGAGGGGGTTTCAAGCCTGCCATCAGATTAAAAACTTTCCTGTTCTGACAGGGTTTAGTTTCCCTTTTAATCACTGACGTAGTCGCCATTCCGGTACTTTTTTTCTATAGGCAGAACCTTGACTTAAGAATAGACTTAAGAATCTTTACTGATTTATGATAGTGCTTGCCCACCCGACCTCTCTAATTCCGGTGCCTGGGCACCAATGAAGCAATCTCATTTCCGTTTGTAAATCAAATTAGTCTTTCTCCACCTTGCCATTGAATATGCACTAGGAACAAAAAAAAAAATCTGAGTCTTTGATAACCGCCACATATTTAAAATGTTTTTAGTCGAGAGTCACACACATCTCCTGCACAGCTACAAATTCTGGTATGCGGCTTGTAGGGTCAGGAAGTTTGGCCACCCCTGATTTTAAGGATCAAGTGAGAAAACTGGCAAACATTTTAAACTAGGGTTAGGCTGCCTTTTGGTGTTGTATTGTGTTTCTACTGTATGTGCTACATGGTTACATGGGGCGGGTGAATGTGTCTGTGACACAGCAAACAATTTCAACATATTTTTTTATTCAGAAAATCAACCAATATGACTCTGCAATCTTTCTCTCTCTGATGGGTCTATCAAACTGTTATCAAAAATATGTTATTCCAAAAATGTTATTCAGGTTTATAGGACTCTGCGCCATATCGTCATGTTATACCAGCATTCAAGGGGTTTTATAACAGTGTCCTGTCTGCAGAGAGCTTTATTCTTCAAAATACCCACTTTTTCAAGTGAAGCAACTGGTTACATAGAAACAATAACAGCTTTACTTTGTAAAAAAAATAAAAATACAGTCAGCAGTCACATATCCGACCCTATAAAATTTCAGTGGCAGTTAAAAGCATGTGACGAATGATTATTTCATTTTGGCCCGTTCCAACCCTTGTCCATTTTTCAGGAAACACAAAAAAATACAATATCAAAAATATATAGCTAAAAGGACTGTGTTTTAAAAGGAGTAAGCTTTCATTTATTGTATTGGTTTTGTTGGTACAGTACTATATTTTCAACACAAGAAATATTTTAATTCAGAACAATATGATTCTGAAAATATCACTTGCCAAAAGAGACGGCACGTGGACTGTAATACAGTACATACTTTTAAATCCAGTGCGTATTGTAGCAGTATGTGAAATTCCCCTTTAAAGACCCAACAGCAAAATTAAATAAAAATGTTACCAATGCACAGAACTGCATACAACGTAAAAGGTAATGCAATTTAACAAAAGATAAAAAAAAAAAAAACTAATTTAAAGAATTAAAACCGTATCCAGTCAGTATTCAAAATTGCAGATAATAGTGCTTGATAAGACCCTATGTCACAGTTCACTTGCAAATGAAAATGCACCGAAACAACTAAAGATTTTTTTTTTAAAATACATGACAATATCTAAAACTGTTTAATAATTAACTGTTACATTACCATGGCTTGTCTTGTTCGCTTTGTTTTGGTTGCATTTTCATCAAATGAAACTGGAGGAAGCACTGTGCAACTGCACAATAAAACAGGCTGATTTGGCATACAGAGAGGACAAAAAACATAGTGTATGACAGATATTCAAACAAATTCTAACACTGAAGAGATGAGCTTTGTATCATAAGACTGGTGACAGAAGAGTCGGAAATTGTGTGTGACATTTAAGTGCATTCATTTGTTACATATTGTAACAAAGTGCCCGCCCCTGTGTATATTATCTGTTATGTGTTGCGTGTGGTGTGTTTAAATGTTGGTGTATAGACATTGGTACACGGGATATAAACGGGTCTGTGTAACACGAGTGTTTAAAAATGTATATGTGTATTTGCATTACCTTTCCTGGTTCTGACGCCGCCCACTTCGGCCGTCTCTGTGACACGTGGTGTCCTGCGTGGGATAACAGCGCCTCCAAGCGTCAGACCAGGAGAGGTTGTAAAAAAAAAAAAAAAAACAAAAAAACCACAGCAACAACAAAAAAAAAATAAAACATGGAAGGCTGGGACTGGAGAGATGGCTGCCAGGACCTGGAGGAGTTCCTCGGTGGTCTGGAGGACCAGGGCTGGTGCCTTGCCTGTGGGGAGTTTGGGCACCCGGTGGTGCGCTGCCCCTACCAGGAAGGAGAGGAGGAACTGCCGCAGGAGAGGAAGGTGAGGAGGTGGCAGAGAAGGGGAAAGGGGAAGAGGAAGGCAGAGGTCCCACCACTGTCTCCACAGCCGCACCAGTCTCCTGCAAGAGCTGCCTCTGCCTCCGCCACCTCCACCGGCAGGGCTGCCTCTGCCAGAGCAGCAGGAGCTGCCTCTGCCTCTGCCACCTCCACCGGCAGGGGGAGAGCAGCAGGAGCTGCCTCTGCCTCCGCCACCTCCACCGGCAGGGGGAGAGCAGCAGGAGCTGCCTCTGCCTCCGCCACCTCCACCGGCAGGGGCAGAGCAGCAGGAGCTGCCTCTGCCTCCGCCACCTCCACCGGCAGGAGCAGAGCAGCAGGAGCTGCCTCTGCCTCCGCCACCTCCACCGGCAGGAGCAGAGCAGCAGGAGCTGCCTCTGCCTCCTCCACCAGCAGAGGGTGAATGAGCTGCTGGGTCCCTGTCCACCAGCAGAGGGTGAATGCCTGCTGGGTCCCTGTCCACCAGCAGAGGGTGAATGCCTGCTGGGTCCCCTGTCCACCAGCAGAGGGTGAATGCCTGCTGGTATCACTTCCTCCACCAGCAGAGGGTGAATGCCTGCTGGTATCACTTCCCCCACCAGCAGAGGGTGAATGCCTGCTGGTATCACTTCCCCCACCAGCAGAGGGTGAATGCCTGCTGGGTCCCTGTCCACCAGCAGAGGGTGAATGCCTGCTGGGTCCCTGTCCACCAGCAGAGGGTGAATGCCTGCTGGTATCACTTCCCCCACCAGCAGAGGGTGAATGCCTGCTGGTATCACTTCCCCCACCAGCAGAGGGTGAATGCCTGCTGGTATCACCCCCCCACCAGCAGAGGGTGAATGCCTGCTGGTATCACTTCCCCCACCATCACGAGGAGAGGAGCTGGAGCTTCCTCTGCCTCCACCTCCATCAGGGGGGAGAGGAGCAGGAGCTGCCTCTCCCTGCACCACAAGGGCCAGGACCAGATGCTGGCGGTCCTCAGCAGCCCTTGCATAGGCTGCTGAGGGAAGCACGGGGAAGAACCTCCCGGCTGCAGTGGCCGAAAAGAGGGCCAACACCCGCACCCCAGCTTGTCCTGACTGCCAGCCTCGCTTCGCCCAAGGATGCCAGCCTCGCTTCGCCCAAGGATGCCAGCCTCGCTTCGCCCAAGGATGCCAGCCTCGCTTCGCCCAAGGAGCCTCGCTTCGCCTGCTCTGCATCGCCTGGGGTTGCCCGCCGCTCTGCATCGCCTGGGGTTGCCCGCCGCTCTGCATCGCCTGGGGTTGCCCGCCGCTCTGCATCGCCTGGGGTTGCCCGCCGCTCTGCATCGCCTGGGGTTGCCCGCCGCTCCGCATCACAGCCGGAAGTACTGTGGCCGGAACCCCACGAAGGGGAGCTGCCGGCCACGAAGAAGGGGGAGGAGGTCTGGAGACCGCCAACCCCAGCAGCAGTTTCGCTGCCGGAGGAGGGGGAGGAGGTCTGGAGACCGCCAACCCCAGCAGCAGTTTCGCTGCCGGAGGAGGGGGAGGAGGTCTGGAGACCGCCAACCCCAGCAGCAGTTTCTCCGCCGGAGATCGTGGGGGAGGTCCGGAGACCTGCTCCCTCTGCAGTTTCTTCCCTGCAGGAAGAACGGTGGTTGAAGCCCCACCAAGGGGAGCTGCCGGAGCCGAAGGAGGGGGAAGGTCAGGAAACCACACCCCAAGCAGCCTTTCCGCTGCTAGGACTACCCTGGCAGGAGAATGCTACCCTGCTGACAGCATTACGACCTGTGGGCCCCTGGAAGCCTCTGGTCCTGGCCAAGGACTTTGGGCGGGACTTTTGGGCTTTTAAGGGGGGAGGTGGCCATTGAGGCCATGTGTGCTTTGCACAGGAGGGGGTATATGTAACAAAGTGCCCGCCCCTGTGTATATTATCTGTTATGTGTTGCGTGTGGTGTGTTTAAATGTTGGTGTATAGACATTGGTACACGGGATATAAACGGGTCTGTGTAACACGAGTGTTTAAAAATGTATATGTGTATTTGCATTACCTTTCCTGGTTCTGACGCCGCCCACTTCGGCCGTCTCTGTGACACATATATATAATGAGGATTGATTTTATTAACACAAGGGTGGTAAAACACGACTGACATGTATCTAGGTAACAGATATCCGAGTGCTGACTGTATTTCATTTTGAAATATAACAGAACTGATAAAGCACTGCTGGACTGGTTAAACATCAACATCAACAGCATATACATGTATTCTCTTCTAAACAGACAGGCACCTTGAAAAAACAACCACAAATGTACAATAAGTTATAATGAGCTCTACCTCATGTCTATACAATATTTCCCTGAAAGCTGGCACCATAAGGGACTTTACAGCATGGCAGGGCTTTTACAGATCATGCAGTTAAAATGGTCAACATTCTTGACCTCACAAATTAACATTTCTTAGTAAGTACAGAGGATAAGCTTGGAATATGCATATAAATGTGATAAATAGAGCAATAATAGAAAAAGACAGGCAATTTGCATGGTAATTCTACCAATCCAAGTTAAGGCATCTGGCGTGGTCATTATCCTACTTACAAAGTCTGGTTTTAAGTCTGTTGTATGAAAGTCAAACGATAAGCTACTGTTAAGTGGCTGTTCAGAGATGAGAATCTGAGGTAAAGCCATTAGGGGGAGGTGGGATAATATACTTAAGTCCACCCATAGTTTAAGATAAAGGACAGCATGTGCAATGTTTCGTATAGGATTGAAAATGTAGTACTATGCTGTTTCTCAAAATGGTTATAAATGGAACCAAGGATTAAAATTAATTATTTTATATCATAATCCACATTGAGCTGGGTTTGTAAAATTCTCAGACAGGTTTACTGGGTCATAAACTAGTTATACCTGCACCATCTTTATAGTGGTATAGTGACCTTAGGTTAAGAACTCTGTATGTATCCCCTACCCTTCTTAGCATACTCTGTGCCTGATTAATAAAGATGTAAGGTGCCGCAAAGTGGCTGCAAAATGACTTAATTTGTTCCATTATCAGTGTTACTCGAAAATCTTGTGACGTCAGATTTATTTACTGTTTTTTTTTTTTTCTTGTACATTTATTTAAATAAATCTAAACACATTTTAAGATGATAATAAAAAAAATATAAAAATATATTATAATTATAATATATACCTAAATATGATTCTGCATGCAGTGCAGTGACCATTCTAAACATATGATTAAAAACATTCCATAAGGCCAGTTTATATGTCTAACAAGAATATGTAGTAAAGAGTCTGATTATGAAATTCAAGACATGCAGAACCGTTTTCTTTCCAGGGGTTACAAAAGAAATACAACTGAAATGGCATACCAAAAAAACAAAAACAATACAACACAATGCACTTTTAGAAACCACAACAACTAATCAATCTAGTGGAGACAGAATCTCTTTTGTTACTGAATGCATCTGTATGTCTAATGAAGTTAAACGAACAATGCTAAAGCATTGGAAAATATTGGAATGTGAGCCACAATTATAAACGTGTATTACTTCTCACCTAGGTTTTGTTTCAAACAAGGTAAAAATATTAAAGATGCAGTAGTCTCTTCAATGTACAAACCATCAGCACCAAAGGAAAATTGGCTAGCAAGAGAATTATATGGGAATTATCACTGTGGGAGATGTATTCATTGTTCCAATACATACGATACAAAATTATTGTACAATTTAGAAATGTCTGTAAAATGCTAAATTACTTGATTATAATTGAATTATCTAATTGAATTGATATGTGTATATAAGTAACTACATCTGTAATTAAAATCATTGTGAACATGTTATGTTGAAACGTGTTGTTCAACCATTCTTTTGTTTGTTTGCTCATTTTAGAAAAAAACATGTTTTAACTAATGAAATGAAGATTTTTTTTTTTTTTTTTTTTTAAAGTCTACAGTACATGGATCATGTAGGACACGATAAAAACTCACACTCAGGGACCCTGGAATTTAGATGTTTGATCCCAGCCACACGGATATACAATTCTCTTGTATTCGGGTTTGCCCAAAAAGAAAACAAAATAAATTATATATATATATAGATATATATATATAATATATATATATATATATATATATATATATATGTATAGGTGGATTCAGTAGTAAGTCATCATCATCTTCAGCATGCAGTGCCACTTAATGTCAACAGCTGTCATATTTATCACTAATTACAACAAGCACTGTAAAGCATACAATAATAGGCTACATTCAAAACAAAGTATGGACAATTTGAAAAAAAAATGAGGTTCATACCAATTTAAACAAACATTTTTTCAAAGGGCAAGAAAATTAAAATACAAGAAGAAAAATATTTACTGCCATAAACCTCACAACATCATTAGTAAAAAAAAAAAAGCAAATTAAAAAAAACATGACTTTGAACTGTTCTCTCTGAAGCATACTTAGCAGCTGTGAATGTTACCTGAGCAGACATCATGATTACAGCGTTTTCACACATAAACAAAATAACCTAGCTCAATCAAACAAAAACAGCTTAAGAAAGAAGGTAAAGGCAACCAGGTTTAAGAAACATAGAATATCTAAAGTAATAATATGGGTCAGAATATATTACCACACAACAATATGTCTCTTGTGGGTTTTGAGCTAATAATTTAAATAAATACATTTAAAAAAAAAACAAACAAAAAAAATGGATTCTGGATTCTGGATCCTGAAGCTTGTCCCCTTTTCATTGTGTATATTTCTGGTGATTTATTATTATTATTATTATTATTATTATTATTATTATTATTATTATTATTATTATTATTATTATTAGTTTGTTTGTTTTGGTTTTCTATTTTCAATTTGAGACATACATTTCTTTTCAATGTAAAAACTGATTAACTGTTGCTTGGTAGCTACAGTGTTTGCTGTCTGGTTGCAGCTAAAGTACGAGAGAGTGCACAGGTTGTAGGTAGCTGCTTTCCTTCTGTTTATATACAAAGATGATGTTGCTGAATAAAATAAAAATAAGAAAATGTATTTTAATGTCTTGATTATCAGTCCATCACCCCTAAGTACCCGACATTTGCTCTGCAATTTGCGTTACGTCTTTACAAAAATTATTGAACTGGGTCTATCAGTTGCCAAGAGCAGTCATTATCCTACGGTAGATGTCCTCGAAAAACAGGACTTTGGAATCAAACTTTCTGAAACAAAAGTTGCCATATTTTCAAAGCGTTTACTCTCCTCTTTATTTAACCCCTATTTTTTTGAAAGCGGTGAAAATGCCTGTTCATTTTACAAAACCAGAACCAAGCAACCGAGTCATGTATTTCAAGTTCTATTAAGCTCTCTGGAGGCTTTTTATGGAATTCATTAAATACTGGAGGAAACATTTTGAAAATAGGGCTTACTAAAACAGTAAGGGCTACAAATAAAAAATGGTTCTTATGTCAGTGCGATGGGAACAATATGTATTACTGTACATGTAGGTAATTCCAACTGCTTTGTAGAGAACATTTTAAAAAAGAAAGAAAGAAAAGCTCCAACTGTTTCTTAAATGGCAACAGTGAAAATCGGTCCTCAGTTTGAACGCCAATTGAAAACCAATTGTCTGTGAAGGCCTGAATGATTGTTTGCTTTACAATATGCAATCAGATATGTAACATTTACTTTAAAACAGAGGCCTCTTTTTTTGTGGTGCTAAGGTAATGTGATCAGGCTGTGTCTTTTAAAACCTGAAAGCCCTTGCCTTAGCATTACTATATTTCTCCATGGAACATCACAGAGGTAATGGTGTGCATATGCAGTGGAGCACAAAACAAACTGACACTTAGACTGTTATCAGTTGGTCAACTAGGCTGACCTTGCTGTTGCTGTAATCTGACATGTTTTTTTGTAGAGACTTCCCTCTAGCAATGCTGTTTTTTCTCATGGGAGTTAAAGGACATTGTCTAACCAAAAGTTCAAACCACGGGTCTGTGAAGGTAGGAATGGTTATTAGGAAGCCTGTAAATTAATGCTAGGTGATAACATTTAGGCTCAAATGGGTACCTCTTTCTCAGCAGCCAATTGATGTGGAAGTGATACCAGCTTTTGTGAATGAACCCTGAACAATTAACATGCTGACCATATGGGCTACTTCTACAATAAGCTCCCACCAACTCCTTCCTTAGATTCCATTAAAACCTATAAGTGGCTATGACAATGAGTTCTAGTTAGAAATCTCGCTCCCGACCTGTGAGAGCACGAAGTAACGAAAGGGAAAGTCTTTGGACGGGCTGGCCGGACAGTTCATTTCAAGGGTCGGAAAGTCCATCAGCCTGGAAGAAGGCGAGACTCAGCTGCAGGAACGTATTAACCTGGAATGTGAATGAGGCAGAGGCTGCAAGTCATAAAGGCAGCTGCAATCATTTACCAAGGGGTCATGCGTGATAACATAAAAGGGGCAGGAGAATCGTTGACCGTGTTTTAGTATTGTGGGGCGGATAAGGATTATTATTTGCGACTGTAACCCCGTTCTGCATTTGGCTCTGCGCAGTACACACTGTTGTGTATTGCTGGGGCATTTTCTTTTGGTCAGCAGACCCGGATTTAAAAAAAAAAGGCTTTCCAAACTGTATTACAATTGTCTGTGAGTACTCCTGCACTGCATCACCTCTACACCTGTGCACAATCACCAGCCACTTTGCCAGTGGCGTCTTCAGAAACCAAGTCCATCTGGACTTTCCGGCATATGGGACAGTTTAAGGGTGCTAACATAAAAAATTCCACTTTAAAATAACCAAAAGTATTTTTTTTATTATTATAGAAATCCACCAAAGAGCAATTTACAGCCCCAAAGTATATCTTTGGAGAAAATAAATAGTAGTGAGTGCCCTAATATTTTACTACCTTCTTAATATATTCATGAAGAAATTCCTTTAAGGAACCACATATTAGACACATTTTTTGAATTGGATGAATAACCCACAAGCTTTAAACTGTGCCAGGAGAAATGCTTTTGTGTTTTTCAATATCCACCTCCTTCATTCAGAGGTTGATTAAAGCAGTAGCCTTTCCACCACAACATACAGTAAGTTGTGTTGGAATTATTTTGCATCTTCTGGATTATATTAGTAGCCAAGCAGTTTACTCAGTTTCCTTCTAATTTTGTTACAGTATGCGTATTCTCCAGCTTGTAGATCCAAGATCTCAGCTGTTTCTTCTCATTACCAGGGAGGTTTGTATTCTCTATTTCTTCTTCCAGCTATTACTAGCATTAGAACATTAAAAATGTTCAGAGCTGGTTTACAGAGGTACTATAAAATGTAATACTGTACCTGAAAAAAAGGTATATATGACAAACTATTTGAGCACTTTAAAGGTGATTTTTCCCTTTCACTTACACAACCTACTCAATACTTTTAATGTGTGAGAATATGGGGGGGTGGGGGGGTGAAAAAACAAATTAGATAAACATTCACCCCCTTTGCTATGACACTACTAAACAAGCTCAGATGTAATCAATTGCCTTCAGAATTCACACAATAAGTTAAATGGAGTCCACCTGTGTGCAATAAAAGTGGTTCACATGATTTCAGATTAAATACATCCATCTCTGTAAGGTTCTACATTTGGGTAGGGCATTCAAAGCAAAGATACTACCATGAAGACCAAGGAGCTTTCAAAACTACTCTGGGATAAAGTTGTGGAAAAGCACAGATCAGGGGAGGAGTATAAAAAAATTTCAAAGGCATTGAATATTCCTTGGAGCACAGTCAAGTTGATCAATAAGAAGTGGAAGGTATACGGCACCACCCAGAATCTGCTTAGAGAAAACTGTCCTACCAATCTGAGCAGCCGGTTAAGAAGGGCATTGGTCAGAGAAGCCACCAAGAGGCCAAAGACAACTCTGAAAGAACTACAGCATTCCATGGCTGAGATGGGAGAAACTATCCATGTGTCAACAATAGCTGAGGCACTCCACAAATCTAGCCTGTATGGAAGAGTGGCAAGAAAGAAGCCATTTCTGAAAAAAGCCCTTGTAAAATCCTGCTTGGAATTTGCAAAAAGGCATGTGGGAGACTTTGAAAACATGTGGCAAAAAATTATGTGGTCCGATGAAACAAAATTTGAACTATTTGGCCTAAGTGCAAAGTGTTATGTCTGGCGCAAACCCAACACAGCACATCACCATGGTAACGCATTCCCTACTGAGCATGGTGGTGCAGCATCATGCTATGGGGACACTTTTCATCTGCAGGGACTGGGAAGCTTGTTCAGTTAGAGTGCAACATGGATGGAGCTAAATACAGGCAAATCCTTGAGGAAAACCTACTTCAGTCTGCAAAAGACTTAAGACTGGGACGGAGATTCACCTTTCAGCAGGACAATGACCCCAAGCACACAGCCAAAGTGACACTTGATTGGCTTAAAAACAAGAAAGTGAATGTCCTAGAGTGGCCCAGTCAGACTTCGACCTTTCTGAATCTGATGAGAATCTATGGAACAGGTGGTTGCTAAAGAAGGCTGTCCACCAACTGTCCCCTTCGCACTTGACAAGAGTTCTTAAAATAATTTTATCAAGAAGAATGGACGAATATTGCATGATATTGCAAATGTGCTCTAAATGGGGTTTTCTGATATATAATATAGATATATATATATCTTATATATATATACGTTATATATCATCTATATATATAATATATATATAATATGTCATGTCACGTTCATGTAAGGTCCAGGTATACGTTGTAATTCAAGGCTTGAATTCATTTGAATACAATCAACAGCATATTACGGCAACATACTTCATTAAATTCTTATCTGATTTTAGGCAGACAAGACTAACAAATCATGGATTCCAGAATAGACAGGCTCTGGACTGTAGAGGCTATCACACGATTAATTTCTATAGGGATTTGGTTGGGACCCAAAATGGTACAGAATTATACAGAAAGCCAGTACGTACAGTAAAGGGCCTGGATTAGACATGTTTTACTGTAGACCTACTATGAAAAAATATATATTTTTCATTATTTTATTTTTTAAACAAACTAATAAAACCACCAGCAACATGCACTAGCCATTAGTATTATTTTATGAATGTAAATGCTTTCAATTCACTTCAATTAATTTTTCTAAAAAAACATGGCAAAACATAACAATACAAGCCAAACTTGTCTATGCGAAGAATCTTAACAATAACCTTCAGAATAATAAAAGTGTTAAGGAAGATGTCTGCCAGACAGAAAACAAATAAAAGTAATTTGCTTATCTTATTAGAAACTTTTGAGGCATCAATCAAAAATGAAGAAGATGGACGATGAAAAAGGCAACCAGGACAGGAGTACATGTTAAGATGGATAGCTTGCAATGCTCCCAATACAAAGTGAAATTCAAACACAATGATTCATAGACTCAAAACAGCCTTCCGCTACCACTTAGCTAATTGAATGATGGATTTTACAAACAGGCGTCTTTTGTGTATATTAATATTATCTACCATTAAGACAAACATTTTTGAAAAACATGGAATTCACAATTTTCTAAGAAACATTTATTACTTACTGAAGTTTATTTTCTTCATAAACTTTTTTTCTGTTCTCCAACACACCTAAACATATTAGTAAGATGACCAAACATAAATGCAGACAGACATCTTCTACAGCAGAAAAAGCCACAGTACAATAAGTGAGACCAATTTATTGTATATGTACTAAAATGTGTGTTCCTAAAATGTTTCCCAGTTTATGAACCCTGTAAACAGACAATGTCTTATAAAACATTGTGTTGAATGATCTTCATCACATTGTGCTGTCAGGGGGAAGATTAATAAAGATGTTTGAAATCAGGGGGGACGATTAATAAAGATGTTTGAATCAGGCCTAATTCCCAAGCAAGTGATGAAAATTAAATTGTCTCATTCATTAAATATGAATGTCAGCAGGGCCACTGGCACAATGGATACTGACAGAAATGTCAACTGAACAAAGACATTTTCTTATCTCCTTTTCTTATTTCCTTATGAAAGTCACTGCAGAATGAATAACATTGTGTGCTGTCCTAACACTTTATTTCTTTGCTTCTTTAAATAATAGGATTTTCTATAGTTGTGGTTCTGTTTTACCTAAGACCTTCCAACATACATGATATGGCCTGTAGAAATGGTTTATTAAAGTTATTAATTATCATCTCACATATTAGATGTATGCACATATACTGTACATGTTCTCCTGCTCAATACTGAAAAACCATCAACATCTACCAGACTTTAAAGCTGACATACAATAAATGATTTCTCCGCAGCAGCTCAAAAATGGACAAGTGACTTTTTACCCACTCTATAATTACAGAAGTAGAAGTACAGGCAATTATTTAGGAAAACACTTATTTCTACCGATACTCACTTTACACTACTGAAACTATTTAGAGCAAATGTTTCTGCACACAAAATAGTGTTCTGGCTCAGTTCACTTTTTTCAGATTAATTTGTTAAACCATGAAAAGCATGTGTGTGTGTGTGAGATGGATTTAAGAATCTTGTTTCATTTGCTGTCAGATGGAAACCGTTAATCTACGAAGAAAGCTATTTTTTGGGCTCCAAAGGTATTACTAACTTTGTTTGCTCATTCAGTGGGTATATGGGTGTACTGTATGAGGTGAACTCCCTTGTGGCTTTGCAGCCCCTGTTGCACAACTCCAATACCAGACTGCTCCATTTATATGTATATCTCTACTGGCAACCGGCACTGGCCTAGCAAGATGGAAAGCTGTGCACAGCAGATGTTGATCAGTATTGTACATAGTATTATTCCCAGAGAAGAACTGAGCAATCACAGGTCATATTGACAGGTGTTATCAAGATTATTTTGTCTATCCCATGTTCCATGCATGCTGCTAATTGGACCCTCCAGGTTGATTTAAAAGCCTGTTTTTGTGTGCGTGGACAGGAAGATCTCTCTTGACACTTCTGTATTCCTTGACATGTCTACCCCCAAATACTGGCCTTGCTTTCAAATTGGCACAGCATTCTGGGCCCACACCAACAGACCTTGGCCTATTTGGTTCCATCAACTAGCGTATCAATATTTCCATGGCAACCAGCGTTCAGGTTCAGATGCTACACTCTGGTCGTTTCTCTCAAAGTGGCATAATCCCAAGACAGAAACACTATCTCAACTAAAATTGTATAACAGCAATTGTTCCACTGCCATGATCAAAGACATTACTTGTTTTGTTTTGCCTCATATCAGTACAAGACTTTTTTTCTGAACTAACTACATGAAAAAGTCAAACTATAATAAAGTATTTAAAAATACACAACCTTTCACTGAAAAGTAAAGAACTCACTGGAAAATACAAGCATAAGACAAACCAAATAAATAATTAAATCAAAACACAAACTTCCTGTTCTTACAGCTGCCAATATAACTTGCAATGCTACAATAATATATATATATATATATATATATATATATATATATATATATATATATATATATATATATATATATATATATATACACACACACACACAGTGTGTGCAGTGGTATAGGTCCATCTCTCCTACCTCATGGAGATGACTAATTGCTGTTTCTGCACATATTTACGCTATATGTAGCTCGATGTTCATATAAAGAATTATGCAGTGATAATTACTAGTCTTACAAGAGCAGATGGTGTTGTAACCTATGCCAGAATATTGTTAAAAATGGCAAGCTTTGCAACAGTTGAACACCTACTGTGTATGTTTTATTTATCATATATATGTAAGGGCTTTGAAAACGTAATTCAGTTTATACCTCATAAAAGGAATTAGGGCTAGGGGCAAAAGTGACCATTTAATATGATTTAGTGTAAAGAACAGTATTTCTTAACAGATAAAAAAAGAAAATTGCAATCCCACTCAGTTGTCTTTTCATCTTGCATTGTTTGGTCTCATTATTTCAATGAACCTTAACAGCTGCAGTGTTACAGGATATCTTTGTAGTTTGGCAAAATAATTAGCCGTGAGAACACTGGAGCTGTGAAGTTTGGAAATGTGTCAAAAATGGGTGGAAATGTTTTCATTGATAAATGTTATTTTCAATTGATACCTAACGATGGTAAAGAATTTTTTGCAAATAGTATTTTTTATAGTCTTTATTATTATTATTATTATTATTATTATTATTATTATTATTATTATTATTATTATTATTGTATTTATTTTGCTGCAGTAGAACATCAATTTTGCATGCCATACACAAAACAGAATGGGGGATTCAACATTGACAAAGAGAGTTGTATTTAACATCCAGTATAATCACCGTGTAACAAATTATTATTTTTTTTTGTTCCTGGGTAGTAAGTGTTATTTCCTAATTGCTTATGCCTCAAAAGTATAGAAAATGGCTATTATTCCCCTCAAACTTTGCTTTTGTGACCAGGACAGTGATATTTCAAAATATCACTATTTCCAATGGGAAAATAGGCAAATGTGTGTCTTTTCGTTCACATAAGTCAGAAAAAAACAACATATGAATCCAAACTAACATGTATTTATACTAAAGTAATACAAAAATGACTACAAAAGATTTAGAAGTGAGTAGTTTTTCGAGATTTACGATTATACTGTATTTACAGTATAATCGTAAATCTCGAAAAACTTTTTGAAATATCACTGTCCTGGTCACAAAAGCAAAGTTTGTGGGGAGTAATAGCCATTTTCTATACTTTTGAGGCATAAGCAATTAGGAAATAACACTTACTACCCAGGAACAAAAATTGCGTTACATAGTGAATTATTAGATGGTATAATATCATGTACAGTGTGTCTTTGTTGTGCAGTATTTACAATACATAGCAGTACACGTGTTATTTTTTTTTTTAACAAATCTTATATGACAAAAACTAATGTTTGAAGCCCCCGTTTCATCCATGTATGTAGTTTAATGTCTCCAGTAATGCACTGTGCTAGCTGCAATTCATGTTGGGTGCATTGTAGAACAATAAGTGAAAACATACACAGGAAATGAATCAATATGAACAATATAATTTGTCGTTAAGCAATGGCCAGTATTTCAAACCCTATTCTCAGTTGCCTCAGAAATTACTTCAACTTATCACGTGTTAGGAAATACAAGCCTTCCTGTTTGCCAATTAATCAAATGCCTGGCTATTCATAGGCTCTTGTGTCTACAGGACCTGTATGAATTATATAGGCACATTAAAATGCTCAGTTTTCCTTAATCCGATACAAATGTAATACACTACAAGAATACTTTGAAACCTGTTTTTTATACTGTGTATATACATAAAGTAGACGAAGCATTTTATTATACATTTCATACACTACACTACAAGAAGAGATTCATAAAGCTTTGCTACTATGAAACAGCACAATGAAAGAATGAAATTCCCATGTAACACTGTGCAGCTTTTGCCTTTCTTTCAGCCTCCCAGGGGGACTTTCTAAACTGGAATGCATTTTAGAGGTGGGTTGTGCAGTGCATGACTGTGCACGAGAGTATTTACTGAGCTTTTCTCATTTAACTGTCTGAAAAGAACTACATCTCCATGATTTCTGTGACAAACAAGTTTCAAGCTTTGCTTAGTATCCCTCCTATGTATCAGTCATACAACTTAATTCCACCACTACTGTAAATAAAATCATATGTGGGTTACTGTTGCTTTGCAGTACTGAAATATACTGATTTTTTTATTTTATTTTAATTATTACAATGTGTTGTACAGTGCAGTATAGTAGAGTGTGTACTGATATTGGAAATGCATTTAATTAATAAACATTAGTCTAATCAATGCAATCCCTAATGCTACATGTTGAGTCTCACATGGATATTTGTTGCATCCACCCTTTTAATGCTTCTTCTTTCAAGTTATTGGTGAACTCCTGATAGGGAACTCAGCTTAGTAACACTGTTTGCTCATATGGGATTGATTATTCATAGTATTGTGCAAAAGATAATGCACAGAAAAAGTACTTCATTCAAGTTTCTATGCATTTGGCTGCCAATGTGAGTTATTCAACTTCATTGAAATGTTGTAATTGGTCCTAATAATTACATTTGACTTCATTGAGCTGGGATGTCTTTCTACCCTCTGAAATGCTTACTCCTGTAATTCTCTGGGTTACATCATACAGGCAACTTGCAGTTGTCATGTGTTAGATTACACACAGGGATCAGTGTATTTGTCTTGCAGAAAAATTCTGAAGTGTAATTAGTTATTTTAATCGGACTAACTACCAGAATCCTATTGATTGAATCCTATTGACTGAATCCTATTTTTTTTTTTTTTTTTTGTGATTTGTGAACTAAGGCATTGAGCAATCAGAGAATGTTTCAATGCATATTGTCCAACAGGAAATGATAATACTTGCCATTGAAAAAATACTCAGAGTTTTATGACAAACATCATCACAATTATAAGACACATATTTGAAAGATAACATATGGGAGTCCATTTCGAAGGAACCAGATAAGCCTGGTGTGCATGATTTATTGCCATATATGTTGACATACCGTCATAAGATGAAGGCACTCATAATTTCAGACACAATGTTGATGAACATGTACCCGTCTTGATCATAGTTTTGTCAAGAGCAATTTTTAATAGTTGTATAGATAGCATCAATTCTGTGTCGCTTCTGGTATATATGGTCATGTCACTGCAAAAGCATCTTGTCTTCAATTAAAAAATCGCATCGCATCTGGTGCGTGGCAGCCTTAACACTGATGGTATAACACAAGGATTTGAATGTAGCAGAGATTTTACTAGATTTCCTCAGAATAAAGCATGGCAAGAGAGAATGTCCTTTAACCTAATGTAGTACCAGAGACCACGTTTTACAATGAAAATACATGTGCAGTACGTAGCTAATGAATGTGCAAAACAGGTCAAATGTATGGAAATATTTTGTTAGCTACAATCACTTGAAGTGAAATTGTGACATGATGCCATTAAAAACAATGTTCACATAAACTCTTTGCCAAGTAAAGTGTAATTATTAATAATTTTTTTTCATATGCTTTATGTTAATGCCTTGGCAAATGTCATTGAATTTTAATCATTGATCTGTGTCAGCTTTCACAAATCATTTTACATTATCTCTTTTTAATACAATGCAGAAGCATCATTAGGTTTATCCCAAATACTCATTACAGTATGTGTGTAATACAAGCGCAACCTTAGTGAACTGATCTGAGAATATATGAAATAGATGAGTAATTGTAAAACCGTATGTGCTGTTATTGTATATGACAAGAGCATTTTATGTCAACATGTTAGGACAAAGGATACATGTACATACCCTATTTGCACCACCTTTAACCATTTCCCTACTGACAAGCCTAGAGGGTTGTATTTTGGTATGCTGCTATAGATCATTAATGGAAACGTTTTCTTTTTAAGTACAAGAACTTGATACAAAACAATAAGATCATTAGAGATCACAAGAGAAAGTTATAATGGAAATTTAAAAAATTGTTATTGTGATTTGAGGCATGATTAAGTTTCACTTTACACAGCTCTGGGCACTCATTAAAATAACAGTAGGTGCTCAGTAAGGTGGCTGGTATAGCAATGCTTAGTTTCCTGAGCAGCCCACTTAAAGTGATGTTTGCCACTGTTGCCAATTGTCATTCACTAGTTAAAACCATAATGACCTGTTTTACTGGGATTTTTTGCATCGGCGGCATTACACACTCGACTCTACTGGAAATTACAGTCGGGACAATTCACAGCCTACTGTGGCTTCAAACAGAACACAGCTTTCACAGTCAGAATACCCTGAAACCAGTTTTCATTCACTGATGAAACACCCCATACTGATTAGGGATGTACCACATTGTGTGAATCTGAGGAGAAGTACAGAACTGTAAAATGTAATCAACACTAACAAGAGTTATTCCATTATAACTCACATGTCTATGTCTATATTTTACATTCTACCATGTTTAAATTAATTGAATAGTCCTCCATAAATTATGATCCCAGTCTGTTGCATGCTGTCACAAAGACGGCTGGAGTGGGTGACGTCAGACCAGAAACAGTACCCAGGAAATAAACAACAGAGAGGTGGAGTTGGGTGGAGCTGAGCGATTGGTACCGCTCAGCATTTAATAATTTAAACAAGCATAAAATAAAAGGTTGCAAAGACAAACAAAACACAGGACACAGCACTCGTAGCCAAAACAAAAAGACAAACAAAACGGACTACACAGACAAAACACAGTGAGCTTCTATTATTATCTATTACAATTACCTCCGTCTCCAATCCCGTTCTCCACTCACTGAACACACAACCCCGAGTGAGTGAAAACATGCAGCTTTTATGCAGCTTTACCGAGACTCAATTGCTAATCGATCAATCAATTATAGTCACGGTACAACTGCACGTGAATTAATAAAAGTGCAATTCCCCATGCTCAGATATTATTTCACTTGCACATGAAGTGCTGTGCAATCCTCGTGCCTAATTACAAAATATACATTTTAAACACTTGTGCTCACAACCCATATTTATATCCCATACATACAACAGAAAACACTTATAAACATAAAGGGGCGAGGCACGCCGCCACATATGCACACAAATTGCAAGGTGTGGTGTCTTTTTATATCATATTTATGGCCATCTTATTATTAATTTAAGATTCTATGAGTTTAAATATTCCCCATTGAAACGATTTTCATTTTGAATTACAGCAAGTGCTGGGTAGACCAAATTAGTGAACTCCTACAGTATAAAACAGATACACATGCTTGTTATTAGCAATTACTGAGCTATTGTTTAAACTATTACATTTTTTTCAATGAATGCAACTTTAAAAAAAAAAGTGTATACAATAGTGCTTTGAATAGATTTTTGTACTCATTTTAGATTAGGTCATGTTCTTCTGTGTCCATTCCTTCTGTATATTGTTCAACAGTTAATAAGTTACATCTGGGGATTTTCAGTAGCCAGTATTTTGCACCTGGGCTCATTGGTATACAATGTACAATGAGCAAAACCTTTTTTGTTAGCAGGAACAACTTTCCAAACATATGAAAATGTATGCTCAATTGTTTTAGAGGTAAGCATTGACAACAACATAAGTTAAATATATAACACTGTTGTAATGCTGTTTGGAAATGTAATTTACAACAACAATTGTTATACTTGTGTTAACAAATCTAAAATATATTTGTAAAGGTATGTGAAAAAAATATTTTATATGTATAATACAAAGCAAATACTTTAGAAATGTTTATATGTAATATATATATGCAAAATTATCAGTTTCTCTGGTTTTACTATTTATAGGTATGTGTTTGGGTAAAATGAACATTTTTGTACAAGGTTGTCCTGGAAGAAAACTTGTTTCCTTCTGCTCTGACAATGTTCCCCAACTCCGAGGATTGGTTTTTCCAGCAGGACAATGCTCCATGCCACACAGCCAGGTCAATCAAGGTGTGGATGGAGGACCACCAGATCAAGACCCTGTCATGGCCAGCCCAATCTCCAGACCTGAACCCCATTGAAAACCTCTGGAATGTGATCAAGAGGAAGCTGGATGGTCACAAGCCATCAAACAAAGCCGAGCTGCTTGAATTTTTGCGCCAGGAGTGGTATAAAGTCACCCAACATCAATGTGAAAGACTGGTGGAGAGCATGCCAAGACGCATGAAAGCTGTGCTTGAAAATCAGGGTTATTCAACCAAATATTGATTTCTGAACTCTTCCTAAGGTAAAACATTAGTATTGTGTTGTTTAAAAATGAATATGAACTTATTTTCTTTGCATTATTCGAGGTCTGACAACACTGCATCTTTTTTTGTTATTTTGACCAGTTGTCATTTTCTGCAAATAAATGCTCTAAATGACAATATTTTTATTTGGAATTTGAGTGAAATGTTGTCAGTAGTTTATAGAATAAAACAAAAATGAGAAATTGATAATTTTGCAGTGGCCTCTTAATTTTTTCCAGCGCTGTATATATACATATATATATATAGGTAACTGAAATTTTATTATATTTTCATGTGTAGGAATGTAATTCCACCATTCTTATTTGTCAGTTCTGTTTTCTACTAAATCATAATAAACATTATGAGGAAGGCTCTGTACAAGTCAGAAGTTTGATTTTTAAAAGTTCAAAACTTAGTGTACATCAGATAGAATACATTGTATGTTGCTGTTAATTACACTAATTGACATTTCTTTGGTTGGATATAATGTCAGGGGGAAGACATTCTGTACTAAAGTCACAATTATCTCTAAGTCAAGCACACAAAAAGAAATACCCTTAGTGTAATTAGTTTAAAGCTGTGTTGCTTGCTTCCAAGAATGAATTTGCTCTGCAGCGTCATGTCTACAAGGCTCACACACCAGCCATACTGGTTGCCAGAACCAGCATTTATAGATGAACTGGAGCCAGGTATGGATACCTTTTCATTTATTCATCACAAATGTATCAAACACAATGAGGTAGAAAAAATCTTGATTCCTTGTGTGCCCTAAGGAGCAACCAACACAGTAGACCTACTGGATTGATTGTATATAAGCAGGGTGTTCATAAAAAGGGGTAACATGTTTCTAGTTGTAAAAGCAGCATTTAAACTTATACATTTTCTCCTGAATTAAATTATATCTAAAATTACATCAAGTGTTAAGAGGGCCATAAGTGCATATTCTCTTGGTTTAAATATAGAGAAAGATGGAAGGCTGTGGTTGGATAATTAATGATTATTTAACAAAATAGCTCTGACTGCATCTGTAAATCACAGATTACTGAAGGTTGAAAAGTCTAATTCAGCCACTGTCAGCAGCACCATTAAACGCTAAGATAAATAAATAATCTTAGAACATTGGAATTATTGGAGAATGCTATAACCTCAAGTATGCAAGTGTTGTGTGTGTATATGAAGTGTATTAAAGTTGAAAAATATCCCAGAAGTCCCAGAAGAAAGGCTTTACTTTATTCTCTGAATTAACTAAAAAACAAAGAAAGCAATCAATAGTTAAATCTTGTGTATTTCAAGTAAAAGCAAAGCAGACAACACATTTTATTAAAATGATCCCGGCTAGTGTTGTGTCTTCGGAATAAGCAAAGTGGCCATAGCCAACATATCATTAGTTTTTAACTTGAATAAACACCTCAAAATAAAAAAGGGAGCATTATACAATGAAAAAAAATTACTAGGGGAGGGCAACGATATGAAAATTGTATATCGATATTGTGCACGTATTTCGAATCGATAAATACCAATACACACAGTGCATACTGTTGTTATTAAACCACTTTTATAATAAAATTATTTTGTTGTGCCTGTGTTGGCTCTGTGGGCAAAAAGTGAATAAACTAAGCTAAAGTAACAGTTGTCACATTGTCAGTCTGACTACAATTGGTTTATATTGATTTGTAAAGGACATGTTGTCTTCATTTTCCTTTTTTTTTTTTTTGCTGTAAAGGTGGCAAATAAATAGCAGCTTTACAACAGATTGATGTGTTTTTCTTTTTTTTTTCTTTCTAAAGAGCAGCTAAAGTGTTGGTGTCTTCAATATAGGTTTTGTTTTGTTACGTTGGATCTAAAGTTTACTTCAAAAACACTTTGCTTAATAATATTCCTGTTATATATCCTGTTACACAAATATAAAGCTTTTATTTTTTGCACCAGTAGGTACACTTGTGTTGATTCTTGGTGTACATATGCAGTGTCTGTGTAACGGTATATCCTACTGCTGAACTAAGGGAGACTGGAGTTATTTACTGGAACCTGGATGACCAAGGTTGGCTCAGGCTTGGGCAATTCAATGTGGTTGAAATTGAACTGCTTTATTGCTTACAACAAAACTAGTAATACAATTTAAGTTGAGTATACAAGTGGGTGTGAGATTGCTTCTGCTGATATTTTATGTAATCTACAATATCTCTTATTTTCAAACTGTACTACCGCTTTATAAATAAGAAAATGTATTATGATGCTGAAAATAATGTACACCAATACATGAAATACATGTCATTCATGTTAATCCTGACCTTTGGTAATGAACCTCATATTTGTTGCTTTTGGGCACAGAAAAAAGAAATGTATCATGTAGCTTGAAAATCCTCACAATGGTTAATGCCACCTGTGTGGAATGACCTTTAAAAAAACAAGCAGTTTGTCCATGTGGGAACTTCAGAACAAATTAAAAGTATCTTGGGTGACATTTGTGGAGGTTTTGTTGGGAAATAAGAGAAAGCTAGTGTTTCAATCATATTTTTAACAGATTGTATTTCATAGAAATGTATTATTAAATTGCCTCAGTAATTAGTTTAATTCCTGTATGTTTGTCAGTCCAAGTGCCTACTTGTTACCTAGTTGCTAAGGACATTCTTTAGTGCATGTTATTGAGTTTATTATAATCTGGGGGTACGTTTATATCACACAATATTTAATTTCCTGGAGACCCGCTTGCCCAATTGTCATGAAAACTGGTGTTAACATTATTTAGCATAAGCTATTGAGAATATCATATTGTGGAGAAACAGAGGGATGTGTGTCTGTCCGTACATCCGTTCATCTGTAGGTCACACATATTTTTGCATACAGCATATCTGTAGAATCGCTTATTAAATTGTGATTTAGCCTTTCATTACTCCTTATTCCATGTTATTTTGTACATAGTGCTGACTTCTGTCATGATGTATGGCTCTGGTATTAAGACATACTTGTTTAATCTGAAAGAACCTTCATTAGGACATTTTTTAGCAGAACTTGTCGAGAGTGTCAGAATTCAGAGGTCAATGGAAACACCTTAATTAAGTGAAATATGTGTTGTTTACTGTAGTGAAATAAATCTGAGAAATGCTGAGAATTTTTTTAAATCAAAAATACTTAATATGTATACAAGAAAATAATGTTAACACAAGCAAAGATGCGCAGGCCACAATATCCCCTAATGTAGACGTTTGCATCATAACACAGACGTCCATGGAGTCAAATCGAAGAATTGACTGATGATTCAAACAAAAACATTATATTAAATACTATGACTATATTAACATTTCTAGCCCATTTCTTATACTCTCTTCCAACCACTATGGATCCACCCTGCTATCACACACCTTCAACACACCTCCTGGTAAGGAGGGAAACTCACCCAAATCTATAACATTCTATAGTGCATCACATTTAAGCATTTTACAGACTGTCTTAACCTGTTAAATGTATAGTAGGAGCTCCAAAATGGAGTTAGGTTTTGTTTGTGTTTGTTTCTGTGTTATTAGAAAGTGTGTTAAGCTATTAACTTCCATTTACGTGTCCTGGGTCCTATCTAAAAGTGGGCAACGAACCGTGTGAGTGGCAACTCGTTTACAAATAATAATAATAATAATAATAATAATAATAATAATAATAATAATCTCTATTTTATATAGTGATTTTCATGTAGTAACAGTATTGTGGTAAAGTAAAATCACAACAAACCCGTACAACAGTCAGAATTAAAAAGTAATAATTTAAATAATATAAGTTATAATTTAAGTAGATACAAATTCTAGTTTTAAAAAGTGAGTTTTCAGTTGTGCTTTAAAAATACCAACACTTCCCGAGTCCTTCATTTCAAGAGGAAGAGCATTCCAGAACCTAGGTGCATAACTGCAACATGACTGATCACCTATTGAGCGGAGCTTGGCTATAGGGACTCTTAACAGTCCAGAGGCTGCAGATTACAAGTTACTCACAGGAATATAGCTAGTTATAAGGTTTGAAATGTAACTTGGAGCCAGGACATTCAAGGCTTTATAGGTCAACAACAAGATTTGCAATAATGATATTAATCCCAGAACTGGTGTTATATGTTCACACTTGTTCTTGTTAAAACTTTAGCTGCAGAATTCTGTACATACTATAGCCTACTGAGAACATTTTTTGATATTCCCGCAAGCAAGGCATTGCAGTAATCAAGTCAAGAAGAGACAAAAGCATGTACTAGTTTCTCCACATCGGGTAGAGAGAATAGGTGGTAGTCAAGCAATTTTAAAAAATGACACCTTGGTGACATTCCGCACATGAGACTCAAAGGTTAAACTAGGATAAAAAAAATGACACCAAGAGTCCTAATTTCAGAGCTATACCTGATTTCAAGCTCATCAATATTCATGTTAAAGCTATCAAGTTTGAACAATTGATATAGAGAGCCAAGCAACATTATCTCTATCTTTTCACAATTCAACTGGAAAATGTTCTGTTCATCCATAATTAAATTTCAGCCAAGCAGTGTGAAAGTACCGCTAGTGTCAGGTTTAGACTGTAAATAGTATCGTTCACATATGAGTGAAAACTCACGCCATGACAACGGATTACTGTAAAGCCACATATCTGCGACCAAAATATTTTGCGGATCACACCCATAAAACCTATTTTGCTCCAGAAATGTTGCCAACCTGTTACAATATATGAAGTATGTATTGTTAGTGGAATTTGATATTTGTGCCAAAAAGGTTTGCAGATTTTTTTCATACGCAAAAAACGCATAATAAAAGTCTTGCAAATACTTATGGCTTTACAGTATCTGACCAAGTAGCAGCATACAGATGCTGAATAAGACAGGCCCCAGTAGACAGTCCTGTGGAACACCTGTGGATACGAGACTAGAGGCAGAAGAACGACGACCCACTGAGTTTAAATTTTTTATTAATTAATTATACAAATCTTCTAACAAAAAGTGACTGTGTGTCTTTCAAGAGATAGGGAGTGCAGGTAATCATTTTGTTGATTAACAAATCCAGTTTATGCTACAAATCAACAGAAGACTGTTGAATCATCAACAAAACAACAGTCAGAAAAGAAAAGCGAAAAAAACATTTTATTACGCAACAATAATTTTAACAATTAGTTAGAGTACTGTATTACACATTTCTACTGTGTCACTTAGAAAAATGGCTTACGATTTCAGTTTAGCATTTCATATTGTTAATTAAAAGTAATACAATTATACATGACATAATGTAAAAGAAAAAAAAAATCATAATTACAAATTCACTTCCACACTTTCCTTCTAATTTTTATTTCAAATTTCTTCTGGACAGGTTCAAGAACAACAACAGTTTCATCATCACTAAGTAAATCTCCATCAATTACACAGAAGTTTGATGGAAAGTCAGCTTTTACATTTCTGTTGTTTAATCATTGTTCAAACAAGCTTTTGCCTTAAAAAAAGATATATTTTACCTGAGTGGACTACTTCTCGAAAACCGATCACCGACAATGGTTTTTGGGTCCATCTGTTTTAGGTTCAGCAAAACCATTAATAACTGGACTTTCTGTTGCTGGTTCACATTCCTTTATTTGTTTGTTTTTTGCATTTTTATTTTTCTTATGCTAGTTTCAAGTTCTAAATCTAAAAGTCTTCACTACTTTCTTGACTTACAACTAAAAATTGTGACTCTGTAGTAAGTGGGATTCAAACTAATTTGGAGGAGACACACATAGTTTAAGAAAAGAGCAAAAACCAATTATCAAATTAACAATCAATTGAATCTCATTATTAAACAAGGATCAAGTCGGAAGACATGTTTTAAGTGGCATAAACAACTCAAAGTGTTCGGTAAGAAAATAATCCACAGTTTCTCATGCCTAGGACCATTTAACTGGTGGAGCTATCCAGTGTCGGATATGTTGCTGGGCGAGATAAAACTAACTGTACACACTTAGTGTTATAGACTACAGTTGTAATTATGTCCAATTAAAAAAAGGATCACAAATAGTCAACTCTACAGCACTGGTGTAGCCAGGTGAAGCAAGCTTTTGTCACATTTTTTTCTGCTGGGAAAATTAACAAACACTTTGAAGATCTGAAGACAAGGGAACAATTGATAAAAATAAATAAATAAGCAAAGTAGTTTGGCAATTGTCCATTGATCACATTTAAAAAATGTTGTAACAATCAAAAGTTGAACATGCTGCAAATTTTTGACACTTGCTTCCCTAACTTTGATAATTACAGTATACAGATTGCTATCTAAATTATTTTACTCCTACTAACTATTCACAGAAAATTATGTGCTGATATATTAAATATTTTTCAAACCACACTAAGGAACAAATGAAAAAATATTTTTTAAATGATTCAAACAGTGGCAAACAATTACGGTAAATCTTTGCCAAATGTAGGCTACATTAAAAAATGTAGTTTAAGTCAACATAAAATTATTTTAAATATACATTAATGTACTTGTACCTTTCTTTGTAAGCATCTTGCCAAATATATAATTCAACACGTCATTAACTCATTAAGTTTACTTTACCATGAGACATGCTATGACAAATATGAAACGCTGGATCTGCATTGCCCACTCATGATGTATCACATCATGCAGGGTTTATTTCCCAACTGTAGCTAATTCTTCTGTTGTGATTATTGTACTTTTATAATGACATGAGTAATACTGAAATTTACATTTGCTGAAGTTGCTTCTTATAAAGTCTCTCTGGACATCTTTGAAAAGAAGATTTGGGTTTAGAGTACAGGGCCCAGTGCATTCTTTTTCTTTTAAACCAATGAAACACTATCATAAAAAAAAAGAAAAAAAAAAAAGATTCACAAATGTTTAACCTTGAACTGAAGCAATAAAAGGCTGATTTAACATCTACAAATGGAATACTTTTATATTCATCGACATAAGTTTTAGGAATAGGAGAACAGCATCAAATACGAGGCACTGTGGTCCAGTGGTTAAAGTCGAGGGCTTGTAACCAGGTCACCAGTTCAAATCCCACCTCTTCCAATGACTGACTCTGAACAAGTCATTTAACCTCCTTGTGCTCCATCCTGCGGATGAGATGTTAAACCAATGTCCTATTGTAAGTAACTCTGCATATTCTCAGTTCACAGCCTACCTCTATAAAGCAATTTGTGATGGTGGTCCACTATGAAAGGCGCTATATAAAAATAAAGATATTATTATATTGTATAAAACATTTATTTTATTGTGTTATCTGATTATCTAACTAACATGTCATTACATCAAAGACAGCTCTCTAAATGATGAGGTGAATATTTAAATATAATGTATTATAATGATTTTAATGTTTTACTGTGTACAGCTATGGGCAAAAGTTTTGAATCACTTAGAATTTAAAAAATAAATGACATGAAGATAATTTAGATCTTTTATTTAACATCATGTAATCAAAGAAATTACAAAATGATATAGCAAAAGTCTACCAGAAGCCATAACAGTAGTACAGTATTTCTTGTTAGAATTCAAAATTTAAAAAATTTCAATTGTCCTTTTTTTGATAAGTATATGGAAAACTACAAAGTGGTATGTACAGCGCTCCAAATAAGGTTTTGGGTCTGGGAGTAACTTACTCTCTAATTTTAACACAGACAGTACAATGTACTGTAATGACCAGTGCCCTCTGAGGAAAAAGCAGACGACAGACGCGTTGCCAGGGTACAATGAAGAAACATTTTATTGGTGAAATTAAAAACAACACAAAACAATAAAACCTCACTCACTCTACCCCACCTTCACTCTCTCCCAGGCCCCTTCCAATTCCAGTCTACCACAGGCCCCATCTCACAGGTTGTCTTTTCCCAGGGCTCCACGGCTAGGCTCCGCTCCACGCCTGAACCCCCAACCTCTATCTCTAGCTCTACATCTGCCCAGGACTGGAGTGTTAACGCTTCAAGTAGTGTAGCGTCAAATCTTTCTTATTGTTACTGTGATTGGCTGCAAAGACAACAGGGCTAGCCAGACAATGCATTCTGTGAGATGTAGTTGCTAGTGGAGGTTTTAGGGGAAGCGAGAGGGGAGGCAGTCAAGCTGTGCAACAAAATTGATATGCATATCTGTACGCATTATATTTTAATTTAGTGCGTATTTCATATTTTTTTAATGCGTAAAACTGACAAGTATGCAGCTTATCTGGACCGCTGGCTATGTAATTTAATATGTTAATGTAACATTATTCAGCAGGTTTCACTCAACATTATGAAGCAAATTGAGTTAATTCTATAGAGTGATGCAAAATCTTCAACCATAGCTACAGAGTGTGGTTACATCTGTTTATTGAATTTTTAAAAAATAATGCTCTGAATATACAGCACATCAAGTTGACAATTTTGTTTTCTAGTTTAACAGCTGATACCAAGTTCTAAATAGATCGTGTTGACTAGATTTCTTGTGTGTTATCTGATTTTTAGAAATCATTACACTGGAATGAGGAAATTGACAGAAGATAAGCACACTTTTTAGCCCTGTAATTATTCCTAAACCCACTTTTCCAAGCAGTAGAATCACACTGATTTTCCATTATCTGGGTATCAGCATTACTTGCTGGGTTCTCTAAAGAATGTGTAAGAGCAGTTGAGAAACGTACTACATATTGATGAAAGTTTGAGTGTGGGTATATTGTTAATTTGACATTATAGCGGTGGACTGGTGATATCCAGATCATGTAATGATCGGAAAATGTGGCAAGCACCCAGAGCAAACAAGAACTGTAATACTCAGCAGGCTTGGAGAATGATTTACTGATGACTGCAGCAAGGTTGTGCCTTGTAAAATGTGCCGCCAAATCTGTGCAAACATGTTATGAAGAGCTCACTCAATACAAGCTGTTTGATATAAAAAAAAGCCAATCAATAGCTTCACCTTTAACATAGAAGTACATATTTATTTTCAACTGCACAGCGAAAAAAAACTCCCTTGTTAGAAACATCATTTGCATTTTCTTTTAGTCCTAATAAACGATATGATTGACACATGTAAACATTCTCTAAATAAGGACCTTATGTCAATAATGGAACATGCTCCTGTCTCTAATCCAAGAATTAAGGTGGTTTCCGATATAAAAATGTAAACATGTCTTTCAGAACTTCCGACATTTTTCCTAGCAACCTGCTGTTGTGAACACAGGTCTATAGAAATGAAGAGAACATAAAACAGATGTACTGATTAGAAATTAAAGGTCATTAGGGTAGATTACTATCGGACATGGCACGGTGAACGCATTTTCTTTTTAAAAAAAAATATATATATATTATCCGCTTCTTGTTTAACTGGTTTCTACTGAAACAGTGATTGGTTGGTTTAGGCTTTCAGTTGCTTCAATTTTAGAAAGCAATTGAGAAAATGATGGTTGTCAGCCCTGAAATTACTGAACATAGCGTATGCACTGTCCCTAGAGTGTTCTTGTCTGTTTCGGTGAAGAATAATAGTGGATCAAAGCCTGTAAAGAATTCTCATATAGCAAAGTCAGAACTCAGTTCCGACCTTTGTATGGTGCACCTTAACTCCAAACAAAATTTGAACAAGCACTTTAGCCCAAATCTTTATTTTTTTAGTTTTGTTAGACTATTCTAGTCACACAATATTGCTTCCATTTCATTTTTGCAAGGCCACCCAAGGTAGAATTTCTATGCTACTTTCATGTATTTAAATTAAATGCCCCCAATAACGCAATCATGGAACAGTGTTTCTCAGTTTGAACCTATAACCTCTGGAACTGCAAATCAAATCCAGTTTCCTACTGTGTGATGACCCTTTAAGAAAAATGTGCAACTACAGTAGGTTCTGGATGAGCAGTTTGATTATAAACTACAGGGCTGTGAGTTGGATTTGTATCTCCTTGATATAATTGCTGGTTTAGGAGACTACCCACCATGACGGGTCTGGGGCACATCCTAACAACTTACAGGCTCCAAAAAACCTGGTCATTTTAAACTGATATATCAGACCTGTAATTTCAAACCTGGCACTTGCAAATTACACAACCTTGGCACTGTTACAGTATCTGAAGAAATTATTAGAAAGTTCATTCTGATATAAATCCTATTTGACACATTTTAAATTATAAAGTACTGATAAAATAATAAAACACCATTGTGCAATATTCATTGTTTTTGTATTGTTGTATTTATACTTCTGCAATATTAACAAATTGACATAAGTTACTTTGGGTGTGACTCCACCTGTCACATATCCACCATGATCAACCTCTTCAGCAACCTTAGTTTATTATTGAACAGAGAAGATTAGATGTCAACAACATTCCACCCTAAAGACGGAGCACAAGGAGGTAAGTGACTTGCTCAGGGTCACACAACGAGTCAATGAGTGAGCTGGGATTTGAACTGGGGACCTCCTGGTTTACAAGGACCTTTTCTTTAACCATTGGACCACGCAGCCTCCTTTGTTGGTAGTGTCACATGAGCTGTTCAGGGTGTTGTTATGTAAATAAATCCTGTTCATCTGCGGGGCGTATCAACTTCAACCTCCATCTCGATCTCCTGCCTGTCACTCAGGAGCGAATGCACGCACCCACATGGCAGACGGCTACTCTGTCAAGCATTAATACTCTGTATCTTTCTAAATAATATATTTAGGGGAGCTCCCTAATAAAGGTTGAATCTCAAAACAATAATTTATGTGAACACAATGTTACAGCTGTATATAATGGTATTTAAAACAGGATTCGTTAGTCCAACTTTTTACATATCCACCCTTACTCTGATCCAACCACAGTCACACCTAGTTTTAAAGAATTGCTTTCCCTTAAATAAAACCTATTTTCAGGATCTAAACAGTGGCAGATCAAATACAGACATCAAGGGAAATGTCATGGCCCCTTTTAATAGCATTACCTATTTCCAGATACAATAGTTTGTAGAAAGAGGTCTGTGGCAGAACAGGTTTTGGAATGGGTGGGGGTATTAAAATCCACTGATGCTTTGCTGGTTACATTTTTAAGTGTTGAAATGATAATATTCTGTTTTGCTCTGAGAGGTCATTCAAATGACAGTTCACCTCTTTGATGGTTTCTTGCAATAATGTATCCATCATTTAGAAACAGCAACTCTCATTCTGCCTCCAACTGATTTATTAATCATTGGTTCATACTTTCCAATTCAAAAACCTGAATGTTTGACTTGAGTAATGAACTACAGATGGGCCTTTATTTGTTTTAGTATGCAGAGTGATGACAGTGCCACAGACTGCAATATTTATTTCCATTTGCCCTTCTTTCAAGGTCCATACAAAGCACATCATTTTAAATAGCACTAGGGGGTAAGTGATTATACAACAAGCAAGCATAGCTTATACAAGCAAAAAGTGGCTTGGCAGTTTCGGTCAAGAGTATTTTAAAAGTGAGTTGGTGGATAGACATGATAGGTAGGTTAAGAGTTACTAAGAAGTTTGGAGAAAACCTATGTTACCACTAATGAGACAAATTTAGTTTTACGGACATGTGTATATAAGTACTACTTTTATAATAAAGTGTACATTAAGCATAAAAAATGTAATGCAGCCTAGTCCAGTTTACATTGGGGAAAGGCTATTTTAGCCATAGCAGCACAACCTTCCTCTCCCCTTGAAATCTTGCTACTGCAACATCACTCTGTGGGTCAGACAGATGGTTAGGGCTTGAATTCTTTGGGTTTTACTTTTTGTTTAGTTATGGGTTGTTTTTTCGTTTTTTATTATTATTTGGCAAAATCAGTTCTTTTCTGTTATTAAAAATAAACACCACTGAAACGCATCAATTTTCAGTTTGTATAATAAATTGCGTGTACATTTTACCAATACCTTGATATTTAATTACTGTGTCGAAGTCAGGATGTCCACATTTAGGATTCAGGCAATTTAGAATTCTGGATGCATTTTGAATCCGAGAATTGTGAGAATTATTTAGTTTTACTCACCCTGTCGATTGGTCAGTAGCAATGTCTTTGCACACTGTCTGTCTTTGTTCTTTATGTAGACAGAGTCGTGAATGATTTATACTATTAAAAAATATATTGCTGAAATCCAAGTTTGTCCTTTAAAACAAAAAAACAAGAAGAATCCTCTAAATTTGGGGGTGTTTTTTTGGTTATTATTGGTTAAAAAAAAAAAAAAAAAAAAAGAATTTTCCAAAAATGTCTTCGGGAGTGTTTTCTTTGATTATTATCAGTTAAATCCAAACATCAAAGAAGGTCAGCGTGATTGTCTTGCTGCACTTCTTCAGACAATAACAAATCAAACACCATTTTGCGATAAAAATCTGTAATGTTTTTTTTTTTTACCAGGTTGTAGTAATTTGTGACTTATCAATCAGATCAACAATGTTGAATCTCCTTTCAAATAAAACCACAGCCGTACTGGTGTATATTTCCTTTCTGTTGGGCGAAGTATAGACAAATCTAATTAGTCTTTATTTAGAAAAAAACATCTTAGCTTTGGTATTTAATTGCATTTCTTGTATTTAATTAATTGCCTACTTGGATGCTTCACACAGTTTTATACAGAATACTCTACACAGAATATATGTAGTAGTGATGCTTATCACTTTAAGTTTCAGCATTTTTCATACATGTAATTTCAATGAACTCAATGCCCTCAAGAACTATGGTTATATGTTGCTACAGTTATGTGCCAGGTTGGCTGGCGTTATATACAGTAACATGTGTTTGCTTGTATTGCATCTGCTTGTGTTTCCACGACCATGTCTGCCTTCTAAACAAGATGATTAATCTCGATGGTGACAACCTGGGTGACAAATTTAAAAACAAATGAATAAATAACTCAGTTAATAAATATCTGAAGAACAGAAACAGCTGGTTTTAATTATGTTACAATTTCAACCTAATTCAGGAGAAATTGCAGTTAACTGGCTGTACCAGTTATGTAGTCTAGGGTCCATTACTTTTAATCTAAAATATTGAAACTTAAAATGCTAATTTAAAGGGTCCCCGAGTGGTTCACCTGGTAAAGAGACGACTGCATAGAGTGTCATAGAGCCAGGGGAGGAAGATTATTTCATAGACAGCTTCATATTCACTCTGGTGCTCCAGCAAGTTAGGGAGGCAAAGGGAGCTTAAGTGGACACCTGCAGGGCTTTCCTTTGTCCTCCAGGAGATAATAGATTGCCTAGATGGGCTGAGCTCCTGGGCGTAAAGTGGAGGTGAGATCACAGGACGTCCACTGACCTTCGAATCTCCTGAGCTGTTGTGGGGAGTTGCTGAGGGGAAGAGACATAATTGGACATTAAAAACTGGGGAGAAAAACAGGGGAACATTAACAGGGCACTGTAAATTAAAAAAAAAAAATGATAAATCAAACTAATTTAAAAAAAAATAATAATTTCAGTATAAGGTGAGTTACAGTTCACTTGACCAATTCACAGGTATTGTATGGTAAATTGATACACCTTTCATCAATGAAACATGGCAGGTAATAGCCCAGGGGAAGGAGGATTATGAATCATAGTTTGGTGTTGTTGAATGCTTTTGCGGTTACATTCAGCGCCTTAGATCTGATATCAACGACTGTCTCCGATTAGGCATAAGTGCTGCATTTACACTTACATTCCGGAATGTAAGGTGAAGACGCCTGACACACTTTGAAAATACTACTTTCTTCAGTGCTTGCGGTAGATGTTGATGAAGAGGATTAGAAAAAAGTTGTGAAAGATACAGAAGGCAACGTATATTTAATCTTATTTTACTTTTACTATGTTCGTGTAATGTATAACGCAGTGATTATTTTATATATATATAAATATATATATAGAATATTATATAATATATATAATATATATATTATATAATTCCCCTGCTGGGAATTTTCTCAAACCATTCCGGAACATGTCAGTGCGGTTACCCTATCAAATCTTCCGGCTGTGCCGGAATTGAACCCCAAATTTTGAGAGCATAAGAGGACGTGCTCCGGAATACGTTCAGTAGCATTTACTGGCAAAAAACTTCCAGAATACATCCTTTTGACTGCTCATGCCAGAATATTTATGCAAATGGTTTCAACCAAACAATGTTCCAGCTACCCTCAGCACACTGTAAGAAACTGAACTCCTGCAACTACAGTTTAGAATTTGTTTTTCTTGTACTTGTGTAAATGTTTGCCAAGTGTATTTATGATCTAAGTTAAAACCACATTATGAAATTGGTGCAAGGGGTTTAGAAGTATGGGTCATTAACCATAATATATCTGTCTGTTCTTTAATTCATGTGATGACATCAAGCCAAATCCACAATAAATGGGTAAATTCACCAAATCTGACACCAGACTGTAAAACTAATTTTCTTGTTTGTTTTTTTTTTGCCAAAGAAAAGTAACTTTGAGTGAGTCTCAAAAAGAAGACAAAGTCAATTATGTTCATAAATCACTGCTGCTTGTTTGCTTTTGCTCTCCGCCTTGAACATTTTTAATATGCAAGATGTGTTTGTCGTTGCTAAATAAATTACTGTTCATAAAACAAATCTTCATCTTATTTACCTTTTTGTGAGGTTTAGGGGCGGGAGCTAGGGCTCTTCTACTTTTCTGCTCCTGTCAGTCATCATCTACTACCTATTTAAAGCCTACTCACCCTTATCTCCCTTGTCAAGTGTTTTGCTTGCCATCCCCAAAGGATTCAGGTTTGCAATCGCTACCTGTTCTATCCTCAGGGATGCTATGCACCGTCTTGGAGGCCATGCCTTTCCTCATCAAGCAAGACAACCCCTTTATATGTTTTCTTTAGAAGTCTCTCCTCTACCAACTCAATCTACGATCTAACAAGCTATTCCTCTAGTCTCGGCTCCCATCCCATGAATTATACTATGGAAACACATTTAGAATTTTTATGGACATTTTGTAAACTTTGAGTTCCGTTATGGACAATCACTAAATTGGCATTCTAATTAATATTATAGCATGAATGATTTTAAAATAACATTTGCTCAAATTAAACTGTCTGAAAGGAAAATTATTTAGGAATAGAATAAAATACAGAAAGCTTTAGCTTTGCCTTTGAGAGCTTCAATCAATGATCCCCTCATTTTTAAAAACGGTTCAATGTGCAATAACTTTGTGGGTAACCATTTCAGGTTTTAAATGTGAAGGCTTTAATTCTTACTCCTTTCCCTCCTTCCAATAATAGAACTGCTTTCTAGTATTATTGTTATTGTTGTTGTTACTTCCTTATTTAATGGTGATGTTTTAACATTTTAAATAAAAGCTTTCGTTTTGTTGTTGTAAGTAATTGTTTCTCCTTCCTCGCATGTCCCTTCAGCCCATGTTATTTGGTCACTTCTGAATGAATAATATATTGGTGAAGAAACCAACCCCCTTTTCCTCCTTCTGTTGCTATGGAAACCCCTGCCACTATATTAATGGGCTCCTTACCTGCCTGTCACCTCTGAACACATCTTTCCATTTCCATGCGAGTCATTTAAAAAAACCCCGGATGTAAGCATTCAAGGAGTGCTCTTGTACAGGCAAATCTTGTAATTGGGAGCTGAGCACAAAAAGGAAAATTGCTTAAGATACTTATTGATCTTATATGAAACAACTGACTTGCGAGCATATAACTTTTTGGCAACATGTTAATTAAGTTATTTGATAAAATAAAATAACTAATATGTTGCCAAATAATGTTATTTTAACAGTACTGTATGTGCAGGCCTAAAATACATATATTTGAATACCACTATTGATTTTGTATTTACGATAATAACGATCCAGACCAAAAAAAAGCACTTTCACAAAATCAACCCTTTCATTGCTTTAATACCTAACTAAAATATCTGATTATACAACTAAAGGTCTATTTCTCTACTCTATCAGCTTAGTCATCCTTCTTGGTTCTGAGAAGTCACTCCTTCTAAATAGAATAGATAATATAGACTGTACCTTGACCAGCTGGTGTCTATTACCCAATATGTTTTAGGCATTTAAACTAAAGGGTACCAAATATCTTATGTTAGCACAAATAACAAAGAAAGGCATGAGGGAAGTGGGTCCCACCATGCCTAGATACAAACTAGCATGTTATACATTTTCTACATTCTAGAGCAAATCAAACACATTTACAAATATTCTCCTTCGTTAAAAGATGTATTCTAGCCACTCAATACATCATGTTTTTATATAATTGCCTGTGCATGCTTCTAAGACCACAGAACCATTTTTACCCTGCCATAATATGACAACTGTGAATTATTTTCAATGATATAGCCACATATTTTCAGTTTTAATTTAAGAGAAGCTTAGATTGTGCTGTTGAATCACACAATCTATTTGGTCAATTATATCTCCCAACCTCGCTACTCTCATGCTACCCATCTGCTTTGCACTCTGCTTTGCACTCTCCACTAGCAAGTGATCTCTGCTCGCATTCAATTCAGGACCCATGCTGTTGCCTAAAGCTCTCCTCACTACATTGCCCCCTTCAGGAACTTCAGGACTGCTCTGTCTCTCACTACCTTCCACCTCCTCCTCAAGACTCACCTGTCTAGGCTGCACTTAGATCTCTTGATCTGCTCCTCCTGCTATGTACTGTACCGACCTTTGTTACTGGATTTTCAGCTGAAGCACTATTGCATAACTATTATTCTGTTGTGTGTGTGTGTGTGTGTGTGTGTGTGTGTGTGTGTGTGTGTGTGTGTGTGTGTGTATATATATATATATATATATATATATATATATATATATATATATATATATATATATATATATATATTATATTAATTAATCCTAACTTGTTGCATCTTATTTTATACTGTATTTTAACACTTGCTGTGAACTATAAGGTATTTAAATGTTGTTTTGCATTGTAACCTTGTTGCATTGTAAAGTTGCCTTTGATAAAGGTGTCTGCTGAATAAATAAACAAATAAATAAATAATTACATTGAAAGGCTGTAAAACTATTAAAGTTATATTTATTAAACATGTACTGTACTTTACTTAATCCTAATCCTGCAACAGGATACAGTTTGATATTTAGGAATGGCTTATAAAAGAGTATTATAACTGTAGTTTAATGAATATGTTGTTGTTTTTTAAAATATATAAATAATACCAAAGGGATTGGGTGGTTAGTCTTGCAAGTCTAGGAAACAGTCAACAGTTGTTTAACTGAGGAAAAGCATTAACTTGCTCATTGATGATACTTGTCTGCCCTCTGTTGGTCTGGATGTGTGTAACAATTACTATCAGGGCTTTTTTTCCATTCTTTAGTTTGTCAGGCAAACATCGATCAAATTGTTTAACATCCTTCAATACAGTAACTGTTTTTAAAAGTTTAAATGTTATGGGCCTTTACATAAATTCCCTATTTTTAACATAAAGTAAATGTACACTAATATCAATGCACAGTAAAGATTGCTTTTACAAGAATACCACTTAATGATATTTAGAATCCAGCCTTGATCTTGTTCAGCACTGCTTAAAAAACATATTTGTGAAAAATGTAAAAGATTGTAAAATAAATACATAAATAAATTACAGGCGTCTACTTCAAAGGTCTTCCTCCGCTCACCTTCTGTACATGGTGTCCAATAAAGAAAGTGTGAGTTTAGCTACTCAAACCTTGGAGGATTCATTAATTGTGATCCCCCCCCCCCCCCCCCCCCATTCAAAAATCATGAATTCATAAATAATTATTATTATGTGAGGTATCCATTAAGTGTAAAATAATGCTTCTGTTATTATTGATAGACAATCAGACGGGAAGGTATAGATAGATTGGTTCAGTTTAATAACTAAAGACATGGCTGAAACAAAGAACTGGACAGGAAGGTTGCCTGTAGCCCACACTGATCAATGTCACTTACTCTACTTACCGTAATACAATACCTCCATTTCTACAAGTGGTTGCTGACAGAATGACCTTATAGTTGTAGCTTGAGGAAAGAAATCAATGTATTCATATCTGATATTGATTTACAGGGTGACCTTGTTTTGTCAGTAAAACAGAGCAGAAGCTATTGTCCCTATTGAAAACATAAGATACCCTTTCTCCCTAAGATACCCTTTGGGCAGTTACATGGAGAAAAAAAATATATATATATATATATATATATTAATATATATATATATATGAACAGTATTTGCATCATCAGTCAATGGTTCCCCCCATTACTCTTCTACTCAATTCTCTTCATTATGGTGTTCTTTGTCAGTATTCTTAGGGAAAGATAACAGCGGTCCTTTCAATCACATGTATAGCTTTACATTATGGTGACTTGACTAGCATATTTAGATGATCTGAGCTGTGAAGCACCACGTGCTGTGCTGTCCATTAACTATATTGTTACTATTCTCTTTTTCTGTCAGAGTCCAGTGACTTTGGATGAAAAACTATGACTGTGGCGTTGCACAGGCAGGGGTTGTTCTTTGTATACACTGCTTTTGGGAGGTGATTCCCAACTGTTCCCGTCTCCTATAACTATTCAGGCTAGCGGCAATCTCCCCCTGTGAGCCAGGAATCTCTAAAGAAGCCGGCACTGTCACATATGACCTTCTCTCTTTCTAGTTTTCGACCTTTATCTTCAAAATGGTGGGATACTGCCATGGTAATTATCTCTTCCCTTATCAACCACTATCCACCTAGGAATGTTTGACAGGAAGAAGAGTCTCATATTCATACAAATGGAAATCACTCAACCATTTTTTCTTTTGGGTTACATTTAAGGACAGCAATGTGGCAACTACCCATTTTCACATTCACAGCCAAAAGGGAATGTACAGCTGTGGTCAAATGTTGCATCACCTAGAATTGTATGATTGAGACATATTTAAAAAAAAAAAAAAACAATTTGAACATAATTTAGATATTTCATTTCACATCATGTAATCAAAGAAACTACAAAATGATATTGTGCAAGTCTTTTGGAAGCCATAACAGTAGTTCAGTGTTTCATGTTAGACTTTAAAATGTCACATCTTTAAATTTATGTCAGTTTTTCATTAAGTATATTCAAAACTACAAAGTGGTATGCAATTCAATATGTTAACATAACATATTCAGCAGGTTTCATTCAACTTTATGAAGCAAAATCAGTTTATTCAGAAAGAAGCCATCCACTTAGTGGTAAAAATAACAGTTTACTGGTTGTGAAAGACATGCCTGATGGCACATGAATAATTGGCAAACAGTTATGCCCGACAAGAACATGATAACCGACAGATACATAATACATTCACATTACAATTTGGCCCATGGCCTTATCCATTGGAGCTCGATAGCCGCCCCTATGCTGGCTGAGCTGAGATGAATACAATACAGTGATTAAGAATTGGCCAGCGGGCAGGACAAGTGGCACTTGGGGCCACCTTCCCACTAGACAAGGCACGCTGCAGGGTGGAGGCAGGGAGGAGGAGGACCAAACAAAGAAACAACAGGCATTTGTGGGCAGAGAGACCTATTTAACTGGTCAAACTGGTAAAGTATAAGATTGATGGGTGGAGTTTCCTTTCGGAAAGACAACAAGTTTCCAATTCTGTAGAATGATGCAAAAACTTTAGCCATAGACTCAAACTGCACTGAGAGACTGAAACCTAATTACATTGCTCTAATTCTCCTTTTATGTGTTCAGATTAATGCTGTTTTAACTGTTTTTGGTGGAAGTTTCAGTCTATTCCTGCCATCTGTTATGCTTTCAACAAATTGCTCAGATGTTTTCTGTTTTAAATTGCTTCCATTCACACCAGAGGCTTAAGGTGAATGAAGTGAGAAAATGGATGAGTTTTATAGTTCATGTTAATCATCTTGCTTCTTCACACCAATCATTTTTATTTGATTTGATATTTAAAAGAAGCAGGTTTTACCATAGTATTTATGTCATGTAATGCTAAGCATTTAACTGTAAATGTAGACTTTTTTATTTTACCTTAGTAAGTTAAGTTATTGAACATTCATTAGAATCGGTGGTGTTGCAACAGAATCTCAAGTCACTAATGCAGTTGAAATTAATATCAATGACACAGTAAAGAGTGCCTCTGAAGTGGTAAACTTACTGAAGTGCAGAACATTGTTAACCATGCAACAAGTTGGACATCATCTGTCTACTAACGAATGCATGCAAGTGTAAGCCTTCACTTTCTCTTTTCTTCACTTTCTATTTTAAAAAATCTGCATGACTTACAGCATTTCTATTTAATTTACAAGCCCACTTTATGATCCCCTGACAGTTTAAAACATTCTTGCACATAATCATTAATTTATAAAATAACTGCTAAAGGACATATTCTGCATCTGCTAACCTTGTCGAGCTTACAGTAGTTATACTAAGTTAGTATTGTATACTGTATCTGTTACTAAACAAACACCAGAGTCAAGATAAGCAACACCAACATAATCACAATGTAATACCAGCAACCTGCTACCAGCTGCTTACTTGTATTTCCATTTGCAGTGTGTGTGTGTGTGTGTGTGTGTGTGTGTGTGTGTGTGTATGTGTGTGTGTGTGTGTGTTATGGATATAATTGCTTTTTAAAATAAACTTAGTTTTGGTGAATATTTCTCACAGTTCTTTAAGCTCTAACATAACACAATATACCCTAAAAAGTTACACATATATAGAATGTTAAATCTGCTTTTTTTTGCCCCAGGTTGGGTTTAGGACTTGCGCATCTGTCAGTATTAACACTTGGGAACAATGATTAGTTATGACTTCAAGGAGGGTTAATCTATTTCATTCTCAGAGACAAAAGGGACACGGGAGCCCTTGAGCTCCTAACATACTTAGCACGTTCTGATTATGTGAAGGGCATTTATCATTTATAATAACTAAAGGATGGTGTTCAGCGACAGGTGCTTATTGTAATATATGACTAGTAAAAAATATACTGATAGTTAACATGCAAATTAATCTGGTTATGGATAGGAGGCAGATGGCCAATTATTTAGCATCAGTTTGTGTGAAATGAATAATCCCCTGATCTGTGGAGCATATCGCCTGTGATCTCACTGCTCTATGGCTGCAGCTGGCCTCACACTTTGCTACAATGACAGCAAGATAAACTGAACTCTACACTGAACAATAATGCTCTGTTATAAATCTTACTTAGAAATACAGAAATAAAAAGATTGTAGGTCAAGTTGGGAACTTTGGAAAAGAGATTGGGCATACCAAGAAGAACAATGGTTTTGATTTATTTTATTTTTGATATGTACCCTGTTGAGCTAAATGCCATCATGGGTCTACAAAAGAACTCTGCTTTTGTGATTTATTGGTCTACCATTTTATCCTATACCATTTGAAAAATGAGTTTGGATTTTCAAAGTAGTTTACTTTATTCTATGTATTTAAGGGTCTTTCAAAAAGCCTATTTTTAAATAATCTTTTATTTGTATTATTACAAAGAGCAGAAGTCTGAGAAACTATTATTTTCTCTCCCTTTTGCATTCAATATCTCAGAACATTAAAAAACTCCACTGGGTTTCTGAAAAGTATAAGTTTGCTCTATCAACTGTATATGGGGTTTAGACCTACAGTATAAGGTTTATAACATATCTTAAGGGGAGGAGATGGGGGTAACATTTAAGAAGGAGATAGGGGTTATGTTTGGCAAAGCTGATTTTTTTTGTATCCTAAAGCTTAAGCGAAGAAAAAGCAGTACCAGCTCACATTGATTTCTTAAAAGATACGGTATAAGCAGTTCAACATTTCCACAAATGAAAATAGATAAATAATTATTACCCATTTACATATACAGTATAGACTGTAAATTGTTAAAAAAAGCTATACTCATGAGATTCATATCTTGTTTCTCTATTTGTTTTATTATATTAATTAAAAGATGTCACAGACACAAGTCTCTCCATTTTTTGCAGCCTACTAATTTAAAATGAAGTTAATCAGAATCATTACATTTATTAGTTTTAAAAAATACATTAATGAACAGTTATGCAGCAATAAGAAATGTAAACCAGATACAATGATTTGCATATGGTATTGACACCATCTAATATTTTCAGTATTATTCCCCAGAATAGCATGCATTAAATGTGGATTTTAATTCAATGTTTTATTGATGTGGAAACAAAAAGGCCTATCCCCAGTTCTGAGTCCATGAAGTATTTCTAGATGGAGTTGAAGAGGTCGGTTTTGTAGTATCAAGCAGCTGAAACACATCTGTTAAGAGTGTGAAGAGATATTCCCCCGGCTTGTGTGAAATTCTTGTCCTGTACATAAAATGACAAGCCATCTAGAAACTGTGATTAATCCCCCAACCCAAAAGAGGTTGCTTCAGAACAGGGCCATTGATTTTTAATTACTGGAAGCTTATTCCAGTCTTCGATGAAATCCTATTTCATGAAAGACTGGAATAAACTCTTTGTAAATATGGACCACTCACTTTATTCATATGACTGCAATGCATTTAATGGCACATGAATATACTTTTGAGAATTGCTAATGGAAAGTATGCCATTGCGTGTTCAACAGCTTTTAGTGCGATCAATGTACATCCATTATAAACACAAAATAAGAGAGAAAAGAATAAACTCTGTATCCCCCTTTGTTTTAGATGGAGTTACTTGAGCTGCTGGAATGTGTTCGTTTGTCCCAAGGTCTGCTTAATATTTGAAACAGGTTCCGCCCTGTCATGAGGCAGAAAGTAATTGCAGCGGCCATGTCAAGTCTACGACTGTCAGACAAGACTAATACCTGACATCACAGTCACAATGACACCCTACCCAGTCTGTGAGACATCTCTGAAAATCCCTCCTATTGCAACCTGGGACACCTGCATCAGCACTAACAGTGCAGCAATGACTTTACCGTGACTGATTGCCTGCAGGCTGTCTTCTGTGTTTTCCCCTTTTACAGGACAACAATCTCAGAAAAAGATGAACAATAGATCACATTGCCAGTACTGGAGTGGATGTCCTGCTTTATAGCACACGAAAAAACTGTCAGGATGACAGTGACAAAGCAAACTGAACATCTGTAAATCTGCCTGTATACTGTACATAACACCTTCTGTGTATGCAAGTGGTCATAAGAATATCCCATATACATGCTAGCTACATTTCACCACTCTGGTCTGTGGATGCAGATTGCTTGCATTGAAGCACCCTGGTGAACACACAATGGTGAGCTTCCTTATGGCTATCCATTTGTTCAATATCTCTACTTGTTTTTGACTAATGTGTAATATTGCTAAACAGTCAATCAAATGTTTATGCAGGTCCTTATCTGCACCTCCGTTATAATGTGTTCAGATGTCTTTTTTGCCCTTTTGTGTCTGCCACTGTCTGTTGCTGCTTCAGAAAAGGCTGAACAGCCATAACACTGAAACACAGACAGCCTTTAATGTAGCCTGTTATGAAGAGGTTGGCCTGTAGGTCTTCCTTTCAGCTGTCAGTTTCCATAAAACAAGTGCTACATAAAATAAACAGAGGTTTTGAGACATGTTTTTTTTTTCTTCTGTGTATGCTTCCAGCATGTCATTTTTATGGCATTTGCTCAGGTCATACAAAATGGACCACCTGAAACTCAAATACTGTATAAATAGTACACCTGCATGTAAAGTGCAATGAGAGCAGTACAATATTTTGACCTGCCAGAAATCCTGTTGTGACTTATTTTCTTCTAAATGCCCCATCCCTGAACCCCCGAGAACATGCATTCAGCATTCTTACTGACTGACACAGCTTTACCAAAAAAGATCAGCATTCCATAGTGGGTGGTAGAGAGGAGAATGCTCCACAGGCTATGTCTCTCAAGTGTGAATCAAAACAACGTGGACGTGAGTGAGTTATTTTGGCACATGAGGGGGTAATATGGGCTATCTTGTGGCACAGAGAGAATCGAGACACTCATAAACTACCTCTGCAAAAAAAGGCAAAGGGTAGTGGATAGTGGATAAAGAAATCTACTGTATTCACTTTACTACAACATACATTTTTCTTAAACATAAAGATTCAATTTGTTTTTGAAATCTAATGTTGTTTAAAGGGTACAATCTTGTAGTCATAGTGGTGTGTAGTGGGTTGGATTCAAGAAGCTTTAAAGCAAAAACTTCAGGATATCAAATAATAAATTGATCAGTTCAATAGATACCACACCGCTGTATATCTTAGAGGATTATCTGTGGATCTGCATGAACATTATTGCATCTGTGCTCATACATATTTATAAATGAGTTCATGTGTGTTCATGTGTGTGTTTGTGTGTGTGTATGTGTGTGTGTGTGTGCGTGCGTGCGTTCGTGTGCACGCGCGTGAGTGTGTGTGTGTGTGTGTGTGTGTGTGTGTTTGGTGTTTGTGTTAGTGTGCATCAGTTTATTTTGTGCTTCGACAAACATCTATCATGTTTGATATTCTGTCCAGACTAATCTTAAATATAAATTTCTGCCACATCCTGAAATGTGCCTTTAGTGTTATACCACTGACAGTCAGGCCTGTCAAAACCTCACTAGTGTATTGAGGCCAGATCAGCTTTAAAAATAAACCTGTCATTTCTGAACAAAGCCTTATTGTAGTGACAAGGTAGGATACTGCATCAGCATGCTCGCTGCGAAAGGAACACACTGAATTGTTAAGCACTCTCCTGCTTCTAGGCTACACAAAGAAACCTAGTTTAACCTAGTTTCCTTTTCAATATTTAGAGTAAAACAAAGACTTAATGTCTCTATAGCTTTCAAGAGGAAACATTCCGAGTGGTTCTTATTGCAATTTGTCAAATACTGTATTATTTTCATCTATCTGTGTTAAAGTATCTTCACCTTAATTCAGTAGCTGCTCTTAAGTTCTCATTGCCTGTCATAGATAAGATCCAGGTAAGAGCCCGTGTCATCTAGTGATCTGCCACTTTGGATCATGTTGTCTTTTGTTTTACTAGCAATACACTGAAGTGCACTCAGTGGTGCTGGTGTTTCCTAATTTAAAGACACGTTGACTGAAGTCATAGTCAAATCACCATAACACAATAATAATAGAAAAAAACACAATACCATATAAATTACAATATGACCCACGCTCATAAAAAAAGTGCAAAAACAAAAAACTAAGAACTAGAGAACCATTTCTCCACATGCCTCTACAGTATGCATTATAAATAAACACTGCATTGCATTGTCCTGATTGCAAGCAACAGCATCTAACGCCCCACACAACAAGAAATAATAGTGTGCTATCTCACAATGTTATCGATGCATCAAACTAAAACAGCTGCAGTTCACTTCACAAGAAATAAATAGCCTGTTTAAGACTTTCTCTCAACCATGCTGTGTTCAGGTTGGTCTTTATATACCATATGACTACACATCAAAGAACTTAACAAGAAAAAAAAAAAAAATTCCAGATGCGTTATTTAAAAATCTGTACTACTTAGGTCTGAACACGTTCACAGGGTTTTCCACTGGATAACTCGTTCACTTGGTTAACACTAAAAAGAGTTATCCTTCAAAGCTGATGTTCAAAGCACCACACCATGTGTCATTCTGCATGGTATCAGTACCTGTCCAGACTGATCTACACTCAGACATGAGTTGTCAGTTCATCAGGGGGCCTCTCTGCATATAAAACTGTTCAGCAAGGTCTTAAATCCCATAGAACTAGCAATATTATCACTGGTGCCCATTGTCTTCTGTTGGAGATCTTTTGGTTCTTTGCTTGTATTTTATACTCTATGCAATCTGGACTATGCAGATGTTATAAAGGCAACACCAGATAAAAAGTCGATGGTGTTTCCTGTTATATGTAATCAAGTGTTGAAGTTCAATCTCACTCCAATAGCCTAGCTGCAATTTATAATGACTTACTATAGTGTTAATTAAGCAAATAAGAGATTGTGGACTGTAATCATATTTGCAAGATTAATCTAAGTGTCTGTTGTACACAGTGGTGTAAGTGTTTTATTATTACCTGTTTAATCACCAACAGTGTAAACAAATGAGTCAAATATTCCTCCTCTAGCTCTCACAAGATAGCAGCACCCAGCAACCAGGCTCCCTCTAGTGGACTGGGACTTTATAGCAGTATAAACACACGCATCAAAATGCTGTTTATCAGGCTATGATATTTCTTTATATATTTGTAATAAAATTAACTGTGTAAAGTCTACTTGAGCATTTTTTTTTTCCAATATGACGAAGAAAGCCCCGAGGTGACTGTGTATTCTAAAGACAGAATGGCATTGCTATACTTCTTTGTGTCACTAGAGGGCAATCGCATACAGGCTGTATTTATGTGGTTTGTTTAATGTTGTAGTGCATTGCACACATTGGATTTTGAAAGCACGATAAGATGGAAAAAGGGCGAAGAACATTTAAATGTTTCTTAATAAAATAGTGATATCGATCTGTTATATTTACTGATGCCATGTGTTTCTGTCTACTATTTATTTATTTTTTGTGTACTTTCTAAACTATCTTGGGTGCTATATTCTCTGAGCTTCCAGTTTCCAGTAGGACGAATACAAATGCTACACCTAAGAATAGAAAGATAAAAAAGACAAAGGAAAATTGACCAAATAAAAACGAAAGATTACAGTGCAACAATATTTCTGTCAAAAATGTTTTACTAATTTTACAGAGTATCTAGTTACAGTACATGCTCGTCTGGTTCTACAACAGGTACGTGAATAAGGTCATTTTACATGTTAAGAAAACTATTGTTTATCCACATGTTCTGTCAAAGTGATCTGAACTTATTATTATTATTATTATTATTATTATTATTATTATTATTATTATTATTATTATTATGGGTAATAATAATAATAATAATAATAATAATAATTTATTTTTATTAATTTTTATTGAGAAATTATTTTTGTTATTTTTTGTACAACGCGTCCGCCCCCCCCCCCCCCCCCGTCGTGTCGCCCCCCCCCCCCCCCCCCCCCCCAATACAAAAAAGTAATGTTAAAATTCAAAGGCGAAAGTTCCAGTACTGACTGCTCTGTATTTTTCTATGCCAGTTTTATACTGTTTAAATTAGTTAATCTATGACATTTTGCTTTGCACGTGCTTCCCGTGTGGTCCCTTTTCACGACAGTACCTCCAGTATAATCGAGGATAGGATTTACTGTGCTGTCTTGGTCTTAAAGTTTATTTTGGTGCAGTTTATATATACACCTGGGCAAAAAAGTGCAAACAGGTTTTACCAAAATGACTGACCCTTACGTGACTGATTAATTAAACACGCCTGGAATCGCAGTTATTTTTAATACGTCGTTGTGTTAAACAGTGAACACTACTGTTGCGGTCAGTATGGGAAACGTTACAATTTTGATAACTCGTCAATATCTGACAGCTGGCAAGACCAAAATGTTTCGATGATTAGACGTGTGTGTTTAGGTAGGTAGACCCACCACAAAAATAAATATTGGGGTTTCCATTAGTCTGATATTGATAATTGATAACTCGGTGCAATAAAGTATAAAGAATTAATTTGCCTTTGCATATATCTGGACAACTCCTTATCCAATTGTCATGAAACTTGGTATTTTATTGTTTAGCATGCGTTGTCGAGAATGCAAGATCCTGGGGGGTCTTTTTGCCACACATTTTTGCATACAGTATATCTGCAGAATTGATTCTAAATGCTCGTGAAGCTTCTGTAGGTACTGTTCTGTAGTGCTGATATACGTCACGATCATGAACGTTTGAACTGATCTGTCTCATTTTCAATTTCCAGAAAACATTTGGCTCCACCAAAAAAAAAAAAAAAAAAAAAAAGAATGTTCCATATAAAACCACGTACAATATTTTTAAATGCAGTCCCTAAGTTGCAGAAAAGCATATCAACTTCTCGGACATGCCAGAGCAATCACAAACTTGCATCTTTCCTGGAAGCTGCAAAGATGCCAGAGAAGAAGCTCAGAAAACTTGTGTTTCCCTTTGAGGACCTTGAGAGGCATCTGTCAAGCAAAGTAAACACGAGCAACTTCCATCTTTTTCAACCAGGGTTTGAAGACATTAAAAGGGCTGAAATGTTTTTTACACCTTCAAAAAACCAGAAGATTGATTATTTCACATCGGCTGTTAGGATGGATCACGCTCCATTAATAACGCAATCGGAGGTCAGTGAAAACGCTCGATCTGAAACTGCAGCTATGAGAGTGAGCAATTAATTCTCTCTGCTACTGTCACAGTCTGTTGAGTAATTAGTGTATTGTTTCTTTGCTTTGCCAGGTGTTACTTTATCAGGTTTAAAAATGTTTTAAGCAACTCTAATCTACGTAGCATGCTGCACTGCAACTTGTATTATTATTATTATTATTATTATTATTATTATTATTATTATATAATAATAATAATATAATAATATAATAAATAAGTAAAACTTACGATGTCTTCACGTCAACGTATAATTCAGTTAAAGTATAAATATCATTAAACGATTTGCTATAATGCTTTATTTATGCTATAATATATATATATATATATATATATATATATATATATATATATATATATATAATATATATTGTGTGTTGTACCATTATGGTAAGTATAACATTATTGGTGGTGCAGGGTGGTAAGTCTTCTGTTTAAAATGCTGGCTTTATTTGTTTCAATAGGTATGCTTTATTGGCAGAAGCAATGTTGGAAAATCTTCTCTTATAAAAGCTTTGTTTTCCTTGGTCCCAGAAACTGAAGTCAGGGTTTCCAAAACTCCGGTAAGCAATATATTGGTTAAAAAGAAGCTACAAATCATAGCATTATTGTGCCAACAAAATGAGTCAATTAATAACACCTACTGTGTAGAAACATTACTGTAAAGTTGATGCTGTATTAAAACATTTAAACAAACATTTATCAGTATTTTACAGTGTGGTCTATAAATATGTGAAATGGACGTAGATTATTTTGAAATGCAAGCAGTTTTCTGTTGTTGCACAACCTCTTGTGTCATATATATGTAATACATGTAGTTTATATACCACAAACGGAAAAATCCTCTCTTGAATGTGGTCTACTTGAACTGGAGTGACCCTGTAGTTTAGAAGCACGTGAAGAAGTCAAGTGTTATGTTAATTCTCTAGAATCTGAATGTACAGCCACATAGAAAACAGCAAGGCCTGCAAGCAGGTGCAAGCCACTTAGAGACAGATGGGAGCCAAATTCCAACATGTAACTATAGTGTGCAATGCCTAAGTATTACAATCTGTGAGAAAACTGACACGTTGATTTTATTTTCCTGTTTAATACAGGGACATACAAAGAAAATGAACTTCTTTACAGTGGGCAAGGCATTTACTTTAGTTGACATGCCTGGTTACGGATATAAAGCACCCAAGGATTTTGTGGATATGGTGGAAACTTACCTAGAAACACGACATAAGTATGTTTTTGTTTCTTTGTTTTTCATGATCTCTTATGTTTCTTTAAAGTTTAGTTATTAAAAGCCCTGTTAATGTAAGTAAAGGTACACTTTCCATTTTTTTGTGCAGTAGAATGCCAGTTATATTTAGAAGATCTGTCTTATCTATGTGTATTAACGCATACATCCTTTTACATAGTTTGAAGAGAACATTTTTGTTGGTGGATGGCTCGGTTGGACTGCAGCATGCAGACAGAATAGCCATTGATATGTGCGAAGAATTTGGACTTCCATATGTTGTAAGTTACTGAAAACCATTTAGCCGTTCATAAATATCAATATCAGTACCAATGAGTACAACTCTCTTGATTTCATAGTACAAATACATTTGTATTTTGTATTGTGTTTAGTGTATATGAATAAATCTGCTTAGCAAGTACTTTCAGCCCTCGTGGACACCCCTGATATTTATCATCTCAGCATAGAAAGACTAAACCCGTGGGAAGTTGTTCTGTAGTGACTGGGGTTTGTGTTTTTGATTATGAATGGCAGGGAAAGCTACTGTGTGGCCTAGACATGAGTCTTAGCACTCAAGTGTTGCTCCTTAATATGGCATAAATTGTCAGTTCTTTCATATGAAATACATACAAAGTGATTCACTGTTTGCACAGTAATGATGAATGTATTGTCAAGCAGAGTTTTGTATAATTCATAATGCAGTCAGGATTCCCTTATGGAGTGTGGAATCTCCTTGCTGTACACGATTGGTTTACTTTCTACAGCTTGTGATGACCAAAATTGACAAGGCAAAGCAGGGAGAACTTTTGAGGCACATCCTGGAGGTCCAAGAGGTTATACAGAGTCAAACCGTAGGCTGTTTTCCTCAACCATTCCTTGTAAGGTACAGTATTACTAACCTTTTTAGATAGCAAATAGACAATGGCTTAAAATGTGGATTGTGAGGCATTTGTACATCTTTCGATCATAAACCAAAAAAATAAGTGAATCATATCATTTTCCCCAGTTAATTGATCCATTAATTTTTTATTTTTTTAAATATATATTAACCCTGTTCTGCACTGGGTATGTTCCCATACCTATTAATGCCTAAGTTCTCAATGTCAACTATATTGGAGACTGGGTAGCAAATGGTTAAGGAACTGATTTCATGAATTTACAATATCTGTACAAGTTCAGACTTTTGTAGATGCAACATTTTGATGAAGGGTCACTGTTGGATGATCCAGAAAAGTTAGAAATGCACAGTTTCAGGGAGGAATCTTTTCATTGTTTGTATTAATTTTAATGTATTTTGTAATAGCTGACTGATCTTGCATTAACAGTTCTTTGCACTATTCTGGGGTATACCTGTTGAGATGCTTCATTGCCCATGTGACCGGGAATCTGAAGCTAGAACCATCCTGACCGCAGAACTCTGGTGGATTAGTGTGAGCAACTAGAGGAAGAGGAAATGTCGTTGATGTTGAAGCTGTTTTTTTTTTTTTTTTATGTAAATTATTCTCAATAAAAATATTTCAGTACTCTATTTTAAGTGGTTATAATCCATAAAATGTGTATGTGAATGTTGCTGTGGTAAAGTGCTATTGTATCACTATAGTATCCTGAGACCTCCCGGAGAGTGGCCGACCCATACAGTGGAGCAACCTGCTATGGAAGCCCTCAACGCACATTAAAATCCATCCAATTATTCTGAGCCAAGTCTTGAGTTGAAGGATCCATGTCCTGGGACCTTATAAACCTATTTGTTAAGAGTTGGGGTTTCACTGCATTAAAGACATTGCCCACTAATCATGTTACCCTCATCAGTTGTTACAGAATAACTGTACATACTTAAGAACAGCAGTGGGCCGAAAGCCTGACAGTTAAGGGGCCCATGGGTGTTATGAAAAAGAGATTTTTTTTTTTTTTTTGGTAATTATTTTGCTTATTTTTAAGACGGAAAAGTTTGTAAAAGTTACCAAACCTCCCTTTGCTTTTTATCATTTTAACACTTTTTATGTTTGAATTATTTTAAGCAGTCTGGCTATTGGAAGATTTAGCAAGAAATTTTCCAGTTAAAAAAAAAAAGGTGAAATTTCACGGGTTCCCGTTATAGTTTGAAAACCAGATGCCGTGCTGTGGCTGTAGCGGGTGACGTCAGACCAGGAATTAAAGGCAACACACACAGCAACTGTGGGGTAAATACGAGACTACAGTGCTCACTATTTATTAAACAATAATACACTTTTAATAAACATGAAACAAAAGCGCACATTGGCCAAAGTAAACAAACACTAACAGAACACAAAATGATTGCCCTTCAGGATGGTGAGTCGACAGGGTTTTCAGTTCTGTTTGTATTTCCAGTCTATCTCTCCAGATAGATACGTCTCTGTTCTCCACCCCCCTGCAAAAGCTGTGGGTCTCCGTTTATATAGGACCATCTCCAGATTACCAATAATCAATCCGGAGATGGTCGCGTTCACAGGTTTAAATTGGACTGCGTGACTAGGCTAATTCAATACTTATTTAGTCACCAGTCGCAGATTCTCACGAGAGGTACAAGAAAATAAACAACACAAATGGCGGCGACTTGTTGTCCGCGCCACAAATAATAACAATGTTCACCCTCATATATAAGACAAAAATCATAATGCAATAAATTATAATAAATAACTCACACATGCACATAGGGGGTGTGGCTCCTTGTCACAGGTGCCATTTCAAAGGCATAGTTTACAGGTTGAATATTTAAAAGGTTGAGATGCTCATGGTATCTTACTGTTTTCAAATGGTTGCATAGGCGTGGAGACCAATACCGTGTGCTGCTCACACCCTAAAAGGGTGGTCCCTCAAGGACAGGCCTGAACTTGCAAACAAAATGTAGTGATGCTGACAATGACAAAAACTTAAATCTCTATTACTGTCAATCCTGGGCCTACCACAAGCACCAAATATATATATATATATATATATATATATATATATATATATATATATATATATATGTGTGTGTGTGTGTGTGTGTGTGTGTGCTATTTGCAGAACAGACTGAGCTACTGTTTGTATCTGAAGGGATTTTGTGTATTTGCAGAACAGACTGAGCTACTGTTTGTATCAGTGAAGGGATTTTGTGTATTTGCAGAACAGACTGAGCTACTGTTTGTATCAGTGAATGGATTTTGTATTTTCTTCAAATTAAAGAGTTTCAGTAGGATTTAGATAGGGCCTTGTGGTGAAAATGGAGCAAGCACTGAATGATAGTGACTGCAGGGTTTAGAATGCCTATGAGAGAGATAGCATCACATTTTTAATTAAATGCAAATAGACATTAAGATACCCTATAAATTTAATCAGCATGATCTTTACAAGGATGTGCTAGCAATTATCAAAAATCCTGCATGCATGAAATACTGGATAAAAATGCAAAAGTAGAAGTAAAGATGCTGAGACATGCATGGATAGTCATTTAAGAAGTATAGCACAGCAGTATTTTTTTTTTTTTTTTTTTTTTTTTTGTTTTTTTTTTTTTTTTTTTAATGCACTTGCAGTGTAATCAGAAATTAAATTGTGCTGGTCCAGCTGGTGGGTATAGTGTCAGATCTGACATTAACTGGCACATAATTTAGCTCATGTGGGGGACTAGGGTAGAGTAAATAGCTGATTCAGCAGGAAGAAGCTCAATGGGGACTGATTGGAGTAGAGCAAATATTGCAGAGGGGATCTATTTTAATCTTCTAAACTGTAGCAGGTCTAATTACTGCTTTCCTATAACGCCTGCTGCTGTTTTCCCACAGGGATGATTTATTGCTCTCATTATTAACATTACTAAATACAAAAATACAGCAAAATAGAGTTCTGTGACCTGACATATGAACTTGAATGGCTAAGCACAGTGGAAGATTGTGTTATATATTACTTACTGGATATTGTGTTAACCTTGAATCATATTTACTATTAAAGTATCCTTACAAAAAAGTGCAATATTTTAGTACAAGGATGCAACCAAACATACAAGCAAACAAATAATTATTGCATCATTCACATAAATTATACATACAGTAGTATAACAGTGTTCAATTTGACAATCGACTATACTTGACATAATAGTAACATGTCATTCAAGTTATCAGATCAGTTTGAAATAATACAGTTGTCTAAATCTACCAAAATGGACCTCTAAGTTGGTCCTTCTCTGCAGTAAATGGTGCTGTGTGTGTGAACATTACAGCAGGGGTCAATAACATTCCAAGTAGAAATCATGAGAACTTTTTAGATTCCATCCTGTTCATCTTTCCTTCCCACCACATGCATGTACTAGGAAACATTGAACTTTGATGACACACCTAGTATTATCTTTATCATATGCAGTCTTCGTCATGTTTAAGGAGTTTTAACCTGCGGTACAATTCAGTACCTGTAATGACACAATAAAATATAAGGTCATGTACAATAAAATATTTGGCAATGACATTTATGTAACTTTATGATTCATTCCTTGAAGTTTAAACAATGACATTCATTTCGTCACATTTCTGTGGATGAACTCATAAAACACAGTTAACTGCTTTTTTAATTGTTTTCAACAGTTTAAAAGGCTGAGAACAGAAGGTGCAGATTAACATTTTCAGGTTTGGGCAGAAAATTCATCTTTCATCTTTCCACTCATATCTGATAACTTCAGCCTACTAGCCAGTGAAGAATTATTTGTTTATTTATTTATTACAGCAAAAATGATCTGCTCTGTAAATGCCACAGTGTGCAACGGAATGTCTTGCTTGGTGCCAAGAAGTAATTATAATGATATTCTGAGCTTGGCTTTAAGTACTGTGTTAACAGTTCTGCTGGCCATGGTGATGTTCTCTATGGGCTGTACTGTGGAGGCAACAAAGCTATGGGGACATATCAAGAGACCGTGGGGTATCTTTGTAGGGTTCCTGGGCCAATTTGGCATTATGCCTCTTGCAGCCTTTCTGTTGTCACTTGCCTTCCAAGTTCAGCCGATTCAAGCAATAGCAGTTATGATAATGGGTTGCTGTCCTGGTGGAACAGGGTCCAACATTATTTCATATTGGGTGGATGGAGATATGGATCTCAGGTAAACAACTATCATTTTTTAACACTTTTATTATGACTTTCTTTACATGACAAGATTATCTGGGGTTAGCTGTACAATTCCTACCTGCATAGTCTACTGAGTAAAACAAAAAGGGGCAAGTCTATCGAAATTGGAAGATTTTACAGGAGGAAATCCAAAAAGCTGCTGTAAATATAGTATTCTACGTGTAGTTATAAGCATATTTCCTGTTTAAATTGTCATATCAACTTGGGCATATTTATATACTGGTATATATAATTTTTCTACTGAGAGATTTGTAACACTATTTCTGTTTTTTTATATATTGTTACAGTATAAGCATGACAGCATGTTCTACAATTCTGGCAATGGGGATGATGCCATTATGTCTTTTTATCTACACTAAAATGTGGACTGATACAGATGCAATCCAAATACCATATGACAGCATAGGTAAGTTATAAAATAAATTATTACAATTTACATTCAAAAATGGTATTAAGAAAGATAATTTGTTACAAAGTCATTCCACCTATAATGGTGTGGATAATAATGTGCCATATATGTAGCATGCAAATTAAAGTCTTTGTCAGCAATATTTTTTATAGACAATATAAAGTCAAAAAAGTTTAAACCATACACTATTGCAATCTTTAAACCAGTTGGAGACTTCAGTCAATTCAGTGGTGTTCAACCTCTAACCAGTTACTCTTCATTTTGCAGGTATTACATTAGTTACCCTCCTTATTCCAGTTGGATTAGGAATTTATGTGAAGCACAAGTGGCCAAAAAAGGCAAAGACCATACTTAAGGTAAGTGAGAATATACAATTGACACTGCAGTTCATTTTCTTCAAGCATTGCAAACTATGCTCTCTATAAGAAGTACACTGCATTAGTTTGGGAGTTCAGCTTATATCAGTCAAAGCAAGATTCATACATTCTTTGAAAATGGGGAGGCAGTTAAAACATCCCAACATGTGTGCTACAATTAACCTTTTTTGTTTATTTTCCACAGTTTGGTTCTATAGCTGGGGCAATATTGATAGCAGGCATTGCCATAGTTGGAGGAGTGTTGTATCAGTCTTCCTGGGTCATTTCTCCTTCACTATGGATTATTGGAGTAATATATCCAGCTGTTGGATTTGCTTTTGGATTCTTTCTGGCAAGATTAGTTGGACAGCCATATTACAGGTAAAGCTGGTTTAATCACTTTTGACGCTATTATATATATATATATATATATATATATAATATATATATATATATATATATATATATATATAGAAATGGGTATCTGATGGCTGATAAAAAAAAAAAAAAATGTTAGTTACAATGTTTGGTTTTTTTTTTTCTCAGAAAGGGATATGTACATTTTAAAATTTTGAACTAGTGATACAATTGTAAGTATTACAATTTAGGTTCAATTAGAATTTAGAATCACTCAAAATGTTTTTGACAAAACTAGGTATATTTTATTTGCAGGTTCAATTTAAAATAGTTAACACACCCTAAACATACCTCACAGCCTAAGCCAGAGTCATTACACTGGCACATTATCATCCATATGCATTTTTATTTTATTAATTAGTATTCAATATCAACCAGAAAAGTTTAATTTCCTGAAATGTTTTTCCGATAAAGCAGTTTCAGTTGGCACATTTTAGTACAACTTACTATTAAACGACTAGATGTTGCAGTAGTTATAAATAGCGATACTAACATTGATTTTTTTTTTTTTTTTTGCAGATGTCGTACCATAGCCATAGAGACTGGTTTCCAGAATTCTCAGTTATGTAGCACCATTGTCCAGCTATCCTTTAGTCCTGAAGAGTTGGAAGTGATGTTCAGTTTCCCACTAATCTATAGTATTTTCCAGATGGCATTTGCAGCTTTGATAATTGCTGGTGAGTAGTGCTTGAAAAGTTTCTTTCTCTAGATATTGAGGACTCTCAAGGCTGGTTCTTACTGCAATCGTTTCAGAAAAAACTGGCAATTAGTCACCCTTACAGTTGCACTACCAGAGAAATGAGGAATTTCACTTGCAGATTGTAATATGAACTAACCTTGAAAGGGCAGCAGATCTTAAATCAGTGTCACTTAAGTACAACATCTAGTATTATCAGTGATAGCTTTATAAGTTGCTAACCATTACAAATATATACAAGCACATTTCAACATTGACTGTTAACCCTGTTTGTTGTGAACAATGTGTTATAAAGTTACTGTAGTCTTACCATGCCCTATGCTACTAATTAATACTGTTACTTCACAAAACTAAAAGTACTTGATAAGTCCCTCTTTTTTGAAAACATTCTTCTTTCCTTAACATCAGTGTTCTATACCTCCCTTTAAAACCATTTCATTACAACACTTAGGTAACTTGACTTAAAATGTGATTGCCGCAAAGATTTCTAAAAATAATGTTTCAACTTAGGTTATCAGATTTACAAGAAACGTTGTTCCAGTGATGAGGATGAAGACTTGGAGAAAGAAAAAATACAGGATGCAATACCATCATCATATGGCGTAAAGAACGAAGGATTTCATATTGAAGACAATGTTGTAGATGGCAAGCACACCCGGCTGTGAATCAAACTGAAGTAAAGCAATTCATGCTGATTCAGTGCTGGGATGCATTTTTACTTCAAAAACCTATATTCCATTTGTTATATTAAAGCACTATTGTATTGTAATATGAGAGACAAGTGACCTGGACAATCTGGGTCTGTTGGAACTGGGCTAGTGTTCAGCACCAAATGGGTGTAATGAGGAAGTCATAATATACAGTATGTAACTGGATATTTCATTTAAACATATTAAGCATTGTTATGTATGACTGGTTTAACATACAATAATCCGTTGCGTATCCAAATGCAGCAAGACCAGAGTAAGGGTGGATATATAAAAAGGTGGATGAATCTTGTTTTAAATACCACTATACACAGCTGTAACAATTGCTATATTTACAAAATTGTTTTGAGATTCAGCTTTTATTATGGAGCTCCTCTAAATCCCTTATTTACAAAGATACAGGATAGCCATCTGCCATGTGGGAGAGTGCATCCGCTGAGTGACAGGCAGGAGGTAGTAACGGAGGTTGAAGTTGATACACCCCACAGGCAAACAGGATTTATTTACATATCAACACACTGAACAGCACATGACACTACCAGCAACGACAGAGCACCGATCACATACAATACAGTGTATGTAAACTTTGGTAGGATCTACAATCTCTGAACCAATCCTGTGTTCAATAATAAACTAACGCTGCTGAAGAGCTAGTTCGTGGCAGATAAATGGCTACGGGAGATAGGCGACGGATTACTGTATTTGTTTTTTAAAACTTGTATTATTATAGAAAGACCCTGGAACTTAAATGAGCTAACCTGTATAAATATTTTTGTTACAGATACAAATTGTTTTGTTTTTTCTACAATAACATATGATTATGCTCCACGTGGTTTCTGCTACAAAATGTTTTATGAGCGTTTTTTTCTTGTGTTTATAGGGAGGAGAACAAAGACTAACTATAGGAACACATTTTAAATTATAGAAGCCTTACTAAAAATAAATAAAAAAGAAATGTATGTATCAGTGCCATAATTAATCTTTAACCATATCTACAAAAACTGAGTATACTCTTTGGCAATTGGGAACATAAGATTTAACCCTCTGGTTACTCACTGAAGGCCCTATTGCCACTTGGTTTATGGGTTATTTACAGCCGAAACAGAGCGTGCGCAAGCCCTTCCAGCATGTAAACAACGCAGAATCCAATCGTGGTCTCCCAATTACTTTAATTCTTGACCGTAGTTTGTTATGTATAGTAATGTTATTAACTGGATAAATAGAGTTAAAAAGGCAGCACTTGCATCTGCCACTGTTCAGAACACTGAAATAGACACCAGGGTCAGGCATACACATTAATGGTTCCATTTCAAAAGCTTTGGAATTTTACCAAGAGAGTTTATAACAGTGTTTAAAGTTATCAAAACATTAGATATTTAATGTCAGAACAGGGTTGTAAGTTTTACTTTCATCCAATAGATTGAACATCACCCAATGCAAGGCCATGTAAGTTTGTTTAAACATTTATCATAATTGCAGGTTTTTACAGTTACTGCATCTGTATGGCTTATAAACCAATTGTTGCAAAAATGCTGTCAATATCAGCAGCATCCTCCTCCTCCTCCTCCTCCTCCGTACTGCTTTTTGGCCCACCGCTTCCACTTGAGGTTTCTTTTATAGTCTGTTCAATAACTGTAGTCCATGGACTTTGACTGGACACATTCCTATTTTGAACACTTTGTTCAAACACAGGATCCTGAGCATATTCTTTACATTGCACACGTCTTCTTGAAGTCCTTTGACCGACTGGAAATCTACTAAATTTCATTTCAAACTGATGCCTTATACTAATAAAACATGTCCATTTCAGTCTTGATTGGAAAGGAATGCATCTTCCACCACAGAGCAGGGATTTACAGATAGCTCTTCTGAAGCAATTCAGCTTGCGGTGCAAACTAAAATGAAAACAAAACACAAACATGATCAAATAGTTACTGAAGGAGGACACAGCTGTACTGTTAATGATATCATTGTATTAACCTCAATGGAAAGGACTCACCGACAGACAAAAAAAAATAAAAATAAAATCTGATACTGGACCAAAGCTATGGAAAACTCTGCCCTGACCTTTAGTGCTGGCCTTTTTCATTAATAATGCTTCTCATCTTCCAGGTTTATGAAATTAGAAATGAGTAGACTGAAGTAGTTATAAAGAAATCGTACCTGCATCCCAGAGCTTCTATGTATTTGAGCCTCTTGCACTGGAGAAGCTTGTAACTCAGCTGTATGGTTTCAGACTTTAGTTTCTTCCCCCGGCACCAGTCTACCATTTCCTCCAGTGTTTCTGTCAGGTCACTAAAAGACTCTGTCCCTTTAATTTGGGAAACAAAAGATTTCTTCTTAAGAATCAACCCCTTTTTTTGGGGCCGAACAGCTTTCTTCGAAGATTGCTTACTTTGAGATGTAAGCATCTAAAAAAATAAAACAAAGGCTTAAATAGTTTATATCTTTCAATTTGCTATGTCGAGTTCACCTCTGAAAGTATTATAGGTATGTTCATTTAAAAAAAAATGTTTATGGTCTTAATTAAGTTAAGGGAATCTCTCATTTTGCATGCCTTCATAGTAGGGCATTTCACTTCAGCAGTGCAGGGTCATTTCGATAATGAGATAGGAAAGTCCAGAGAATTACATGAAAATACATGTCTGATATAACGTACTTCATTCAAAACTGTATGGGAGACCTACATAGTGAATGGAGTACACGCCAGGCATGTTTCATGGAATCATTTCATTAATGGCAATCCCTTTAAAATGAAACCTGTACTTATTCTTATAACATTTCAGTACAAACCTTTGAGCTACCTTGGGGTCTTCTGCACAAAGCCTTTACATCAAATCCAGACAGATTTCCTTTTTAGAAATGAAAAGAAAGTCTGTTTTAATTATTTATTTTTATATATGTGTGTATATACATTTGTATTTATTTATTTATTTATATATATATATATATATATATATATATATATATATATATATATATATATATATATATATATATATATATATATATATATATAAATACACATACACACACTGTATTCAGAGCAACAAAAATTCAAATACACACCAAAATCATCAGGGTGTCTCTCTATCACAGGACACCAAACATCCAAGGATTTCTTCCCTTTTGTGGTGTTGTTCTTGCCTTTCCTCGCTTGTTTTACCAGCTCTTGTTGTTCACTGCTATATCCAACCTCGGAAGCAAATAATGCATCTAGCATTTTTGCCGCTCCTTTACTTTTTGCAGATTTAACAGCAGGGGCTTTAGGTAGCTTCATAGTCACTATTTCTATGTAAGATGGGCCTAGAAAACTCTTAAGATCAGAAGGGAACGTGAATTCTTTCACAAATGGCATCTGCTGCATCCCAGAAACCTCCTGCAGTAACAGGAACATCTCCTCATATAGAGTAGCCAGGTTTTTCAGTATACCCCTGAACAGCACCCTGAACAAAATTTAAAATGAATAAAGCATCAATTAAAAAAGCAATAGGGTTATAAAGCATGAATTTAAAAGTAAACTGATTTTTGTAAAGCTTCATTTCATTTAAATTATGTTTCCAAAATAAAATATGCAATACTCACCACAATCTACTGAGCATTCCTGTAAGAACCACATTTAAAACAATGTACTCTTCCCAGTAGAGGTGTTGTATTGTCAATCTAAATCAATCAAGTTAAGGCATTTGTGATCCACAAACTGTTAAATATATTCTTACACATCCAATGTCATTATATACCTCCTAATAAAGGACACTCAGGATTTGCCTTGTATTTCATTGGGAGGGATCAATTCAGTAATATACTGCAATACACTCTCACTAAATGAAAGCCTCTTCCCTCTGTCAGGTTAAACTGTCACCAATTAAGTAGCGATAACAAAAAACGTTCCAACTTTCATACGGTAAGGGAAAGGATACAGAAACACTTTAGAGCAATTTTCCATGAAACACAGAGCCAGCTTGCAGCCTCCCATGATCTTCAATGACAGCCATTCTAATACAGGCTGGCTAGGGACTTCACGTGTGATGTTCTCAAAGTTTGATGAGCTGAAGTAGCAAAAGGTTAGTCAGAGTTAGTTTACTTGTGAAATGCCTGCTACTTTTGTTTTTCACCCACGACTCAATACTTGTCTGCAGGGCTCTAATTAGGCCATTTTTTTTTTTTTTTTTTTTTAAAGCTTTTTGGCAAAAGCTGCCTTTGTACATTTGTAATTATTTCAACTGTCCTGTGTGACTACTGGCTTGCTGGCTTGAGGGTGACATTGGTGCCCACAGGGTAAGAAAATGTTTTTTGGCAACCAGCTGCCTATATTCAAGTCTGCAAGGATATACCTCCCTGCGCTGAATGCACTGGCACTTCCTAATTTGGTGCGCACAGACATCTGGTTGCTGTAGTGGAAAGGGTACTGCGGACATAATTGCTGTGAATAGACATATTTTGATAGTCAAATCTGCAGAAATTGAGAAGGGCACCCATACATTTCTAGCCCTGCTATATAATATGATGTTGTCCTTATGACATGCAAGTGAAGTACTAGACCATTGTAGGTAAGTAAATACCACAGATAAGACAAGCAGGATACTTGGAGGATTGACCCAGGATCATTAAATTCTCAGAGGATGACTCAAGAACACAGTGGTCAACTGGACCTGTGACCCATTGCATAGAACCTCAGGCTACTGCATTACTATCAATTTATAGCTATATATAAAAAGAAAAAGGATGGCTTTTTTTTTTTTTTTTTTTTTTTTACTTTTCAAGTCTCTTTGGACACATCTCTTTCAGATCTTGGATAACTGCCTCCAGTTCCATACCACTGAAGCGTTTTACACATTGTTCAACCTAGAACAAAAGACACAGAAATACAAGGATGAATGGAATGCATGCAAGGTGTTTGAAGTAGTATACACAGCGTAAACTTTCTATAGAAGTACTATTCCATAAATCACAATTTATAAAACGGTCTTAGTTTTGAGACATTTGTAAAAGAAGGAGGCAGCAGTGGATTTACACTGTTCTGTAAACACTTGCAATATAGAATCATTACATTAATAATTGCCCTCTTTCAACAGATAAACATGTGGGCTCCCCTCAAAAGCCTGCTTTGTTTAGGAGAATTACACTTACCTGTTTTAGAGCCTGGTATGTTTTATGCTGACGAAGTCTGTTGTGAAAAACATAAAGGAGGGAATACAGGACCTCAATCTCCACTTTTAGTACTTTACTCCTCAGCAGCGTCAACACACTTTCACACGATTTAAGAAGACGTTCTATACAGATCTCTGGGGGGTAAAATAACAATTGCGTACATTTCAGTGTTAACAACAGTAAATGGATGCGATTTAATCGTTTCCTCCACAGTGTTAAGTGGTGTAACAAAATCGAAAACAGAAATTCGATTCTTTTTTTTGTTTTGCTTTGCTTTCTGGACTAAAAAAAAAAAATGGGGCACAGATAACTCGCTGGCTCACACACAGCGCTGGTGTGACAAGCTGATACAAGATGGAAGCGTAATAATGCGTAATTAAATCCACAGGGCTGTAAAACTACATCTGGGTAACTCAGTAATAGGAACATAAAATGCATGGAGTCGTTTAAATGTAAGTAATGTACTGATGGCTCAGTATTAAACCTACTGTCAGTTAGATACATGCTGTGCTAGCGCAAAGGTGTTAAGAACTTGTTTTAAATAGTATTATTCTTAAAACTCGTGTTTCGGCCCATCTGGGCAACTCATAATTTTCAACACAAATAAACTCATAATACAGGTACGACTACTAGCGCTGGTTCCATGCTTTGAGTGGAAGATGCATGACTGTGATCTTACTCCACGTGGGTGAATTGTTTGTTCTGGATGATGCCGGGAACGTGTGTGTGTAAAAATATTTTATATATATATATATATATATATATATATATATATATATATATATATATATAGCTGTACATATAAGTTCCGTGTCTTTCGTACCTGTAGCATCACTAATCTGTAAATTCACCGTAGATCTTGTACCAGGATAAGCGATTTCTACTCGGTTCCACAATGCCGTAGCCATCTTTACACAGGAAGCAGTAAAACGTCAGATGCCCTTCCACATGAAAATAAGGAGGCTGCCGCAAATGGGCGGAGTAATAGGTGGGTTTCGATTGGGGGCTTAACAATAAAGAGATGGATCCAGAAGAGATAACAGGCGTGGTTACCACTTAAAAGAGGCGTGACACAGCCCAGGTTTTTGGCATAACAGTCTCGCGCATTGATTGGTCCTTGTCTGTCAAGGAAATATGACGCCAACACCAGTTGAAAAGCTTTGGGGTGGTTTAACACTGTGATCAGAGAGAGAAAGGTCTGCTTTCACTTGGAATAGGGCATTGATTTAACATCTCATCCGCAGGATGGAGCACAATAATGTCAGGTTGCTTAGAATGTCATATTAAAAGTATGTACTGCAACACAGTATCAGTCTAGAGAATTATTAGGTGGCACCTGTTGATACATTTAACCTGTGGCATTATATCAATGTCAGGACTGCTTTTGGACTCTTAGAAGTATCAACTACAACAAAGTATCAATCTGGGCATTAAGTAGGTACACAAGTTGATACAATTAACTTGTGTCATTCTATCACTCATGCATTTGCTTGCCCCTTTTATGGCCAGTGTAAATGTTTCCAAGTGGAAAGGACTATACAGTAAATGGTTGAAGGGCACATTTTTACACATTGTACTTTGCACATAAATGTCTGTAATCTCTCACTAGATGGACTCATTACTGTTTTACAATGTATTCATTTTTTCCATTATATTTGCATAGTCAAAGTGTTTACACATTATCTATAGCCTACAGTTTAAACTTTCAAGAATAGACAAGAAATAATTTACCAATACAATACAGTAATAATTATGTTAAGTTGTTGAAGGGCACTGGTCTCTTAAAACCCACAAGAGCTGACATAGGGCTTTATTGTTTTGTTTTTAGAGTGTGATAGGTGAATAAAATATGTTGAACTCTGATAAACCCCTAAGCATGATTATATATTGATGGATATCACATAAACAAATGAGATTGCCTTGGTTTTGTTCCTTCTCAAAAATGTTTTCATAGCAATCTTTAATAAAGGAAAACACGTGCTTTAATGAATTTTCATGTATCTATTTCAGTGCAATGTAGTTTCTTCACAGTAATAAAGAAATACGTTTTTATTTATCTATTTTTTTAAAAACATTTATAAAAACATTTGAATTTTATTACCTATATTAAGTTTAACATATATTGCATTTTAGAGTGTTATGCATGTTTATTCTTAACAGGCAAAAATAAGGATATATTTAATGATACTCAACCATTGAATTTGTACCTTTTATAAATTTTTTGAGATTCGGATTCTGCTTTGGCTACGTGCCCTGTTAGAGTGGAACTTGAGTAAAATCAGCAAACCCATGGTATAATACATGCCTCGGTCTACCAGTGGATCTTCAACCCACCCTGTCACCACTGCATCCTGTCGGTTCTTTCGTCATTGGTGTGTCTTAAATATGGCTATACAGAGCTTGGTACTGCATAGTGGCATTTTAACCATGTCTTATCATAAGTCCCATATACGTACTGAAATCTATGTAAAGCAACATGAACATTAATATGGGTGTCTATGCATATTATACCACTTATATTTACATACAAATTAAAAGCCCTGATTTTCAGTCAAGGTTTCAGATGCATTTTATGGACGTATACAACCCTCCAGCAAGCCCTGCGACATGGTGAACTGTCTCAGTGACATTTCTTTCATAATCACAGTTCACACATCTTCAAACGGTTTCTTGAATCCAAGACAGAACTTGCGAGTTCATTTCATCCATTATTTCTTCCTCAGTTCGTCCTTTCACTCCCATGCCATGATTTGCCCCATCTATCCAATAAACTTTGGTAGGTGCCACCATTTTACTTACTTCTCCTTCCAGCAAGCTCTAAAATGATAACAGGATATGCATAAGATTGTGTGGGCTTTCTATCTGTGAATTAGGGGAATGATGGATATGATTGTATAACTGTAAAGCTGTTGGTAACCTCTGAACTTTCCACTTAATTTAGTGTTATTTCTGGATTTACTTTGGTGTAGGAAGACCTATCTGTTCCACTATTTCAAGCTTGGGTAAAGAGCCATTATATTGCCTGTATGCCTATGCCCATAAAAGCTAAATATTTACATATGCATTACACACACACACATACACAGTATTATATATATATATATATATATATATATATATATATATATATATATATATATATATATATATATATATATATATATAATTCTGAATGCTAAAGGGCAGAATCTGTGCTATTGTTACCAACTTACTTTTACTGTGTCCCAGAATTTAAGTGAGAGACTTCTTTAATATTCACTTTCACCATTTTAGGGTCTTGAAATAATGTAACCCCCTGATATTGTAATCCTTCTCTAACCCAGGAAAAATAGCTGGTCCCCCTTTTCAAATTGACCATTGGTGTGAAACTGAGCTACAACCCAAGAAACGACTGTTTCATACACAGCGTTGTGTTTGAGACATATTCACATTCGGAGACCGATTCCTGATCCACCACACAGTGTGCGATGTACAGCACTCACCTTTTCACACATTTCATCAGCAGTTCCTGACAGGAAAAGTACTGGGTTTTGCACAAGTTGCAGATCACTTGTCCGAAGCTTCTTTTGCTGCTTTGGTGGGTGCAGTGGATATGACAGGCATATCAGGCCCCGGATATCGTCATCATTGTTCTCCGTTAATTGTTTCACCACAGCAGCAGCAGCACGTGCTCCCATAGAACGCCCTGAAAGAGATGTGGAAACCAGCTCCAAAAACCTCAAACATTAAACCCAGGCTAGATCTTACATTGGAAATAATGGAAACAAAACAGGGCATGAAATCGTATGTGCCTATACAGTATGCAAATCAACCGAGAATCAAAATGAGGAATAATTGTTTACTTTGCAATGTAAATTGTGTGGAATTTGTGTTTTAACAGTGCTGTTAGAACATTTATTTAAAGTTCTGTTAATTTACATATTAGACAAAGTAACACATATTAACAATAACAATATATTGGTAGAAGGTCTGGTTTCACATAATTTATAGTGATAGGCACATTTGACTGGGGGCTGGTTGCACACACTCTGAATAACACTAATTGTGGACTACCTTACCTAAAATAATACAAACATGTGTCTTTGAAGCCAGCCCAAAAAGTACCATTGATAAAGTAAGAGCTTAAGAGCTTACCTCCAAGGAAAAGGTCATTTACTTTATACTCCTTTGAATTCCTCATGTATTCCTAAATACAAAGTTTGTATTACTGTACATTAACCACAGAATGTTCTACATTTAGAACACACACAAAGGGGGCATGGTATATACTTAATGTCACATTTAAAACAAGTAGGATACTAAAGTTATAAACACACACATTAACTCTTCAGGTTAGGATAATATACTGTACGTTTTGAAAATACATGTTAATAAATGTTTCAAAATAATATAAAATGAGACCCATTCATTACTGTATGACTACAGTCATGATTTCTGTCAGTAACTGTTCACCAAAAATTCCAAGAGAAAAACCGTTGCACGTTGTGTATTGCCACTGCAGCAAAACATTGAGCAATGCAGTTCTTACCACAACAGCTTTATAAGCATTGACTCTATAGCCAAGGTTGAGCCCTTTACAGGTAAATCTGACACACAGAATCCCGTTTGAAGCAAGAAAAGTTGTTATTGAAACCAGTTGACGGAAGTTCATGTCTCCTCCAGCTCCATGTGTGAGAATGACTCCACACAAGTTATGATCATCTGGCACTGAAACAATTCCATCTAGAGATTTATCACCGAAGGGGATGTTTACATTCACCTGGGGGAAATGCAACATATATGAAAGTGAAACAAACTTTTCACTTAACCTGGTTTGGCAACGTGCAAGCGATCTCAACACATGCCTACAACAAGCAAAGTGATCAGTTACAATTCAGAATTTAATTCTATCAGTCTAGCACATCGCTTTTGTTTAATAAATTAAATATTTACTAGAGATCCAATATGAAAACGTCAGTATTTTGCACAAATGTGACATTACGAAATTATATATATATATATATATATATATATATATATATATATATATATATATATATATACACACACACACACAGCTTTCAATTATGTAAGTCACATTATGAATGAGTTTAGGTAAGTACATAAAAAAAAAAAAAATCTGCTTATGTAAAACCATGAATTTGACCAAGTTAGATACAAAAATAAAACATTACCTCCCGAAATGGCATTGCCGCTGTTATGTACATTTGAAATATTTTAAACAATGCTCAAAAAACAATATTCACTTTCTTGAAAACAAAAACAAAAAAAATCGAAAGCTAGATATCCCTACAACATCGTTGGGAGGAAGCTCGTTTTGCAGAGTAAAGTTTTGAATTTGCTTCCTAGAGCCCTCTGGTGTCAAGGAGTACGAAGTACACCTAATACATTTTCACCATGAATGCTTGGGATGCTTCCAGGGACTATAAATTAAAGTAAAGGATGCAAAAGGATTAGGGTCTGATAAATAAGTGTCACCTTGACTTGCCTCTGATATTTTAGTGCATGTATTTTCTTGAATTTGTGTACCACTTTATTGACACTATACCCTACTTTAACACTGTGGCCTGGCCAGACCAGCTACTAATCAAAACTACTTTTGAATATTGTAGCTGTTTTGTAAAATGCTATCATTCTCTCTGATTTGAACCCTGCTTTGTTGATGGCAGGCTCATGTCTGCTGTCGCATTATGATATCTTATATGAATGCAGTTGGTCAACATAGACCTTCATGCTTGATTCATGCCTTGACTCTCACCTTGTTTAGTCAACCACTGCAATTGCTTCAAATTTTTGAACAGCTATTGCTGATTATGTCCCAATTCAATTTTCTAGATTTACACCAGACATTTGAAATTACAGAAGAAGTCTATAATCCAGAAGTTATTAAACTGGACCACTACCTGGTCCCAATAAAACATTTAACATGTGTAGGACACATATATGGGTTTTGCAGGCTCCAGAAGTTCAGTCATGGTCAATTATTCAGAAAATCTGTTTACCAAAATGCTTCTCTCTCTCTCTCTCTCTCTCTCTCTCTCTCTCTCTCTCTCTCTCTCTCTCTCTCTCTCTCTCTCTCTCTCACACACACACACACACACATACACAAACACAATTTGTCAGGTTACTCGATGTTTTAATGTACTTAAATATTAACTGCTGGATGCTTGGTTGTGAGACATAAATATTAATTTGATTTACGTTTAGAAGTTATCTATGCAGCAGTTTGTATTTAATTATTTTAAAACAACCAGTTAGCGTTTGTCTACAAAGTTATTATGTGCAAATTAGTATACTTAACACACACTGTGCATACAGAAATATGTACTTGTATTTTATAAGGAGTATTACAAGTGCTGGACTTTCATCTCCACTTAATCCATTTTGCGTGTCATACACCTGTAATTTAACTCACATGCAACTTGAAACAACCGAGTGCTGCAGCTGTTTACCTGTAGTAAGAATAAACAGATAAACACACACACAGTTAAGATCAGGATTACCAATTGAGAAGCACAGTGACCCCTTGGTCCTCTAACAGTATAGATACACTGGACAATTTGTGTGATGATGACCACAGGGCTATATGAAGATTGATTTCCTCACTGGACTATATTTAATTAAGTAGGGGCCAGTGTGTGTTTGTGCTTAATGGAAATCAGTGTGATGATTTACTTTGGCACTTATTCTCTTTCTTTTTGAAAATTTAGCAAATAAACTTTCTATAGGCACTGCACATATACATACACATATATATAGACACACACACACACACATACACGGTTGTTTCACCTTTAATATAACTACTACCAATGGGCAAATTTGCAGCAAACTAACAAAGAAGGGGAGATTCTGGCTGGGAAACTGATTTACGGCTAACTCACTTTAAATGTATTCATAGTTCATAACCTTCCAGGTGCTTCAGAATGAAGTTACTGAATTTGTGACCTCTCGTCCACCAAGTTTCAAATTGAGGTACCTACAGCTTTATTTTTTTTAAAATTATTACTATTCTCTCTCAAATCATAAAATTATAGGTGATGCACAACATTTGGCCATAGCTGTAGAATATCTCCATTTGTTAAGCCCAGGACACTAGTTTATGGATAGAGACTCCTGTTTTGTCTGCTCTTGGTGAAAAGGCAGTGTCTGTAACCAAGAGGCTTCCAGCTACTTCTCCTCTAATGCATTTTCCCTGGTTCTAAGAGATTTTGGCATTTCATAAAATTATTGTTCTGATGGATACTTCCTTGGTCAAGGTCAGTCTGGGTTGTCTGGCCACATTAGACACTTGGTTTGGCGCCTCAGTCCTCTTCAATTAGCTTAGAATAAGCTCTGTTCTGTTTTTGCATTATTAGATTTACCAGAGGGAGCCAGATTATAGAACATAAAATGTTTATGGACCACAACTTTTGCAAATTACTGTCGATAAAATAACTAGTTTGTATAGCTCTGCTCAATAAGAGAACATTTAAAATAACTGAACTTTGTTCAAATAAATGTTATTTCAGGATATACAAATTTTCTTTTAACAGGTTTGCAACAGCTCAAAATCCATTATCATTGACTCTGTTATATGACCATAAGGATGTACCTTCATTTTAAGTGCTGTACTTCTAACACATTGACGCACAATTTTATATCTCTTTTACAGTTTTATTGTTACTGTACAGACAGACTCAAGGCTAACCAAACTCTATGAACTTTGAACACCAATTTAGTAAAATACTTGTTAGGACTTATAACTAGGTTTTGTTAAAATATTTTTTTTTGGTTCATGTGTTATTTAAACATACCTTTCCAGTAGGTTCAGTCCCTGGTTAGCACTAATCTTTGAGTTCCTGATGTTGTTACTTTAGGTAAGGCAGTCCAAAACTAGTACAGATTGAGATCTGCAAAACCATAAGTTTGTGAAAGTCACTACCACCGCATAATACTGACAAAGCCACAGCTGAAATGGGGTGGTGGTGGAGGCTTATATGATTTATATCAAATCATCAAGTTTATGTGAAATGAGACACATGCATAGCCGTGCAGTATTTTGGCAGATGTTGCTACTGCAAGCAAACTGAGACTTGCTTGAATTAAAATACACAACATTCAAGTTTCATTTAATCTCAAGATTAAATCATTATACTTATGACGTTAGCTGAAACATATGTCTACTTGACTTATGTTTTGTGATCAAGTGTTTGAAGATAGGGATGAAAATACACCCGTGAAAGGCGGCAGTGTGGACAGTGGTTAAGGGCCAGGGCTTGTAACCAAAAGGTCACCAGTTCATATCTCACCTCTACCACTGACTGACTCATTGTGTGACCCTGAGCACTCAACCTCCTTGTGCTCCATTCTGTGGATGAGATGTTAAATCAATGTCCTATTGTAAGTGACTCTGCATATAATGCACATTTCACAGCCTACCTCTGTAAGCGCTTTGTGATGGTGGTCCACTATGAAAGGTGCTATATAAAAATAAAGATTATTATTATTATTATTATTAATCCTGGCCTGAACACCCCTTGTCTGTTCTGGTTCGCTCTAACAGAGACAGACAATTATACCAAATTGTGAGGTGACAGCGAGACATCTCAATTATCACCAATTCTTTTTTAAACTGATCCTGTATATCATGATTATCTTCCCTTTCTGCTTGCTTCCTGCCACAAAGGAGAATTTTGAGTTTTAACCCTCAAAATGCACTTTCACCACAAGTGTCTCACTGTCACAAAAAGAGCCCTGTGACCTAAATCATTCACATCTTATTCTGAGGCCTGACAACCATATTACTGCAACATCACAATTCTTACTGTGAATGGCCAAATGTAGATATTCTGCTGCACTGTACTAAATCTGCTTCTTTAACAATGTATCACATCTGCGTGATGTAACTGAATTTCTGTTCTATTTTAAAACTCTTTTGTTTTAAATATCCTGCCTGCTCATTTATACATTGCTTGACCTGATGGTTATAGTGACCATATTATTATCATTAGTATAAGTCAATCATAAACTATATGCCAACAAAATAGTATTTAAACTGTTCTACCCCTTGTGAGTCATTTGCATTTCATGCAGCTCACAACCAATCATTTTAATAAATGTTATAACACATATTTATTACAATCAATTATTTTGACACCATGTCTATAAAATACAAGAATAGATAAAATGTATACTAAACATTAACAAAACTAGGTTCCTTATTTTTGCAACAATTAAAAAAAAAATATTTGGCACTGTGGATTTATCCTAGCTAACTACTAAACATGGGCGACGCTATAATGCAGTTTTTTGGCTGTTAAAGTTCATCTTTAACCTGCAAAAAAGAAAGAAAAGTCATATTTAAAGGTGTTACATTATATACACTTTAAAGTCAAGAAGAAAGATATCGCATATTTCAATTCAATGTTGGGATCATGACTGCTTTTATGGGTATGGTGAGAGTGGGGATTATGGACTATTTGGCCGCAGGTCCTGCCTGTTAAGGGGAGAAGAAGAAGCCACTGCCCTCTGAAAGGGGAATGCCATTAAAGCATGGTGGACCATGATGAAGCTACTCTTCCCCCCTCATCAAGGGGACTTCCTGTTATTAAGGTGGAAGTTGGGGAAGTGGGCCATAGGCTGTGTGGTCTAGTGGTTAAAGAGATGGGCTTGTAACCACAAGATACCCAGTTCAAATCCCAGCTCACTCATTGACTCACTGTGACTTGTGCTCAGTCTTTCAGGTGAGATGTTCTTGTAAGTGTATCTGCAGCTGATGCATAGTTCACACACCCTAGTAAATCACCTTGGATGAAGGCGCCTGCTAAATAAACAATAATAATAAAAAATTACAACTAGGATTGCAACTGCAATGCTCAGGCAAGTTTACCTGAGATTCATATAGCATACAAGGAAGTGATAAAAGAGAGAGCGCAATCATTCAATAATCTTAATGAGGTTGTAATTACTTAAAATATATCCCACAAAATACAATTTATCTCGTTTGAATGTCAAACTCTCTAAATCTATAAAGGGGATATCCTTTTTACTGATACATTTTCAAATTTGGTACTACGGCTTTTGTTTAGAAAATCAACACATGGATGATGTGTAATTTATCTAAGAAGCATATAAATGTGACGCATCAGATAGCACCCGCCCCATTAAACCCTATTGTATTGTTTTGATGAACGTGGCGTTTTTATTTGTTTTATTTTAACATACTGACGATTCTAAAGACGTTTATAAGGTATTACTTAACTACCATGCTCATTAAAATGATCATTAGAAAATGACTTGTATGCATAGAATTTGTATAAAGTGTTGTCCTATTTTGAATTCAATCGTGTACACAAGTATAACATGTGCAGTGCTCCCCTTTAATAACACTGTAGTCAGGAGCCATAGTTAAGGGAGACAGTGCTATTTTTGTTCCGCCTTATAACAAGATCACTAGTCTTAATGTAATGGCATTATGGGACAAATGGGAGCCACGACCGAACCTGTTCCCCGCACTATAAAGGGCTGCCTTATAAAGGGGGAGCACCGTATGTTCTAAGTGAAAATAAAATATGTATAATATGCAGTGAAAAAAACATATTTTGTTTGTAAAAAATCTTCATAAGCATACATGCTGATTAAGATCATTGCCCTCTTGCTTTTTACCTTGCTCACTATTACATATTATGCTCCATATCTAACATACCTCCTTTCTGTGATAGGTGCATGGGAAGAGGTCATCTTTTGGTTGCTCCACTAACTCCATTCCTTCTCTTATTTTTGGTTCACCTACTTGCAAGTTGGCATACTCCTAAAACATATAAAAAGGATTTTGCTTGTAAGCGCACCTACCAACTGGGTACTCTAGGTGAGACACAGCATGACTTGATACATTCCTTATGGTGGATTCTTTCTCTGTAAGTGTGAATAGCCTACTCTTCTTTTTAGATTGGCATGCAATGCTGAATCAGGTTTTGACTGACAATAACGTTAAGCAAACACCAAGCACATTCTATTTCACCTTGGTACAACACTGTCGTTTCTTAGTACTGTAAAGTACTACAAATATGGACTAACATGGATATAAATATATGCAACACAACCTGTAAAATAGATTAATGCTATATTTTACAGGCACATAAAACCATTAAATACCTACAAAACGAGACTTCTCCAAGAAAATATCCTCTTTCAAATAGTAAATGTAGTATATTTACAAGAAAGCCAATGATTCATTGAAAGAGCTATGCAATCTAACTGAGAAGACAAGCATTTCATAATTATAAGCCTTTCAAGGTTATGTTTAAACATAAATGGGTTTGTTCATATTACATAAGTCATTAAACTCTTCACATGAAACAACAATAATGTATAGGCGTGATTTTCCAAGTACACAGCCACTGACATTGCTGTTTCACAACTGTCACCCTTGATATCCGTTAGCAAATGACAATGTGCAATCATAAATTACATCAAGGACAACAAAATCCTGCTAGATAAACAACACATAACATGCAGTTGAAACCAAATACAAACTCAAATGACTTAGTTTCAAGACTTCATCTATAAAATCTCCAACAAACCCAGATTCTGATACTCAAAAACATATATGCTTAAAAATGACTAAACTAAGATTCATCACAATTGCACATGTATCTAAATAGATATACACTGGCTGGCGACTTTAACACCTCTACCTAATATCAGATCACAGTGTACATAGGTTAGCAGTGTATGCGAATTGTGACAGTGTGCATACTGTATGGAAAGACAAATGCACACCTTTCTTGTTTACAATCTGACCACACAGATTGAAAAGCCTACTCTGTATTAAAATAATTATAAAACAACACACATTTCACTCAAGCAAGTTTGTAATAATATTGTAGCGTGATAAAAATAAATAAGGATGTACTTTGAGAATTGTTGATACAAAATAGGTAAAATGTACAGCATGTAACTTAATTCAAAGATGTTTCAATTATACAGTTCTCATAAAATTAGGATTATATAAAATTAAATGATTTACTTTACCTGGAAGAGTTTAACAGGGTAAAAAAATATAGTGTCCCCCAGGAGACTATTCCTGGCAAATTCCTGACCAGCTTTTGCAATTTTCTTGGCCTGAGCATAAAAAGAGTTACAAAGTAAAGCAACATGTATTTATTTATTTTATTTATTCATTCTTTATTTTGGAAATGAGACTGAAGCCTAATTTGCATGAACATTAATAGCAAACATTACTTCATACACAAACCAGACTTTAATGTTAAGATGTCAGAAGAGGCAATACTGTAGATAGTTTATGTTTTTAGGGCCTTTGACTTCAATTCTGTTTTAAAAAGACCTGGTAATTCTTTACAAATAACCTTGTACTGTTGTATAGAAGCATCTTCACTTAAATCTAATCTTACACCCACACACAACATAAACACTATTAATGCACTTCTTGAATAATATGTGCATTAAGCTTGAATAAATGTGTGATTAAACTGCATGATCAGGTCTTTCTTTGGAAAATGTTAAAATGTACCTCTTCATCATGATTTTTCACCCACTGTAACTTTTCCAGAAGATCACTCAAATCCCTTTTAAATGGAACATAGTGCTCCCAGGGTTTCAGGTCATTGTAAAAGTGCTCATAGTAGACAGAGTCCTGCTTCAAGACAACACTGTCGCCAGCCAGCAGGTAAGGCAGTCTGTAGGCAGCTACAGTACCATCAATATAGATTTGATATTTGCACTGCAAAAATAAATACATAAATAAATAAAACACCAAATAATAATTATGATCGTTCTCTCAATATAAACAGCTTATTCGATATCCATTCAACAGACTAAAAAACTCTGCAGTTCTAACTACACTGCAACATGGTGGTTATCATTAATTCTACCTATGCAATCTGTATTATATGCTTTTAGATTCAAGATTTATTTTCCATACAGCAACTTTACTTCATTCTGAACCACCGCAAACATTTTAACTGACTGAAAAAAAAATCTGTATATTTTAAACATCATCTTTCTTTGCAACTGAAAAAATATAGAAATATACTTTTATACAAGGATTTCTGCAGTTTAAAAAAAAAGTCAGTAATCAGGCAAGAAGAACAAAGGTCAGCCAATTAGCACACAAATCCAATGAAGAAAAAGAAGAGGAAAAAATTACCTACACTTACAATTTTATGAGATACTTTACGCATGCAAGGTTGGTCTTTTCTTTGAAACAATTCCAGGTAATTTGATTTTTTATTACAGGAGATGTCCCCAATGGTGCTTGTAGTGTGAGGCTCATAAACCAAGTTATTGGCTTACAACCATGTTCAATAAATTTAAATCCGGTATGTATTGCAGCAGTATGTTAAATTTTCCATTAACGACCCAACAGCAAAATGAAATCTAAATGTCATCCATGCATAGAACTGCTTAAAACGTAAAATGCATGCAATTTAGCAAAAGGGGGATGTTATACTATCATAGAATCAACCCACGCCATCTATAGAACGTCATGTCACGTATACATTTAAAAAAAAAAAAAAGGTTTTACTTTATTTATTTATGTATTTGTTTTTGACGCTTCTCGCGCACTTAATACAAGGGCGGTAAAACGCGACTGACATGTATCTGGGTAACGGATATCCAAGTGCTGACTATACATTAAACATATATTTTTATGCCATTTATCTATAAAGATGCTTTTTAAATTATTATTATTATCATTATGAATTGTTGAATGCAACCTAATGATTTATATCATTTGATTAGATTTTTTATTATACAATAACTGCTATTACAACCTTTGAAGTGAATAGGATGCACCTACCTTAAAGAAGTCAAAAAACAACACGTGCTTTACTAGTGGACCATAGAGACTCTCATCATGTTTGAAAAAGAAGAAGTTTGTGAAGACCGCGTCAATTAAATGTGAATGTTTACGTGAGGGTTTCACCAACTCTAGCCTCTCTCTTCGGCTGTCCCGGCCTCTCCAGAATGCAGTGCTATTCTTGTCTTCCCAGACAGCCCTGTGTTGGCCTGAACCGAATTCATGTCCAGACTCACACTAGTTGAAACAAAGAATAAAAGGTAAATAGTTTTCAACATTGTACTGTGAATAAATAAAAGAAGTGCGCATAAATATTTACTATTAACCAATACAAGTATATTCTTCCCCCTAATCTTTGATAAACCTATGCGACTTTTCTTCTGTTATGCTCTTCTTTTTTATTATTAAATATGTTCAAAGGCTTATAGTTACATAGTACAGTGTTTCATATATATCACTGAAAGAGATGAGCATGTATGATATGTTCAAGAAAAGTAAAATATATATTAATTGTAACCACACAACTAATTTCACAGTAGCACAGTGCAATGATTTAAAAGATAATAATAATTTAATAAAAAGGCAGATTACCGGCCCATGGTCTCCAGGACAGATTCTGTTAAATCGTATGTTGGCATGACAATGTCTCTTGTTTCATTATACCCACACCAGGATAAGATAGGATTAAGCTTTTCAGTGGGTTTTCTTTTCTCTAAAGGCCAGTCTCCCAGATTCTCAAAGAATTCCACATCTGGCAGTTTTACCTGGAAAATACAGATTATACTTTATAGAGAGTATACTAAATATTCCATTTAACCTTTCACACCATTTCTACTTTGTGCTTGTCTGACTTACTGAAGTAACAGCTACACCTAGACATTTAGTTTTTATGTTTTGTTTCTTTTCTGTCTGGATCGTACAGTTGTAGTCAAATGTTTACATACCCCAACGGAAATGTATAATTGCTAGAAATCTCTCGAAAACAAAGAATTTTAGGATGAGGAAAAAAACGTTACAAGAAATAGATGTCTACAATTATTTTATTTCAGCAACTCTTTTGCAAAACTACAAGAATGCTCATTCAAAAGTATTCATACTAATCTTAATTGTTTAAAATAGGTTATTATTGCTAAACGTGGCTCAACTAGCTATTCATTTAATTTTCCTTGCAGAGTTGTAACCAGAGCTGACATTCTACCGAGGTCACACTGAGGTTTCAGGCTAGAGCTGCAGTATTTATGTTACACGGCAAACCAACAGAGAAAAGTAAGGAGTCTTTTGTACTTTACCAGAATTTGTACATGAGCTTCAGCATTGATGATGCAAAAAAAAACAACCGAGGACACAACCTTGGTGTCCTCATAGCTAGTTATGGCATTGTTTCCTTGTCAGGGTATGACTACTTTGAATTGGCAATTTTTTAGTTTTTTTCTATTTCTTGTAACCTTTTTTCTCATCCACAAATGCAAAACTTTTGCGTCAAAAGATTTTTCCTATAGTGATTTGTTTTGGAGACGTTTCTAGAGATTATAAGTTTCCATTGGGGTATGTAAACTTTTGACTACAACTGTATTTACAAACCTCTATATCAGGTCCTCTGTTTTTGTCAAACCTGTTGAATTCCATTTGATCTTAACATATGAGATTCTGGTTTGCTCTGTATCTTCATCAATATATTTCCCACTTTATGCTCAGATTCTGTCTGCGCTCAGTCATGCTGAATTATGCTACAAACCAGAGATCCTAAGGAACTACTTCACAACAACACTGGACATTAACCAAACCACTAATCTGATACGGGTCTAATGAAACAAGAGACATTGTCATGCCAACATATGATTTAACAGAATCTGTCTTGGAGACCATAGGCTGGTAATCTGCCTTTTTAAAAATCATTATCTGAGAATTCCATGGTGTAACATTGTACATTGAAGTAGTTGATTTTATTTTGCTCTTCAACCCTCATGCTGCTGGGCTTCTCTTGAAACAATTATATTTGTGAATTCAGAATGTAGTAAATACTGCCATCTACTTGTGTTACACAGAAACTAATTTCCACAACAATCATCAACTAAACAAGTTAATGATTCTGAAAATAAACTTTCATCTATAATCTTTTTCTTTGATCTCTTTTTACGAGGCATAACGTTGAATTTACTGTACAGAGCAATTACTTTTCACCATTTAAACTGGTTGTTAAATTGCATAGCAAGGTAAATGCTTTACTGGACAGCTACACATGCTCCAATTTTGCCAATGTTTGTTAACAGACGATACAAGCACTTTCACCCCGTTCACACTTACTGAGTCGGCCTTGGGCCGTCTCTGGGCCACCTCAAAATTTCCGTTCACATTTGGGTTCACATATGTGGCTGAAAAGGAAGCCTAGATCGCATTCCCAGAAGTCAACATAAGAGATTGAGCTAGGAAATTTGCAGACGTAAATATGGAAATCTTATTTTTTACAACACTGTTGGTACTGCACTTATTGCATAAGATATGATAAAGGCATGTGTTGACAGTGCAGTCAGTTACTGTGGAAAGAAGCGATTGTGTTGTATCATGCATAAATGCAGCAAATAAGGACGTGTACATTACATTTGTCACAATACAGATTATTATATTAATGGTGAATGAATATGCAACGTTGTATGCATTATTTATCAATATTAGATTTACAATCTTAGCTACAATCTGAAATGTGTGTGTGTGTGTATACACACACACACACACACACACACACACACAGAGCGCGAGAGAGCACAAGTTTGATCGTTTTAATGAAAGCTGTACGATGAAGAAATACTTACCATTCATGACTGACCCAGCATCATCATCGTCAAAAGTGTCGGCATATTCAGTGCATTCCCCATTGCTATTTAACGGGCTGGAGATCACTGTTCCATAAAATCCAAGATCTGTGGTGGGTTTATTTCTGGCCTGCTGCTCAGTATTTAACAGCGCGTGTGAAAATAAATTGGACCTGACAAGCGCTGACTAAATGGACTGCTGAGGGTTCATTTCTGCATCGTCCCAGCTGCTACCCCTTAAAACCGACATTGTTTTGATCTACGACGCTCGACCTAGTAGGGGAGTGGTTTGAGGTACGTCCCCGCACTGACGCGTTAAGGCCGGCACAGGGCCTGCGTTGGGTTCACACAGGCAGATAGGCTGGCCCTGAAGTGACATTGGTACTTTAGGCCGCATCAAAAAGCTGGTCTAAATTTCACCCGGCCCAGGGCCGCCTTTTCATTTTTCGAGCGTTCACACACGAGATAAGGCGGCCCTGGGCCGGCCTAATCCGTAGGTGTGAATGGGGTGTCACTTTTCTGGTAAGAGAAAGTAAAAGGGCATCCATAAATATCCTAAAGGCAAAGAAAAATAATACAAGATAAATACATCTCCTTGCATTTACAGACACTGTCCCTGTTGAATCTATTACCATGATGTATATTATAATTAATGTTTCAATAGGCATGGTATATGAAATATTGCAGCTGAAAATATGGTACCCTTGTGGAATGTTGGTCACTGGTTCTGTTACATATGCAATATGTAATTACACCATGAGGGTGCATACATCTGATGAGGAGGATATTATATTATTCTTTGACCTAGGTCTTAGCTATCCCTAAACAAATGACTTTTCCTTGAAAAGGTACAGGTCACTGTTTATTAACCCTTTAACTACAGCTAACAGTATGCAGTGCAACCTGCTGTGCCACTACAGTTTAGTACATACCCGTGCAAGGCATGCAGCTAGATTTATCTCTTTTCAAGGAAAAACTTTGTACATTTTTCCTAGCTATCTAAATTGGATAGGAATTTATAATCCTAAATATACAGAATTTTCACACTTGAAAATGTACTTTTATGTTCAAGAAATGCTTGATTGTATACATACAAATGTGACAGTTCTAGTGATTTTTTTAAAATAGTTTATTATGCAACAGGAATAATCACATTTAAAAAGTTCATGCATCTTTATACCATCAATTTCACAAGTGACTACTCAGTTTGTTTACATTTCTTAAGCAGTTCTTTCCTTGTTCTTAAATTAATTCTAATGTAACCCGGTTGCCTTAGCCACTTTCACATGCTCTATTTATTAGTGAGGCAAATGGTTCATGCATGGATTAACATTTGATTGTGACTATTAAAGATCATTAACTAGGAGAAGAATATCAGACTGGGAAACATGTATGAAAAAAGTCTACAAGAAATATTTACAACCAGCAAGGACACGTTGTTCTTGAATTTCTTTTGAGCAAATAAATATATACCAGATACGCATTTATATATATCTTCCATTAAATAGGTCATTACATTTAAATAATACAAGTGAAGAAAATAAACCAATAGCATACATTTAAAATAACAGATTTACACCCTGGCATATTCAGCTTAATTGTTTGGCAGGAAGTTTCCACCACCAGAGTCAATAGAGCCCTCCAAGCCACAGCAGAGACTTGGATAGATTCAGCTGTGCTCTCTGACAGAGCAAGAGTAATTTGAAAAAAGCTGACCTGACAGAGTTTGAGAGAGGTAGTATTGGTATTATAGAAGTTAGCTTGAACCACTGATACAGAAGCTACAAGGATGCTTATGACCTAGAGAGTATGGTACTTGCCTTTATAAAAAAAAAAAAAAAATGATTCATACACACACACACACACACACACACACACACACACACACACACACACACACACACACACAGTATATAGCCTAATTCAAATATAAATATTTTATACACTTATCGTTATACTTAACCCATTAGTGCCCAAACTTGATGTATAAACAGTAAAATGTAATAGTTTCACTTATTGTAGAATAACACAACAAGTAAACATTGATCACTCTATAGCACACTCTTAATCTTGCATTGCAATACTGTACAGCCCAGTAACACCTGTAAGTCACCTTGGATAAAGGAATAATAAATAATAATAATAATAATAATAATAATAATAATAATAATAATAATAATAATAATAATAATAATCTTTTCCATGGGCATGCCTGTTTATCACAGACAATAACTTAGGAGAGCTTATTTCAACAAGACAGTCTATTTACAGCTGTCAAAATAAAAAACAGCCAGGTAGGCAAATTTAGAAAAGAAAAGGAACACTGTAACTCAATATGAGAGCAATATAATCCAGAACTCACTGATAACACCATACAAAATGTAAGGGCATTATAAAAAAAAACAAAAAAACAATACAAATGACAATTTAAACTACCTATCCTTTAAAGAATTGATTTACTGAGTGGCCAAGAAAAAAAATAACTAAACCAAGAACTCATTAAAATGCCAGTGAATACCTACAAAGGCACCCAATGGGATTCATGTTTTTGCATCATTATTTACCCTATTTTTCCATCAAGGTAGAAGGGCTTCAAGGATCTGATGATCTTAAACCACACATTTAAACATTGTATACATTTTGCAAATCCACTTTAAATCTTTGTTGTTCTACAAAGATCCACACTCCATCGCTGCAGGCTGTGGAACAGAAACTATTATTATTTATCAAGGGTGACTTACAATTGTTACAAAATATTGTAGTACAAAATATCAAACTAAATCTGCTGGAGACTCATCACAATCCAGGGTCTCACCACTGGAGACTTTTGTTTTTTTTACTGGCATGTAATACCTGACATTCTTCCAAAATGTAGAATTAGAATGATTAGATTTGGAACCATTCCATTTCATTGCTGGTAAAATCGTTAGTGCCTTCTTGACTACAAGAGGGAGGGTATCCACTTCGGGCAATGGCCTGAACTTGATCAGAATCAGTTTAAATTGATCGTCGACCAACAGGTGATTGATTCCTGTCTGCAGTTCAAAAATGCAAGGGCTGCTTATGTATCTTGGGCTGAGGACATAAATCACTCTTCTGCTTCTTTTGATAGATGAAACAATGTCTTCTGCGTAAGCTGATAGGTTAAACAAAAAAAATTAGAACTAACATTTTAAAATAATGGCTGCAAATGCATATGAATCCCAATAGAGTTTCATATAATTGCACATGAATAACATTTTTTTTTTGTAGTCCTGAAAATAACTTTTAAAAGAAATGGCCAGCAAGTCATGAGTAGCAGCTGAAGCACTGGTATGTTTTATAATGACTATTTTCTGGGGAAACAAGGACCAATGTATACATTTCAGTGCAAACATTTTGAATTCAAACCCTGGCAAATAAAAACATCAGGTTAGACCACTAGGCCATCTATATTATATAATATTTGTGTTGCAAACAAATATCCAATATTAGGAGTAGAATATTTATTGAACTTACACCTCCATAAAATCTCTCTTTTGTTCTATAACATTAACAGATTGTTGTTTTCTTTCTTCTGTCACAAGTAAATTCCTATTGAATTAGACTCAATGTTTGCTATTGCTAACTTCAAAAACTACTGTATTCTATCATTAAGATACATTCATACTGCATATTCTTATGTGAGAGTGTTTGCACATCTGTGAAATTTTGAAATATGTTCTCACCTCCTCCTGGTAGCACATCTCTTTCAAGGAAGCATAACTTGTATCCGCACTGCTGCTCCAAGAACTCTGGGAGGAGCTTCAACACAAACATATCTTCTGTAACACCACCTCCATCTTCATCTTCCAAAATGTCTTCAGAAGAGTGTTTAGCATGCGATATAAAGGCATCATATTCCTTCCCATCTGAAATGAATAATAATAATAATAATAATAATAATAATAATAATAATATAATATATTATTATTAGTTATTATGATGATGATACTACTATCGATATGATACTACTACTAACACTATGTAACACAGTTTTTGTTCCTGGGTAGTAAGTGTTATTTCCTAATTGCTTATGCCTCAAAAGTATAGAAAATGGCTATTATTCCCCACAAACTTTGCTTTTGTGACCAGGACAGTGATATTTCAAAATATCACTATTTCCAATGGGAAAACAGGCAAATGTGTGTCTTTTTGTTCACATAAAGTCAGAAAAAAACAACATATGAATCCAAATTGATATGTATTTATACTAAAGTAATACAAAAATGACTACAAAAGATTTAGAAGTGAGTAGTTTTTCGAGATTTACAATTATACTGTATTTACAGTATAACAGTAAATCTCGAAAAACTACTCACTTCTAAATCTTTTGTAGTCATTTTTGTATTACTTTAGTATAAATAACACTTACTACCCAGGAACAAACAAACAAAAAAAAATTGTTACAATTAATAATTAATAAATAGTAGAAAAATCAGGTTCCGAGTCAAGCAGTCAGTATCAGGTGGAACTCACCTTAAAAGGAAACATACATTTCAGGTAACCTAAATGATCTTTTCCAAAATATGTATTTTTTAAAAATACACATTTTAATTTTTTTTTTAATTGTTTGGTTTATAACAGCATTAATATCCCCTGCAGCGGTCATTATCCATTATGAGGAAATTCAGCTCTAGTGGGCTTCTATCAGAAAATTGATGCCTGATTGGAACATCACAGCATCAACTGTGAATCAAACTGAAAATCAATTCACACAAGAGCTGGCTTTTTCAGGTTGACTTGCCGTAATGAAAGCTTGGTTCACATCTATTGGTCAAAATCAATCATATTAGCCATCAAAACCAGCCAATCAATACTTTGCATAGAGGAAAGCAACCAGCCCTGTACCCACAACTGCAAATCAGAGCTTCAGCTCGACTGCAGCTCAGCATCACTCAAAAACAACAAACCGAGACACCAACAATTCAGTAATAGTGCTCAATTCAGAAATCTGGCACTGTCCAGATGAGCTATAAGCAGCTCTGACAAGTACAAAGTTACATGCTTAACAAAAAGTTATTAGTTTTCTTCTCCAAATATGTAAGTAATACTTCATGAACATTTTCAGGACTATTTTCCTAAAACATTTCTCAGTGGAAGAATACCTGCTGAATCATTAGTTCAAGGTAAACTCTTAAATCGACAGGCACTATAGCCTAGAGTATACATTCACAATGATGCTTACTACATTAAAAAAAATAAATAAATAATAATAAAAAAAACTGATAACACTTTACAGAAAGTGTCTCTATTTACATGTAGTTGTGTATTTACAATGGAATTACTATGTAACCACATATGCAATTACAGTGTCACTTTTAACAGTGTAGTTAGAGATGGTTGTAAAATGTTACCCTGATAAGTAGTTTAAATATTTCAACTGCTGTATCTCCAAAATGCTGGTGCTTTATCTCAGTGTGCCAAGAGATTTAGAACATGTTAACAAACACAAATAGAATAATACTATACTTGGATCAAACCTATACAAGTTACTTTACATGTACTTTTGTATTATTTACCTGATGAGTTATTTAAAAAGATTGTGTTTTAATGGATTAAAAGGTGTTTTGATAGATTCAAAGGTGTGGTGTTATTGAAACTGTTTTAAAATAAGGCACACTTTGTATTCTGCTTATTTTAACTTTAGTTTAAAAACTACTAGTGGTAGCAAAGTAGAACATAAGAACATAAGAAAGTTTACAAACGAGAGGAGGCCATTCGGCCCATCTTGCTCGTTTGGTTGTTAGTAGCTTATTGATCCCAAAATCTCATCAAGCAGCTTCTTGAAGGATCCCAGGGTGTCAGCTTCAACAACATTACTGGGGAGTTGATTCCAGACCCTCACAATTCTCTGTGTAAAAAAGTGTCTCCTATTTTCTGTTCTGAATGCCCCTTTGCCCCTTTTTCTAAACTCCATTTGTGACCCCTGGTCCTTGTTTCTTTTTTCAGGCTGAAAAAGTCCCTTGCGTCGACACTGTCAATACCTTTTAGAATTTTGAATGCTTGAATTAGGTCGCCACGTAGTCTTCTTTGTTCAAGACTGAACAGATTCAATTCTTTTAGCCTGTCTGCATATGACATGCCTTTTAAGCCCGGAATATGACATGCCTGTCTGCATATGACATGTAGCCTTTTGACAGCAAAGGAAACTGGGTTATTATTAATGTACACCACTATCTCAGATCAATCTAAAAAAAATCCCCAAGGTTACATGTTTTTCCATAAGTAGTGATGCATGCAACCAAAACAAAAAACAAACAGTTCATAGTGGCTATTAAAGGCCAAGAGGAACCCACTTTATTTTACATCTAATATCCTACAGTAGTAGAGCCACACCCTCTTGTAATTTTTTTTTTTTTTTTAAACCACACCTGGTTAGTGGTGTTATAAATCAATGTTATCCCCTATTATGACCCAATTTAAATGTCTCTCCATTGTTACAACCAGTTTAACAATCAAGAGGACTGAAGCTCAATGAACGACCTGTTCTAGCTGTCGTGCCAGTTGCTTCACCTCCCAAACCCAATTAACAGATCTTATAAGCAAGGTCTTAGCCTGGGCATTCTGCATCTGGGCGACTAATTAATACTGTGTTAGGGAAAAAAAACTGTAGCTTTTCTTTTATTTTGCGCTTTTTTTTTTCTTTTGCAAAGGTGAATGCTGGAGGGTGACTTTTATCAATGCCAGTACAAATTGAAACAACACAAATTCAAGAGTTCAGTATGATGTGAACCAATGTTGGTGTGATAAAACACATGCAGCATGAATACAGCCCATGACAGTTTTATTAAAGCAATTTAACTGGCTAAACAGTTTTATATACTTTTTAAATACTATCATAACCACAAATCTTTATTTGGGATGAACATATGATTGAACACAAAACAAATGAATCTGCACTTACCTCCAATGGTTTCATCGTATGGAAAATAACTTCGGTGCAACAAAACTATTTCAATCCAGTGAATATATATGTAGGTACTTCCACCAAATATGAAAATGACTGTCGAAATAATTCCACACAAAACGTATGTTAGAAAAGGCCCATTCACTATAAAAGAGAAATATCATACAATAAGTATGTTTTATAAGATATTTATTGCAATGACAAAGCTTAAATGTTTAATTGCAATGGTTTGATTTTAAACATTAAGACGTGCACACTGTGTAATCGTCTTTAATAGTCATAGAATATAAACATCTAGGTACAAATTCAGTGTGTTGCTGTTTGAAATGTACATTAAACTTGTACCTGGACTCTTTTTAAGCCTCAATATACCAGTTGTGTTCCCTTGAAAGTTCTGTGCAAAGCAGGTAAATGTGGCAATAAAGTGTCTTTCAGTCACTTTACTCAAGTAAGCTGTGTGGATAATAGTTTTTCCTTTTCTGTCATCCTTGACAATTCTGTGTGAAAAAAAAAAAAAATCCAATAATGTAAAATAAAATAATAAACTTGACTAAATAAATACCCACACAGATAAACACACTCTACTTACTGGCTTTCTTCTAATTCCAGGCTGATGTCTTTTGAGTTGTCACTGCTATTGACTAACCATTTAATTGTAGGTGAAAAGTTTCTTTCAAAACCAAAATTAACTCTGCACTCCAGTGTTAAAGGTTTCCCTGTAAAAGGACATACATTTCATTCAAATAGAAGTATACATTTTATTTTCTGAATATTACAAACCAGTCCCACTATTCCAATTAAGATTTATTTCTGATATATTCTGTATAGAATATTCTGTTCTTTGGAAGTGTGGCAGAGCAGGGCTCTGCCCTTGGAAATACTGGCAGGGATGGAGTTAAATTCTTCTCCCTGCCCAGGTTGATTGCCCCAGGTGGGAGCAATCAACTAACATAATTAATCAATTATCATTTAACCACCTGGCATAAAAGGAGGCCTCAGCCTCCCAGTAGAGAGGAGGGAGTTGAGGAAGCAGGTTGGTAGTTGTTGGTAGTTGTTGGTAGTTGTTGGTAGTTGTTGGTAGTTGTTGGTAGTTGTTGGTAGTTGTTGGTAGTTGTTGGTAGTTGTTGGTAGTTGTTGGTAGTTGTTGGTGTGTATTTTTGAGATTTGTGAATCCAGTGAAGGCATTGCACAGCCTGGAAACCTTTATTTTGTACATTTTGTTTTGTCTTTCTTTTTGTGTTTAAATCCCTTTATTTTGCACTTGTGCACTTTTATTTTGTGCTATTTATAATAAATTTTGAACTGCAGACTGTCTCTGGGCCTCTTTCCACTCACCAGCCTGCCACATTTGGTGTCAGAAGCAGGATAGCGCCACCTAAAGGATCAGAGCAGTATTTTTTTTTTTTTGGAATTTTTGGGATATTTTTTTTTTTTTTAAAAATGGGAAAGAAGAGCAGAGAGCGGCAAAGACAGGACAAGCAGCAGCTGAAGAAATGTAAGCTGCTGCAGCCACCACTGGAGGACCCGGCCAGTCGATTCCCTTGGTGTTCCTGGTGCGGGAAGGAGGACCATCGTTGGCGGTCCTGCCCAGATGTGCCACCGGCAGACTGGTGTGGCCGGTGTGAGGAGGACGGCCACAACTGGGCAGGATGCCCCTACAACCAGGCCCAGGAAGAGGTGCAGTATTCACCCCGGGCATCAGGGGCCACCCCACTACCTCCAGCACCACCACCGTCCCAGGAGATCTGGGACTGGTTGATGCACCCTGAGGCAGACCTCATCCACGATCTCCCCATAGTTACCAACACGCTGTGGTGTCGAGATGGGGAGAGGTGGGAACAGTGGGAGGAACAACACCACCCTGCGTCCTTCCCAGAGGTTGCCCTCATGGTGGTTAATTACCTGGCGGTAGACATGGGAGATGCCCCCGTCACTCCAATAAAGAGGGGTGAGCCTCCTTCCCAGGAGCCAGAGAGGGGTGAGCCGCCTTCCCAGGAGCCAGAGAGGGAGGAGAGCCGCCGCCGCTCCCAGAGCTAGAGAGGGAGGAGAGCAGCTGCCGCTCCCAGAGCCAGAGAGGGAGGAGCCGCCGCTCCCAGACCCAGAGAGGGAGGAGCTATGGCCCAAGGATGCCTGCCTTGCACCGCCCAAGGATGCCACGCCCGCTCCACTCAGGGTTGCCTGCTGCTCCGCATCGCCTGGGGTTGCCTGCTGCTCCACATCGCCTGGGACTGCTGGTGTCTCCTTTTTGTTTTCTAGGGTTGCCGAGGGTCCGCTGCTCTCACCGCCTCCGCCACTAGAGGGAGCCGGGCCGCCGTTGCCGCCTCCGCCACTAGAGGGAGCCGGGCCACCATCGCCGTACTACCTTGGAGATCCGGGGCCCCCTCAACCAAAAAAAGCTTGGGGGCTCTGACATCAAACCTGCCCACCACCACCCACCATAACAGCCCACCCAAGGGACATAATTGGACTCGAGGGGGGTGGGGGGGAAGGGGGGAGTTGGCAGATTGCGGCCGGTGTACGTTGTACATGGGGGAGGTGTGTGGCAGAGCAAAGCTCTGCCCTTTTTAAATTGGCAGGGATGGGGTTAATTTACCCTACCTGCCTGGGTTTATTATGTTCAGGTGGCTGGGGTTGATTAGTTGATTAGGTTAATTAACGATCAATCAGCGCCCAGCCACCTGACATAAAAGGAGACCTCTGCTCCTCATTTGGGAGGAGGGAGCTGAGGAAGCAGGTTGGTGTTTTGTTGGTTGTGATTTTTCAATTTTCTAAATCCAGTGAAGGCATTGCCCAGCCTGGAAACCTTTATTTTGTACATTTTGCTTTTTTGTCTTTATTTTTATGTTTCAATCCCTTTGTTTTGGCCCTTGTGTCTTGTTATTTTTGTACCTATTTATAATAAGTATTTTTTTTGAACTGCAGTCTCTGGGCCTCTATCCACTCGCCAGCCTGCCACAAGAAGATTCTGCTTTGGAAGTATTTTTTTTTTTAAAGTGTAAACTCTTTAATACTGTTCAAGTCTTTAATTAGCTTGATTTATTTCAAAACGACAGACAAAGGTTATAAAATCGACAAACAAGAGTGCTTAAGAAACCGTATGCTTCATATCATTTATAAGAATTAGATAGGAGTATGTCTGGTAAATAACAAAAACAGCAATACATAATTATACAAAAAAAACTATTAGAGTATTAAGTAAGAAGTTAAAATATTACTTACATGCAGATGGCATAAAATAATGTAGCTCTTGAATAAAAAACTGGAATAAACTGTTTGGAAATGTGTCTTTATACCACACTACATTGGTTGTTTTATTTCTTTTAAATGGTGCTTTGTTGATTACAAAGTAACATGAATGCAATGTATATATATATATATATATATATATATATATATATATATATATATATATATATATATATATATATAAAATAGATTAAATTAACAACTAAAATCTTACCAAGTTCTGCTTCAATAGTCTCCACACCATTGAGGTTGAGAATAGATGGTGGTCTCTTAGTTTCTTGTCCTGTGAAGCACAGAAAATATAAGAAACAAAAAAATATTTTTAAAAGGTGGACAACACATATTCTTAACCCATCTTACCCATATATGCTTAAGCACTCCAATCTACAGGAAAAATGACCTGTACTTCTTAACTATGGGCTTAATGCAAATACAGGAAACACATCTGCAAGCTTGCCAACATGGTTAATATAAATGAGACTGTTTCTGTAGTTCATTAGGTAAATCTGACTTTAATTTTGCTATGCTAAAACATTGAAGGCATTGAAAAAGTCTTCTAGTCAAAATCTTGCTGAACATCACCTTAAAACCACTGAATATACAATTTGTAAGTAACAACACCCTAAAAGCACTTACCAAAAACTCTGACTGTTAACATTCTTCTCACAATCCTCACAGTATTGTTTTCACTGTAGATTAAATCACATGTGTAATTGGCAGCGTCTGTTGTATAGACTGTCTTTAGTACAAGTTTTTCATTTTCAAGTTCCAACGTTGGTCTGCTTTTGTTCAATTTCACAAGTTTTCCATTCTGAATAATGAGAATACAAAAAACTGTTATACATGTATATTACTTATATTCACTGCTTATGTCAAATGTTTTGGGATAATTTGTGCCAACAAAGCAAATCGAACTTGAATCTTAGAAAGGTACCAACACCTAGCAATAACATGCCATTACTGTACCTTGTACCATCTCACAGGCAAATGCCCCGAAGCACTGTAACAAGTCACAGCAGGACAGGTTATTGAGTCACCACTACCAGACAGTAGGTCTACTGTGCTGTGTGCATAACCCTGGCAGTGCGTCTTATTTTTCTGGTTAACATCTAGTGTGAGGTATATCTTCTCATCCCTGTAATTCATTCAAGAAAAATGTGCAGAGAACATGAATGTTAATACAAAATTGTAAAGAAAGACTGAGCTTCTTGCACAAATAATAGCAAAATCTGTTTGAACTCTTCTTAACAGTTTTTATTTCCCCAACCCATTCATAGTGACCCAACAATGCTAGAATATAATCAGAACTTAAGTTAAAACACTGACTCAAATTCAGCCTTCATTGCATACTCAAATATAAATTAATAGAGGGAGTTAAAACTGAGCATCATTTTTGATAGCTAACACTAATACACTACTTCAGTAAGAATGTTTAAAAAATCATTCCCAGAAATGTAACCCTACCTTATTTGACAAGAATATACCCCTGAGTGAACAGTTTCCAGTTTTGGAAACCATAAGAAATTTCCTTTTGGGATAATGTTCTCCTGTCCATTGCCAACCGGCTGTACCTGGCCCCCATTCTGATAATGTCGAAACCATGCAACTTTGTTTTGATAGCTCTCGGACTCATCATAGATAACTGATTGATTTGGTGAAGCACATTGCATTATGAATTGATCTCCAGCTAAAGCTATATATCCACTTGGCTGCATTCCAGTCAAGAAACCTGTTGATGACATTCATGAAAGAAAATTTAAATATTATATTCACTTGTACACATCCTGTAGATGTTATGTGGTAGGGGGGAAAGAAACTTAAAATAAATTCGATGATGTTACAAAAATAGACTGATTAAACGTGTTATGTGTTTTACATGATACAACAGTTTTCACAAGATAGGAGGTGCCCGATAAATACATTTTCATCAATATCTATACTGGCTGGTAGCACAAGGTTCACATACAGCATGTGTGTGTATATATATTGCAGTCTAAAATTTTAAACCCACTTCTAGTGTCCATCCCATTGTATGCTCATTAGATAACGTCACACCAGCGTGACTTGGAGGGATTGCGTTCTGAATGTCCTCAATCATAGATGGGGCTGACAGAGTCCTACTTGAAATCGATTTCATCTTGATCTGCTGCTCAGAGAAATTAGCTTATTTCAAAGTATGTCAAATTGCGGTGGCAGATGGAAACGTTGCATGCTTTGTCAGTAAAGTATTTGTGTTGGCTATATATTGACACACATGTTTAACAAGACAAGACAATCACTTGTGTTGTACATTTTTTTTTTTTTTTTTTTTTTTTAAACAAAATGATGATAATACCTTCAGTTTCCTGAAATGTATAAAAAGTCACTTGGACACCAGGCAACAGCAAAATCACTGCCAATGCCCAGTACACTCCAGTCTGCATGTTCGCTTTGTGAAAGGCATTAACAGCATCTGTCCAGTCTTCGCTGCCTTTCCAAGGGTCGTGTACTGTTCACGTCTTGCATTGCAGGTACCCAATGTTTTCCTGTTTTCAGCTTACAAAGAGACACATGAAAGAATAATTTGGTCATTAACGCAAAACGTCACAATGCAGTGTTCCTTAGAAATATGGATTTCCTTTCTCATCTTCTTTAGTACTAGAGTTTATCTGGCAAAGACAGCAGCACAGCTTTTTACTTCCACTTGCAAAACACGAGGAAGTAATTTAGGACACAGTGTTTAGTTTGTAACGGAAAACTGCAATCCCCCCCATGGAGTTGTACAATTAATGTTGTTGAACTCAACGTACAGCAGGATATGACTCAAAAGTAATAAGGAACAGCCTTTCCTGGTGTGGTATCTATGGCAACGGGTTCCTGTTCTGTAACTTGTCTACAGCCACAATTCTTTATATTCCTGAAAAACAAAAGGCAGCTTACAGACAGGGTGACCAGAAGTCCTGGTTTCCCATTAATCATCGGACATTTCTCAAAATCTTAAAAATTTCCTGGTTTTCATGCAGCTACTACCGTTTCTCAAAATAACATAAATAACCACTTAGGTTATGACAATTGTAGTGAAAACTTAAAAAAATGTGCTAGGTTAATCAGGAACATTATTTTTATGAAGTGATTAACACAGACAGACACCTGTGCTTATTCCTCAGAGCACCATGCGTTTTCATTTAGTTTATATCCAATATGATTCTACACAAGTATGTGCAATATGGTAATTTTGTAGCCATTGTTCTGATGGGATTTGGCCCCAAGAATGACAAAACATTAATGTGTTGTAACGACATGTGCTTTTGTACTGTAATTGTTGTGTTCCCGTCGCTGCTTTGTTTACCTGTGTCTGTGCAATACACCTTATTCACGCAGCGGCCATGTTTGGTTGAAAACGAGACTTGGTCTGCAAGCAACTGTCATTGCTGCCGCAGCTACTGATAGTACCACTATGTGGACGAAATCTTTATTATGTGTGCCTCAAATAAAAGTTGAAGAAATTGATGATTGGACAGATAATAATGCGAGAATTCTGAAAAAAATACAGCAGAAAGAGTACAGCAATTGGATAAAGGGTTGTATTCATAAAGTAGAAGGTAAATTAACAAGCGTATTTGTGATCGGAAAGTGAACAAGCTACTACTAGCCTATACTAGATTCGTGAAATATGTTTAGGTCTCGCAGTTTTAGTTAGATAATGTTTACATTAATTAATATTTACCGTGTTGATATTAAGTACCTCTGTATTGTTTATTGTTTTGTCACTCTGGTGTGTATTTGTACTCAATAAACAAGGGGGCACCATTTTTTCCAGTTGCCCTGGAAAATTTGGTGCCCCCTCTGTGAATCAAGCAGGAGCTTTTCAAAAAGTACCAAACTTATACGGTTAGTGTGTCTCTCAAGTTATCACAATTGACAATACAGTAATGGTTCAGTTAGCATGTTAAAGTTTGGTACTTTTTGGAAAGCTCCTGCTTGATTCACAGAGGGGGCACCAAATTTTCCAGGGCGATTGTACAAAAAGGTGCCCCCGAAAAAAAGTGGTGTCCCCGTGTTTATTGAGTACAAATACACACCAGAGTGAGAAAACCTATTTAGTATGCACGCGAAAGAGAGACACAATAACAATATAAGTTTGGTACTTTTTAGAAAGCTCCTGCTTGATCTACACAGGGGACACCCAATTTTTCAGGGCAAATGTAAATAATTTTACATTTGTTTATTGAGTGCAAATACACAGCAGAGTGACAAACCTTACTGTGTATACAGTTGACAGAGACACACACACTGTCAAAGTTTGGTACTTTTTGGATAACTGCTGCTTGGTTTCCAGGAGGGACACTGCATTTCAGTGTCCCCTTGTGTTTTAACATCTGCAAATGCAGATGTTTGAGAACTGTAAATGCACTACAGGGCAAAACCTGTTACTATGATTCTTTTACAGGTGGCAAATAAATAATTAATAATAATCGCCTTTCAAGTTCAACGTTTCTGTTGGTTTCTCTGTATTTGGTGCGACAGTTCTGAAAAGCTGGCAGGAATGAAATTACTTACAACTAAATAAGTTAATAAATATTTAGAAGATTGTACTGCATTTAACTGAATTATACAATAACTGCATTCAGCTATACGTTGTAGATTGGTTGTGTAGTAATAATAATAAATATAAACAACAGTGCCTCAATTTGTTTATTGTGGTCTGAAAAAATACACAAATAATTTGTCACAAGACTTCATTTAATTACCCACCTGAATCTGTTGCGTTTTTTTTTTTGTGTTTTTTTTGTGGGTTTTTTTTTGTTACAATTTTCAAACAATCTATTCTGGATGTAGAATCTCTGAAATCACAAGTTTACATAAACATCTGCCATCCAGAAGCAATATAAGCTCTCTCCTGTGGATTGCAATGACAAATTCCACGCACATCCATCAGGGACACATGAATCCTAGGGGGCACTGAATTCGTCGTACACCGGTCAATAAAAAAGAATGAGTACCTTACTTAAGAATCAAACACCTCCCTTTCTGTTATTCCTGTAGTTTACTTGGAGTTAATGTAATGTTAAGGATCTCCTTTCTGAACAAGTATTGTGTAACTCAAGCATATTTTTTTTGTTAACTCGCGTTACTAAACATTTTGTAATTTTGTTCAGTTGTGCTTAGTAAAGACTCTTAGTAAACTGGGCATTGCATTCCACATGACACATTCCCTTTAGCATCCATATATAATCTCAAGCTTCTGCATCTTACTTATCTATTGATTAAGACTGATTGGAAATGCTCAGTTGGCTCCCGGACAGTATAACTGAAATGTTATCAAATTTGTGACTATAATGAAGAATATGTACATTCACACAAAAATGAAAGTTGAGATTTCTCTTCAGAAAATTGTTATTTTAAAGCTAAGTAGGCTGTTTTGGAGTTATAAAAGCAAAAATAAAACATAATTGACAAACAAATTGACAACCTAATGGCTGGATAGTTTTGGCACAAATAGCACTCCATAAACATCTGTTGGACCCCATTGGTTGTTGTTTGTCTGTGTAATTGGTCCTAGTGTGCCGCTAAGGGCCAACGGGATGTGCGTGAGCTCCGGTTCCCTGAATTGAATAAGAGGGGGAGCTAATGCTGTAAGAAGGCTTGCATTTTGGGTCTGTTCTGGTCTGGTTGTAAATGTTTTGTATCCTGTGAAGCTGACAGAGCTGTGGACTCTGGTGGGTGCTGAGACAGAAAAATTAAACAAAAGGATTTGGAACAAGAACAAATGTCTCTCCGTTTTCTGCCTCTTGCAAAAAACGCTACATTGGCATCAGAAGCAAGAGCTGATCGGAGACAGAGAGATGGGTGACACATCCTGGATCTGGTGGTATGGTGGATGGGAGGAACGGGGTTGGTGCATTGTGTGCGGGGAGTTCGGGCACAGGGTGGAGTGCTGCACCTTCAAAGAGGGAGAAGAGCTGCTTACCAGAAAGCAAACGCGGAGGAGAGGCAGCCGTTCCCAGAGGTAAGCAAGGGAGCCGGTGCCGTCTACAGAGTCGGAGGCTACTGCCAGTGTTGTCACTGCTGGAGTGCCCCGTACCATTACAAGGGTGGCCACGGCTGGTGTGGCCTGCACCGCTGTCAGGCTTGCCCCTGAAGGAGTTCCACGCACCGCTGTTGGCGTTGCTATTGAGGGAGTGCCCCGCACCTCTGCTAGGAGGAGAGGAGACCACCTCCATCACAACACCGCCTTTCAAACCACCCAAAAGAATCCAGAAGGAGAAAACCGGACAAGAAGGGGGAGGGTTGGTGTTTTGGGGAGAGGTGGCAGCCATGTATTGCACTGCCCCCTGCCTGACTTTTTACTGACAAAAAGAGACTAAGGTGTGGGCAATGTAACAATCTGTGCATTAATCTGTGCATAAATATGTGCATAAAATGGTTCAGTGCCGTCTCGACGCTAGGTAATGCAGAGATAGCATGTGACGATATAGGCAATGCACACAGACCAAAATGCCGTATCAGTGCTGGTTCTGAGCTGTCATAACTCAACTGTGTGAAAGGGTAAGAGTGAGAGGATGCCTATTAAAAAATAAATAAATAATAGTGTATATTTAAATGGCTTAATTAGTTTTATCGATTATTTAACAACGTGTCTTGGTTTTCAGATTTGAAAATCTAGTCCACAGCAAGCTGCCCCATAGTTGTCAAATACATGTCTTAAACTCACAACAACCAAGGCTAAACATTCTTATTTTGTGCAACAATAATAAAATAATGAACAAATATAATTTAAATGCATGTGTCTGTCCCGAACCTACAGTAATACAGGTTTATCACATCATTGCTTTCATGGTGAATTTTCACTACATAATCTTTATTAAAGAACACAACTGCAATTTACAGTGACTAGATGGCTTGCTGTAAGTTCTAAACCACATCATACACTTATAGTCAATCTACTGTATATCTTCCCTTATGGGGAAGAGTTTAAAAAACTGAATTTGATAGAGATTACTTAGGACAATAATAATAATGTCTATCAATTCCACAGGGTGGAGGGAGGGCTCTATTAAAAAAAATGTTATCCCTTGAACCAAATTTCAATATAATCCAATTGCAGAACTTGGGAAATATTTCACACCTAGTTTTTTAAACTTGTATCTCAATGGCCCTCTTAAGGGAAGATATACAGTAGTATGACTAAAAGTAAAGTGTATGACATGGTTTGCAATTTACAGCAAAGCATCTAGCCACTGTAAATTGCAGTTGCGTTGTTTAATATAATATAAACACCTAACCTGTATTACAGCATAAGAAAATAATTTACATACAGTCATGTCATTTTCTGAATAAATGTGTGTGGTAATGACATTAAAGGCTTAGAACAATTTGACAGCATTTCACACAAACATCAAAAACTAAAATATGTCATTGCATTAAAGAAGCATGCATTTTTGGTAAGTCTGTTAAGTGCATTTTCTATTTGTATTACTACAGTATTATCGTGTATTCTTTGCATAGGTGGTGACTGATTACAGCTATTGGTGTATTAATGTCTAATACTGGATCTAATACTAAAAAAAAAACACACATAAAATCTATAATGTGTATCCTGTCATTTATAATGAGTTCAATCGTTAGCTACTTACAGTTATGTCGGTTATGTCCGTATTTAATTCACAGGAACTTAGTCTTCCTGTCGTGGTGGTTTTTATCAAGTAACCTTTATTAACAATGCTGCCTGCTAACTTTCTATGGATTTCCTGTACAAAGCTGACCTTGATATTTTTTTTGCTTGCGTGGATGTGAAGTCCTATACACGTCACACAGGTTGTTTCAAGACAGAGTACTTTTTCCCAGAATGTGGACGCCTACAGTTTGAGAAAAAAAATAAAAAATACTACATTCAGTGCTGTATATAGGCAGTCTATATACAGTACTGTGCAAAAGTTTTAGGCAGGTGTGAAAAAATGCTGTAAAGTAAGAATGCTTTCAAAAATAGACATGTTAATAGTTTATATTTATCAATTAACAAAATGCAAAGTGAGTGAACAGAAGAAAAATCTACATCAAATCAATATTTGGCGTGACCACCCTTTGCCTTCAAAACAGCATAAATTCTTCTAGGTACACTTCTCTCTCTTCATGTAAACCCAGACAGACTCGATGATGTTGAGATCACTGTTGCCTGCAGACACTCATTCGTGTACCGCTCTCCAGCCCTTCGGCGAACAAACTGCCTTCTGCTACAGGCAAATATTTCAAATTTTGACTCATCAGTCCAGAGCACCTGCTACCATTTTTCTGCACCCCAGTTCCTGTGTTTTAGTGCATAGTTGAGTCACATGGCCTTGTTTCCATGTCGGAAGTATGGTTTTTTGGCCGCAAGTCTTCCATGAAGGCCACTTCTGACCAGACTTCTCCAGACAGTAGATGGGTGTACCAGGGTCCCACTGTTTTCTGCCAATTCTGAGCTGATGGCATTGCTGGACATCTTCCGATTGCGAAGGGAAGTAAGCATGATGTGTCTTTCATCTGCTTCAGTAAGTTTCCTTGGCCGACCACTGCGTCTACGGTCCTCAATGTTGCCCATTTCTTTGTGCTTCTTCAAAAAAGCTTGGACAGCACATCTGGAAACCCCTGTATGCCTTGAAATTTCTGCCTGGAAGAGACCTTGCTGATGCAATAAAACTACCTTGTGTCTTGTTGCTGTGCTCAGTCTTACAAAAACAGTAAACTGTTTTCAGCAACCTCACCTTGTTAGCTGAGTTTGGCTGTTCCTCACCCAGTTTTATTCCTCCTACACAACTGTTTCTGTTTCAGTTAATGATTATGTTTCAACCAACATATTGAATTGATGATCATTAGCACCTGTTTGGTGTAATTGTTTAATCATACACCTGACTATATGCCTACAAAATCCCTAACTTTGTGCAAGTGTAAGAAATGATTGTGTTTTGAAGGCAAAGGGTGGTCACACCAAATATGGATTTGATGTAGATTTTTCTTATGTTCTCTCACTTTGCATTTTGTTAATTGATATATATATATATCAATATATATATATATATATATATATATATATATATATATATATATATATATATATATATATATATATATATATATATATATATATATACATACACACACACACACACACACACACACACACACACACACACACACACTGAGTGTACAAAACATTAGGAACACCTTCCTAATATTGAGTTGCATCCCCTTTTGTCCTCAGAACGGTCTCAATTAGTCTGGGCATGGACTCTAGAAGGGGTCAGAAGCGTTCCACAGGGATGCTGGCCCATGTTGACTCCAGTGCTTCCCACAGTTGTGTCAAGTTGGCTGGTAGTGGATCTCTACTCTAAATAGCTTGTTCCATCTCATCCCACAGATGCTCAATTGGATTGAGATCTGATGACTGGGCATGCCACTGCAGTAAGCTGAATTCACTGTCATGTTCGTGGAACCATTCCTGGACAATCCTAGCCTTGTGGCATGGGGCATTATCCTGCTGAAAAAATCCATTAGCAGATGGATACACTGCTGTCATTAAGGGATGCACCTGATTGGCAATGATGTGGCATTCAAACGTTGCTCCACTTTTATCAAGGAGCCCAATGTGTGCCATGAAAACACACCCCACACCATCACACCACCACCACCAGCCTGCAATGTTGACACATGGCATGATGGATACATGTACTCATGTCGTTTTCTCCATACCCTAGTCCTCCCATCTGCGTGAAACAGCAGGAACCGGGATTCATCAGACCAGGCAATGTTTTTCCAATCCTTCGGTGTCCAGTGTTTTCGTTCCTTAGCCCACTGCAACCGCAGTTTCTTGTGTTTTGCTGAAAGAAGTGGAACTCTGTTAGGTCGTCGGCTGCCATACCCCATTCGTGTCAAGGTACGACAAGTTGTGCATTCTTTTATGGGTCTTTTGGCACCAATGTTGTATTGGACTGTCAGTTGACTAACTGTAGCCCGTCTGTTGCTCTGCACAGTTCGTGTCAGCCTCCTTTGACCTCTTTCATCAATGAGCCGTTTTCGACCACTGGCCTGCCATTGGCTGGATGTCCTTTGGGTGGTGGACCATCCTTGATACACACAGGAAACTGCTGAGTGTGAAAAACCCAGCAGCATTACAGTTCTTGATACACTCAAAACGGCGTCCCTGGCACCTACTACCATACCCCGTTCAAAGGCATTTAAATCTTTTGTCTTGCCCATTTACCCTCTGAATGGCACACATACACAATCCATGTCTCAATTGTGTCAAGGCTTAAAAATCCTTAAAAAAGGAAAAGTCGGAAGTCGTTGAATACATTTAGAAATATCTGTTTGATATTGGATCTGAGATGGGTTTTGCATGCTGGTTTCCTGGTGCAAATGGAAATACTGTTTTAGTTACTCTGTTTTTTTTTTTGTTTTTTTTTTCTGAACATGGGATCTTATAAAGTACAAAAAAAGTAACATGTAATATGGTAAACCTCATGCTACCGACCAGTATAAGTATTGATGAAAATGTATTTATCCTTGTGACAGGAAATGGCTGAGCGGTGACGTCAGGCCAGAATGAGGAAGAATAACACACAGGTAACTGCAGTGCAAAAAGACGAGTTGTGCGCTGTTTATTTTCAAACAAAACAAAAATAAATATTTGAACAAAAATAAAGCGAAAATAAAGGCTTTAAATAAAACAATAGTAATTTTACTAGGTTATATGCAATTTAATGAATAGGTTATCCCATCGTTAGCGTTTATTAAGTAGGCTAGATTATTATGCAGAGTTCTCCAACGTTATTGGTGCTGTGGACTGCAGTCAGATATCAAGGCACCCTCAGGACCAAATGAGGCAGATTTTGTGAACAGGATTTTCCTTTCACAGCATTAATGTACAAGTATATGACGTTATCACTTACATGAAGTAAAAAAATTAGCAAATAATCCAACATTTTAATGACAATTATACAATGCCTTATATAATGTGACAGATCCTGCGACATCATTGTCGCATGTGCGGTGCTCCACAAATTAAAAAAAAATAACTTACGCATTTAGCTTATCTGCAGTTTTTTTCCATGCTTCCTCTTTGAATTTGGCAGCAGCAGCAGTGTTTCATGTAGTTGTGATAATGCTTTTATATTCCTCAAAACTTTCCATTATAAGCTCTTACTCAGTCAGGCTGAAAAAAAGTTGCTCTCTCTTTCAACGTCATCTTTCATGAAGATCATTGTTTCAGTGTTCTGCGATTCTCCCTTTGCGCTAGCACATGCACGCGAATTACCTGGATTTCTTAAGTCGGAATCGAGTTAACTAGACACTTTTAGCCTGTATTCTCCATCGAGGAATGGAGATAGCCTGATATCAATTATCGGGCTAATCGAATCTGGCTAACCTCTGATTAACCTGAATTAGTTACCAAGGAACAGGGCCTAGGTGACCATCTCCCGGTTAGCAACAAATTAATCACTTAATTTGGGAGATAGACACCTTCTGCACGAGATTTAATATCCATCCACACTGCAACAAAATACAAAAACAAAACAAAAACATACAGCCCTGTCATCATTTATATAAACACATACATAAATAAATCAATAAACAATAAACAAATATGAAACATTGGGCAGAGGGGGAAACCCCACTCTAAAAATGAACAAACTGAACAGGGCTGCTAGCCCTGTTACAATCGGGCACCTCCTGTCTTGTGAAAACTGTTGTATCATGTAAAACACATAACACGTTTAATCAGTCTCTTTTTGTAACATCATTGAATTTATTTTAAGTTTCTTTCCCCCCTACGACGTAACATCTACAGTAGATGTGTACAAGTGAATGTAATATTTAGATTTTCTTTCACGAATGTCATCAACAGATTTCTTGACTGGAATGCAGCCAAGTGGATGTACAAGGAGCATATATTGGGCTTATGTCACTGTATGTGATTACGTCATCTACCAGCCCTGCTGCTGCCGTCTCCCGTGCACGCTACACTCTCTGCTGCCAGCCTCAAGTCCGCCCCGGACTTGCTCACTAGGCTTCAGTCTGACGAGTGCGTGCTGGAGTACCTGCGTCCACTTCTGACACCAATAGCAATCTCCGAAATGAGCAAAGCAAGACAGGAATTCAGAACTAACTCAATTTTTATTAGCCAACACAGAACTGATTAACAGGGGACTGTGTGCTGCGCTGTTATAAGACTCTCTGGTTGCTGTCAGCTGCAGCTATGCTCTGTCTTATTTTCAGCACCGTTCTGTATGTCTCAAGAGGTTGGACACAAGAGAGAGGATAGCTCCCCTGCTTTTCATTAAGAAAAGCTGACTCCTCTTTTCTAGCACCCCCCCAATCCCTATTGCTCTCTTTTACTGTGTCCCCAGACAGGATTGGCTCTCCATTTCTGCCGCTGCTACTAGATATATTATATATATATATATATATATATATATATATATATATATATATATATATATATATATATATATATATATATAGTAAGGTAGCAGGGAGGGGGTTAAAATCCTTCCCTGCTAAACATGTGAAAATGCACTTATGGGTGAATGGACTAAGGGTTTTTGTAATTGTTTTAATTGTTTAATGATTTAGTTAATCCTCTGCACCTGGTCGTAATTATAAATTAGAGACAGGTGCAGGGTATTTAAGAGAGGCAGCCAGACTGATCGCGGCTGCTGAGTGAAGAGCCCGACTGCGTGTGTGTCCAGTCGTATTGAGTCATATCGTGTTGAGAGAAGCCCGTTTGTGTTTTGGTGTTTGTCAGGTAAACGGCTTAGCCGTCCTGTGTGTGAGTCAGGGATCGGCTGGTGTATAGTGAGAGCTCCAAAACGGAGTTAGGTGTTTATTTCTGTTTTGTTTTATGTTTATTAAAAGTGTGCATCAGCGCTAAAGAAATTCCATTTCTGTGTCCTGGGTCTATCTTAAAGGGGCAACGAACCGTGTGAGTGCAAAGGATCGTTTACTTATGGTACCATAAGTAGGTGGTCTGTAACCAGAGTAAATCTCCTTCCCCAGAGATAATACCTCAACGAGTCCACTGCCCACTTGACAGCTAAGCACTCCTTTTCTATTGTGGCATATGTTTTTTCCCTTGGTAGGAGCTTTCTGCTCAAAAATAAAACAGGATGTTCCTCCCCCTCACAGGACTGTGATAACACTGCCCCTAGACCCACTTCCGAAGCATCTGTTTGTAATATAAACGGTTTATCAAAGTCAGGACTTATCAAAACAGGCTCAGAGCACAGTGCTGATTTCAAGTCTAAAAATGCCCTTTCAGCCTCTGCTGACCATTTTACCATGTTAGACGCGGAGGCTTTAGTGAGTTCCGTTAAGGGCACAGCTCTTGAGGCAAAGTTTTCAATGAACCGGCGATAATAGCCAATAAGTCCGAGAAAGGCTTGGACTTGTTTTTTGTTCACTGGACTGGCACAAGACAAAACAGCTTCAATTTTGTTTTGCAATTTTGTCTAATTAAGCCACATCCGAGTGAAAACCCCAGATATTTTGTCTCCTGCAGAGCGAATGCACACTTCTTTTTATTAGCTGTTAAGCCTGCTTCCCTTAACGATCTCAATACCGCTTCCACTTTGTACATGAGACTCCCAATCAAGGCTAAAAATGACCACATCGTCAAGATAAGCTACTGCATAGTGACTATGTGGCCTGAGTATCCTGTTCATAAGCCTTTAAAATGTGGCTGGTGCGCCATGCAGACCAAAAGGCAACACTGTAAATTGGAACAAACCCTGTGGAGTTACAAATGCTGTTTTTTCTTTCAACTCTGGTGACAATGGCACCTGCTAATAGCCTTTGGTCAAGTCAAGTGTGGTAATATACTTGGCTTTTCCCAACCTTTCTAGCAATTCATCCACCCTTGGCATTGGGTATGCATCTGTGGCAAAGTGGTTTGTAGTGCTCCGGTGTATAGGTGAGTTGAGGTGCTCCAACAAAGGACAAACACAAAGTCTACCGGTCAGGTTTCTTTTAATGCCCTTTTTAAACCGGGTTTCAAATAATAAAGCTGGCTCTACCCAGCAATGGGTATTGCCAGTGAAAACTGGACCCAAAATAATAAAGCTGGTTCTATCCAGCAATTGGTATTACCAGCTACAAAACAAAGGGGTTGCAGTCCCGAAATAATAAACATAAAAACACGTCTCCAAACTGGGTGCTCTGGTGCAGGTGCTGTGCTCTGAGTGCTGGTGCTCGTGTGCGTTCAGGTCCGGGCTTCTTGCTGCAGCTCCAGCTTCGTATCAGCCGTCTGGCAAAACAAACACAATACTCCTCAATGAACCCACACTTCATTCAAGATTCCGTTCTTGTCTCCTCCCATTAACCACAGCAAAGGAGCCGATTACGGCGTCACATCCCCCTAAAGTACCCTAAGCCCCGCCCCCTCCGATAGCTAGTTCAATCACGTCTCCTCCAATTCATGACTGAAACTTCGCTCACCGTACTAGGGCGATGACTCCAGGTACCGTAACGCCGCCCTCTTCCTGAATGGCCAGCTCCCGACTGTCCCCAGGATGAACTGCCCAACCATTCAGTAGGAAGCCCGCAGCTCCTGTTGTACAGTGCCCTCACTGGTCGAGAGGGAGATTTTTGATTCGGATTCATTCGCTCTCCGTCACAGCATCAAATTTTGATATTTCTTTCACTTTTCTGAAATCCATACAAAACCTTATAGTTCCATCAGGTTTTGGCACCATCAACACCGGGCTGCACCAGTCACTATTTGATTCCTCAATTACTTGTAATTTCAACATTGTTTTTATTTCTTTAGCCAGATCACCCTGTTTCAACTCTGGAATTCGAAATGGTTTCATTCTGACTCGGGCTCCCACAGGGGTAATAATACTATGGGATACAAGATTAGTTCTCCCTGGCAAGTCTGAGAACACGTCGTCATATCTATTAATTAGTTCTTTAATTTTAGTACTCTGTTCCGCAGTCAAGTGTTTACCAATTTTTATTTCAGTTACACTTGTCGTGCCCGGCAACTCAGGACCCAGTTCTAAATCTTCATACTGTACTGTGCCTACTAAAGGTTCCCTGTCTACCCACGGTTTCAGCAGATTGACATGGTAAATCTGGTATGGTTTCCTTTTCCCTGTCTGGCACACCTTATAGTTTACATTACTTAACTTCTCCAGTATTTGGAAAGATCCCTGCCATTTAGCCAAAAACTTGTGTGCATGTGAAGGCAGCAAAACTAACACTTTGTCTCCAACTTTAAACTCTCTTAAACGAGCACCGGCGTTATACAACGTCTTTTGTAGTTCTTGTGCTCTGACCAGATTTTCATTCACCAGCCTGCTGACCTTTTCCATTCTATCTCTCATTTTTAATACATACTCAACCAGATTGTCCCCTCTAGGTGGTGTCCCCTCCCACACTTCTTTGACAGCATCTAAGATTCCCATCGGCTGTCTCCCATACAACAATTCAAATGGGGAAAACCCAGTCGACGCTTGAGGAACCTCTCTGATAGCGAACATAAGATAAGGAAGAAAATTATCCCAGTCTTTGCCATCTATGTGCATTACCTTTTTTATCATTTGTTTTAACGTTTTATTAAACCATTCCACCAAACCATCCGTTTGTGGGTGGTGAACAGAGGTAGTAATTTTTTTTACTTTGCACAACTTACACATTTCTTTCATAGCTGTGGACATAAAGGGGGTCCCTTGGTCGGTAAGGATCTCTTTAGGGAAACCGACCATAGAAAAGACCTGTATCAGCGCTTGTGCTATGTTCATTGAATTAGTATTCCTTAACGGTATAGCCTCGGGGTATCTAGTGGCATAATCCACAATGATCAGAATGTACTGGAACCCTGTTTTAGACTTTTCCAGGGGCCAAATTAAGTCCATTCCCACTCTTCAAATGGCACGTCTATGACAGGTAACGGGACTAGCAGGGCTCGAGTAGGTTTCCTGCCAGTGACCAGTTGACATTCTGGGCAAGATATACAAAACCGCTCTACATCTTTATAGACTCCCGGCCAATGAAACCGCATCATTACCCGGTCTCTGGTTTTCTGTGTGCCTAAATGCCCTCCTAACAGATGGCTGTGTGCCAGCTGTAGTATTAAACTTTTAAACTTACTTGGCACCAGTGACTGTTCTAACCACTCCCCACATTCAGTTCTAGTGACCCGATACAAGAGATCATTTTTAACAATGAAATGTGGTACAGTTAGAGTGTCCCTATTTTCCCTATAACGTTCGTCCGGTACCACAGCTTGATTAAAGGCATATTGTAAGTTTTTATCTTCTACTTGTTCTCGTTTGAAGTCAAAAGGAGACACTGCTAGCTCCTCCCACATTTCGGGGAGGTTATCTTCTAAACTTCCCCGTGACTCAGATTCCCTGTTAGGCTGCCCTGCACGCTTTTGGGGATCTGTACTTTTGCTTGTATACTTCCCCCCAGGGAGCCTTTGCGGCTTAGCTTGGGTCCTACACTTTTGACTTCGTGTCTTCCTAGTTTTTCCAGGTTCAGCTAGTACCTCTTTGTCAAACGGAAACAACTCAGACAATTCTTGGTCCTGGCCACTAGATGGCCCCGACTCCTTACTGGCAACAAAAACCTCTCGTAACTGTACTAAGCGAGCAAATTCGTTACAATCACGACCTACAATCACTGGATAAGGAAGCCTTGGTAACACCCCCACTTTTAACTTTACTTCCTGGGAACCTATTTTTAGATTTACGGTGGTGGCTGGGTAGGTTTTAATATCACTGTGAATGCACATTATTCGTACCTCTGCCTGGTCTATAGAAAAGTGTTCCCCCACCAGGTCAGTGGATATCAAGCTCTGCCCACAGCCTGAATCTAATAAAGCTACTGTGTTTTTATCCCCTATTTTAACAGCAACCACATACTCTGTTTTTGGTGAACTGCAGGAAAATAAGTTATTTACCGTAGTAACCACATGACAGTCCATTGACTCTACCTTCTCCCTTTCGGGACAATTTCTGGCAATGTGCCCCCAACCATTACATTTAAAACATTGCACCCTGTTATATGGAAAACTCTGCAGTTCATCATCAAACAATTTATTCTCCCCTGCCCAAGGTCCCTTCACAGTTCTAGACCGCTCTTCAGCGCCCCCTTTTTCCCACACATTCTTACCTGGATTCTCGGCAGTGCGTTGTTTCGGGCTTGAGGGGCGCCAGTTGCTTTTGGCAAAACGAGATATGGGCTGGGCAATTTCCAGGGCAGTGAGTTGGCGCTCGACCAGAGCGATTAGTTCATCTGCAGTGTTTGGACTGCCCTGTGCCACCCATTTTCGTAAACCCACTGGAAGGCTTCTTAGATAATGGTCCAGGACCAGTATTTCCACAACCCACGCTGAGCTATTCTTCTCAGATTGAAGCCACCTACGGGCTAAGTGGATTAAGTCAAATAGCTGCGACCTTGGTGCTTTTCCATCTTCATATTTCCAAGAGTGAAAGCGTTGAGCCCTCACCGCTTCGGTGACCCCCGCTCTTGCTAAAATCTCAGCTTTCACAAGATTATAATTAGCTGCTTCTGTTAGCTCCAAATCAAAATAAGCTTTTTGAGCCTCTCCACTCAAAAACGGCGCAACAATGCCTGCCCACTGTTCAGGTGGCCAAGCCTCTCGCTTGGCGGTCCTTTCGAAAGCCAAAAGGTAAGCTTCCACGTCATCTGCTGGGTTCATTTTCTGTAAAACATGACTAGCTCATATAGGACGTGGTCCCTCAGAAGCTGCTCCCACCCGGTCTCCAGAATTCATCTGGCTTCATAGTTGTCTCCATTCTTGACGATCCTGCGCTGCTTGTTCTGCCAGGACTTTGGTATGCTCCTGTAAAGCCGCTGTGGCATGCTGCTGCGCTGCCGTTGCCTGTAGAACTGTTTTAAGTAACTCTTCCATGTTGAGGGGTTCTCACTCAAAAAAAAACAGAGCCCCAATTCTGACCTTTTCAGCCGGAGTCCGTGTTGTACTTTCAAACAGTTGTCTGTCTCTTTAATTATTACACGATACAATGGAAGTGCTCTTTAAACACCGTGGGGTACGTTTATTAGCAAACTGATATTTCAAACAAACAAAAACACAAAACAAAACCTAGCCCTTCTTTAGGCGCTAACTAAACTGGTTAATAGTAGTTCTATCTAATGCAGGGCAGGGTAAGCCTGTTCCCCTGTTTAAATTAATTCCATACATCACCTAAACCAAATCACATTCAAGCACTTTTGTCAGAACCCGTACCTTTGTTTCGTTAACAGAAAACTCTTTCTTTGTCCGACACACCTTTCCACTGTTCAGTTTCTTTCCTCTCGCTCCATTTCAACCCTCTCCCCTGAACACACCAACTGAAACCTTTTTAACCCCAACTTGATCACTCGCATCTGATCAGCATTTGCCCATTAACTATACAATTAAGCAATTGTTACATTAACTATACAATTAAGCAATTGTTACATTTGTCATCATACATTGTGTGTGGCTATCCCCAGGGTTCAAAAGCCTCCAAATTGACGTTTGGTACACACACATCATCACTATATATATATATATATATATATATATATATATATATATATATATATATATATATATATATATATATATATTGTGTGTGTGTTTCATTATTTGTATTTCTTACATTTGGAACACATTACTATTAAACCAACGAACTCCCAGGATAAGCAAAGAGTGGGTGTGGCCAAGTATTTGTGTTGTATGTTGTATGTAGTGTGTTAATGTTGGTATATTGTAGTTGGTTGGTACATAATATGGGTTATGAACACAAGTGATTTAAAATGTGTATTTGTATTTAGGCATGAGGATTGCACAGCACTTCACGTGCAGGTAAAGCATAATAATATGTGAGCACGGGAAATTGCACTAGATTAATTCACGTGCAGTTGTACCGAGACTCCAATTGAATGATTGATTAGCAATCAAGTCTCGGTACAGCTGCATAAAAGCAGCATGTTTTCGCTCACTCGGGGTTGTGTGTTCAGTGAGTGGAGAATGGGTGGGGAGAAGGAGAAAATAAAAAGAGAACTAAAAGTAAATTAATTTAACTCACCGTGTTTGTCTGTTCGTCCGCTGCTTGTTAGTGTATGTTTCGTTTAGTGTTAATTCGTTTTGTTTGTCTGTTTATTTTGGCCTCAAGTGCCATGTGCTGTTTTTGTTCAACCTTTTATTTTCTGTTTGTTCATTTATTAAATGCTGAGCACAAGCAAGCGCTCAGCTTCACCACACTCCATGTCTCTGTGTCTCCTGTGTGTTATTGCTCTGGGTCTGATGTCACCACTCAACCAGCCTTGTGATAGTGGGGTATATTGTCAATGTAATTACCTCATGCTTTTACATACTTATTTAAACAAAACAATATCATTCAGTATTTCTTAAGCACCGTTCGGTTGTTAGTTTACTCATTTTGAAAAAATAATATGGATTTTTCCACTTCACAAAAAAAAAAAAAAAAAATTCATTAGAGTAACATTTTGAAAATATAATTAAAAGAAGGATGGAAGTTGGCACCTGTTTTAAAATACTTCAAATGACATTTCTTTGGATTCAGTTCTGCAGGCTAATTACAGGTTTATGTTTTTTTCCCAAATTAGTTTCTTTCATCCTCTTTCGCTTTTGGTTTAAGGCAGTCAAAATTCACAGATATTTTATATTTATCTAAGATGTTTTACCTTTATAATCCCTGCGCTAGGATTTGCATTCCACATCACGCCTTGCTCATATCTAGAACTACATTCCAAATTGTGGTGGAATTTGCCAAAGGCTTTTTTTTTTTTGCATGTATTAAGTGAATATTAATTAATCTGGGGATTAAGGAGGCAAACTATCTGTCAAACCGACCTTCTGGCTGTACACTATGTCACATAGTGCTGTGTGAGACTTGTATATCAGAAAATGAGCATTTTAAATAAAAACTGGTTATCAGAATGTCGGGGACAGTAGTCTTTTTCATGCACATACAGTGGATGTACAGTACTGTGAGCCATGGTGATCTACTTTTTTTCATTTTGATAGCTTTATTAATTATGAATTTACAGCCATAGTTAAATTTCATTAACCTTTTTCTTACAGCAATCCCTAAGTCCATGAGATCATATTTCAGCTCATATTATGTGATCGAAATTCCTGTATAAAAATATGAGTATAGATAGTAATTAACACGTTATTCCACAAGAAGGCAGTGTCAAGCCATCCCAGTTTCTGCCCTACATATCTACATATTTATTCCTTTGAGTGTGGGCTTATTATAATTTTCTAATAAAATGATTCACAAAAGAAAGCAAGATATGTAAAAATACTATACATTGACGATAAAGATTTAAAACCAAATATTTGGAATGCATTTCAAGTAAGAATTATTCTATTTGGTTTGCGCTTCTTGGCGTTTCAAATCATGCACATGTAACCATGTTATAGACACTTTTGAATATGTATTATCTTACCGTGTATACAGAAAAAAACAGTTCATAGAAATATGTACATAGTTTTAAAAGCGTACAATACAATTACATAACACACACAATGCATATGCTTAATTTGAATATTGAGAAAGTATCAAATTCGGCATTTCCATCATAATCATAACTTCTAACAACAACAGAACATTACAAATTAGTCAGCAAAACAAAATAAAAAACCTTTAAACAAATATACATACCTCGTGATCTATAGCTCTGTTCAAAACCGGAAAATGTTCACCAATGTGATGACGATTCACTTTTAACATACTGTTAATGTCAGCTGTACACTTGCAAAAAAGTCCTATGTCAATTCTGTTATGATGTAATTGTATAATAACACTATAGTTTCTATTTTATAATGTATTCAATAACTAGCATCAGCATTTGCAATTTTGATAAGACATGCTCGGAGGTTAGTTTGAAGCACAAAGGCAAATCAGTACTGTCTTCAAAATCGCTCAGGAATATGTTAATAAGGTCACATTTTTAATGTTTAGCACCAAAATAATAATAATAATAATAATAATAATAATAATAATAATAATAAATAATAATAATAACACTGTGTAACAAAAAAAAAAAAAGTTTTTTTTGTTCCTGGGTAGTAAGTGTTATTTCCTAATTGCTTATGCCTCAAAAGTATAGAAAACGGCTATTATTCCCCACAAACTTTGCTTTTGTGACCAGGACAGTGATATTTCAAAATATCACTATTTCCAATGGGAAAATGGGCAAATGTGTGTCTTTTCGTTCACATAAAGTCAGAAAAAAACAACATATGAATCCAAATTAACATGTATTTATACTAAAGTAATACAAAGATGACTACAAAAGATTTAGAAGTGAGTAGTTTTTCGAGATTTACAATTATACTGTAAATACTGTAATATAATTGTAAATCTCGAAAAACTACTCACTTTTAAATCTTAAGTGACTTGCTCAGGATCACACAACGAGTCAGTAGCTGAGCACGGATTGCAAGATACATTATTGATGATTTTAAATCATGTGCCATAGTGGTTACATTTTAGAGCATGTTCACTTCTTCTGGATCAGAGGAAACGTGTTTTTTTGCTGGCATCAGGTACTGCATTTTCTTCCAAAATCGTGAATTTACTTTCATGGACTCACTGTCCTTCCATTTTACCGTCCCATTGGACTTCACAAGTAGTTGGATTGACTCCGGTAAGGAGCCTAGGTCCTTTAAAGGCTTATACTCAATTAATATGATTTTTATTTTTCTATCAACCAATGAATTATGCAGGCCAGTTACTAATTCATATTGCCTTTCACTATCTGTATTTTCCTCACTCAGAATCATTATTAATCTTCTGCTTTTTTCAATGTATTCCAATACACCATCAACAAAAGCTGGAAAAAAAAATAATAAAAAAAATATTATTCTTACAACTACTACTATTATTTGTTATTTCAAGACAAGTAATTTCATATTGAAAATCTTTCTAATCTGAGCAAACAGCATACCATGAATTACAATAAATACTTGTATTACTCTAGACAGTGTATGCCCAAAGCATTTCCAGCAGAGTAACCCACCTCCTTGGATGCAGCATGTTCAGTTTTTTGTACAAGTAACAATAGTGAGTCATGTCGTCACACGATAAAACATATTGTAATGCAACTGGTCCATCTGGGGCCCGAGACGCACTTCAAAATAAAGACGGGAAGCCAACACTTAAACAAACACCAATGCCTAAGAGGATCTTACAGTCCTGCTGTGGAGCAGCTCATGTTTATTTTGAGACACAGGGCAGAAATGACATGAGCATGGGCCTGGTTTCAAACTTAATACACTGTTAAACAACTGCAAACCGACCTGAAGTTATTAAGTAACCATTGCAGTATGACATGATGGAATATAAGGTTCTGAATACTCGAGGGGAGAGCAGCTCTCTCATTGTGTCACACCAGCTTGTACAGTGCAACACCCTATACTAAAATGTACAGAAGCAGGGTTTCAAAACACAAAAAGGGGGAAATCAGACATTGCACATTATAGATTAGTCAGGCTGTGTTTTCCTTTCTACGCAGTAATTTTGGAATTGCCAGTGGTGTGTAATGTTCTCATTTATTTTTCTTAAAAGCAGTATCCAGTTATGTAGCAATCAATTTACATAGTCTAAATACATGTGTTTTTCTTTTATAAATCAATGAGCTGTTTCAACTCCTGAACAATATTTTAAAAAAGTCTTAATACGAGTTTACATAAATTTTTTTTAATTGCTTAGGTTTCACCCCTCTGGCACCACGACTGTCCCCTGAGCAAAGCTCAAATTAACAGCGTCAGCCCTAAACTATGTCTGAATTTAAAAGTAAAAAAGTGAATTGCTTGTTATTAATCCTAATAGTGCTTTTAATCTGGGAGCACATAATCATTCATACACAAAAAAAAGAAACAAACAGATGAACTGCTATAAATACTTATTGAACAAGTGGCAAGTGGATTGAATAGCTGAGATAGGACAGTATGTGTACAGTGTAAATTCTATTGTAGTTATGTTTTGGCTTGATTTGATTGCTATTGTGTGTTGAGGGAAGGCTGCATGCACACACTTACAGAAAAAGTCAGCACCTTCAGCAAACTGAACAGAGAGTAGTATGCTCTGCAGTTCTACAGCAAAGTTACTGTGTTCAAAATACTTTTTTATTTTTGTGTTTACTGATTGGCATATACTATCATTATTGATCTCATTTAACAAAAAAAAGACATTCACCAAAAAAAGGCGGGGTGGGGGGTGGTGAGCAACACAAAGATCTGGTTTAAAAAAAAAAAAAAAAAAAACATATCTGAGGCACCTCTAGGAATTTCATTCAATTTCAAAACATGCTGTTAAAATGGTGACACCACCATCATTCACCTATCTTGTAAGCCACAGTATTCCTACAGTATATTGTACCAGAAATTAGAAATTAAAAAAAGCTGACTAATTCAGCAAATCCAAAAGCAATTACTGGTATGTGTGGTTTCTTGTTTGATTTATAAAGTTCACTTGCTTCATTTGTTTAGTGATTAAAAACAAACATAAAACCCCTTACCTCCTCCCGGAAGGACATCTCGCTCATAAATGCACAGATGGTAACCAAGCTGTTCCTCGAGAACTTTAGGCAGCACCTCAAGCGCAAAATTCCTTTCCTTTTCAGCATAGGACGAAGTACCCTTATCGTAAGTTACGTATGCATCATATTCCTTGAAATCTGAAAGGTTAATTTATCAGGTAAAATAACCTGGGAGTTGATGATCTCCAGTAAACACACTGTGCCTGACATCTATGTAGCTATTACATGACAGCTGCTTTGGACTGGATTTGTTTGGAAGCAGTTTAGATTAAAATAGCATTAATTACCTCCACCTTGGTCCTTTACTGGCAGTTTACAACTTGTGGGATGTTGTATAGAATTTAAGATAAATTAGTAGTTTCCATAATCATTTTTTTCATTTTATTTTATTATATTGTATGCTTTAGTTTCTGATTCTTAGTATTCAAAATTACAAGATTCAGTTAATTCAGATAACACTGCACAAAACAAACTCTCTCTCTCTCTCTCTCTCTCTCTCTCTCTCTCTCTCTCTCTCTCTCTCTCTCTCTCTCTCTCTCTCTCTCTCTCTCTCTCTCTCTCTCTCTCTCTCTATATATATATATATATATATATATATATATATATATATATTCAAATCACCTTATCTGCAATAGTCTCATCTTTGCCTGTGACAGCTCTGTAGAAAAGGACGATATCTACTTTTAGCATTACACAGATAACAATGACTGTGACGATGGTAATCATAAAAACAACAACCACTATAATTCCAGAAGAGAAGGAGCTGCGACTGATGTCTGTAGAAATAACTGGTGAGGAAAAAAATATTAGAAAATATTAAAGAAAACACCAGCAAAATATTTTATTGTATATCTTGCAAAAGACATTTACCATTACAGATACCAAGGCAGAGCCTAATTTTCACTGTCTGTATTGCAACAGCATCTTACTAGTAAAGAGACTCCAAAATGAGGAGTTCCCAGGTTGGCAATCAAATAAGTTTTATCACAGCTCCTGGACTAAAAGAGCATGAAAGAGTAACATCTTTGCAAATAAAAACAGTTAATCAATTTAAGGCTGTTTAAATTAGTTTGAAATTGCGTCGGGTCAGTATGACCCAAAACTTAACAGTTGTACCAAAATTAAGAACATAATAGGTATGTTAAAGATAAGCTGTAACAACCACCAGTAACAACCCAGCCTTTTTTTAGAATGTGCAATGTGGGTTATAGGAAGTGGTTGAGTGTGTGTTTTTGTTGATGAACAAATAACTTGTCTATTTGCTATCTCCGGGAAACTTTAATTTGAGTGAAGCTTTATGCTAAATATTGCATTCTAAGCATACATCTTTGGACATTTTAGATATAATAAAGTATTTCTTTAAATATAATTTAAATAACTGGTGAGGAAAAACATATAAGAAAATATTAAAGAAAACACTAGCAAAATATTTTATTGTATATCTTGCAGAAGACATTTACCATTACAGATACCAACATACAATTTATTTAAAGTTAATATTTCAATGCATTCAGCACTAAAGTTGTGTCACATCCTGCCAAGTTAGAATAAATTCAGTTGAACTACTGTGATTCTCCATACAAACTTTATAGAAATATATATATATATATAATTAAAGTCAGTTTAATCCCCACAGATTCTATAGTGGGGCCCCAACTTTCACCCCCAAAAAGCTTTTCATAACCATACAGTAGTCCTTCGCTAAACTGGGCATGTTTGTCCGACATAAGAAGGTGTCGGGTTTAAAAACAATGCAATAAAATTACACACAAATACATTTACAGTTTTTTTTATGTATTTTAAATATAAATGATTGTGCTGAAATAATACTAATGTGTTTTGGGTACAGTACACATTACATTTTGTAAAAATATAAATCTGTACAGTAGGCATATACAATATACAATACTGTGTAGTAGTAAAATCAAATGAATACCGTTTGTTCAGTACATTTCACGCTACACTTCCAACTGGTTTGCATGTGGTTTGCAATGATTGCAACAGATGCAACATCTACACCTAAGTGTTGAATCGGTAAAAAATAACGCACTGTTTCGAGTGTGGTTAGGTACGAGAAACTGTGGATTATTTTCTTACCAATTCAACAAATTTCTTCCTAATTGATACTTCTTCCATAACGAGATTCAATTGATTGTTCATTTTGGTAATATGATTTGGTTTTCGCTCCTTTGTTAAGCCTAGTTCAAACCGTTCAAATGTTTGTCTCTCACATTGCACGAATGTTGTTGTGAGTTCTTCAGAGTTTGAGTTTGAAATCACACTTGCACAGTGAAAAGTCTCTGTTCTAAGCGAAGATAGCAGTGGGGACTGTGTTTTACATGTAGGACATATAAGTGGCATTAAAAAATTAAATGGAAAAAAAAATTGTAATTATGAAAACTTGTTTTTACATTGTTAATCTACAATTGTATTACTTATATTTAACTATATGAAAAGTTACGCTGAAATCACAAGCCATTTTCTAAGTGTTATGTTTAAAATGTGTAAAACTATTTAACTATTTGTTGAAAGTGGTATTCACTTTTCTGTATAATTGTTCTGACTGTAGTTTTGTTAACGAATCAACAATTCTGTGGATTCATAGCACAAACTGTGGATTAGTTAATCAACACTATATCTGCCCCGTATTCCCCTTCTCTTCAAAGCCACACAGCCACTTTTAATTAGAAGATTCGCAGAATTAATCAATCAAAAGATCAAAGGGTGATGTCACAGACATGTTTTTAAATTGTTTACTCGCCATTCAACTTATGTATGTTTTGATACAAATGTTGACGTTATAACTGGGGATTGCAAATTGAGCACATTGTTTCATTGTTGTGTTTAACTGAATGTCAGCAATGCCCAGCTACTAGTAACAATCACTCCAGCACACATGTTTTTTTGTCTATAAAAAGAAACCATTTAGACAGGTAAAATATTTTCGGTCCGATATCCTATTGTATCCTAAAAAAATACACCAGAACTCGTTAGTAAAATCTAATTAAAATGCTTAGCCTCTTTTTCTTTGTCTGCAGTTACAGTATATATTTATAAAGGTGTGACATTTACAGTAGGTATATAAAATCAATGAAAATATGAACAATTTCTTACTGTATATTATTAAACTGACCGAATCCTACCTTTTTTTTTTATTAAGATGATTGATCCATTTCCACCCTTCATAGTGCTACTTAGTATGCAGTCGTATTTCATATTGAGGTGTTCTTCTTGAACATTTTTAAATATTAATGGTGATATCATCTGATATGAATTATGAGGTTGCGTTTCTGTATGTTCTTTACTGAAAAACAAAACATATACTGTTTTAAAACAATAGCAATACAAAACAAAGGGTGTAAAAAAAAAACACACATCACATACAATTATCAAATTAATCATAAACTTCATAAAACACAGGGCTGAATTTTCTTGGTAAGTTATGTTGAATGCCAAGTAATTTGGCAATTTTGGTTATGCAGAGATATCATGTAGAATGCTAGAATTCTGGAATATACCACTGTGTGTTTTGTTATTTTGATCAATATTCCAATAAACTAATTTGTCATAAACAGTACATACGTTCCATCTTCTGAGCATACAAGGTTGTTGTCCTCACACATAGAAACAAAGGAATTGTTCTTTTGCCAATACAGAGTTACAAGTGGGTCATCTTTATATAGAATTGCTGAGCAGTTAATTGTTGTTTCTTTACCTAAACATTCATGGTATACAAATACCAAAACAAAGAAAAACAAACAAACATACAAAAAGAGTCTCAACAGTCATGCTATAGTGTTTGAAAAAAAGAAAAAGACCTAAACAAGCTTCACTTTTTATCTGGTCCCCTTTATAGTAGAATATTGTATGCTTGTTTACTAAGGTAGAATTGCTCCCCTACAAATCTCCAAATATCTCATTGCAGGGAATGGAGAGGTAGCACTCCCACTGTAGCAAGCTGATTTAATTAAGTATTGATGTATATGATATCCTTAGAGGTTTCACCAGTGTGGAAAATAAAGTGTGATCAGCATGTTCAGAACTGAAACAAACTGCAAGTACAGAGTCATTATAATATCTGTAGAACAGTTAGAGAGCTAAGGACAAAAGTTTAGCATCACCTAGGATTTTACGATTGAGACATAATACAAATGCAAATAAACTATAGGAACATAATAGAGAACTTGTATTTAACATCATGTAATCAAAGAAACTACAAAATGATATTGCAGAATCGGAAGCCACAATAGTACAAAGTATTTCATGTTAGCTTTTGAAAAGTCAAATGTTCCCATTTTATAAGCTTTTCGTTAAGTATATGGAAAACTACAAAACGGTATGCCATTCAATATGTTAACATAACATTATTCAGCAGGTTTCATTAGCTTCATGAAGCAAAATTTAGTAATTTTGTAGGGTGATTCAAAACCTTTGGCCATCGCTGTAGGCCATTCAAATGTGCATTGTTTCATAGTTACATACCTATTTCTACTTCAATTTTAACCGTTCCAGTAGGAAATGTCATCTTAGGGTCCATACTTTCAGGAGAATCTAAAGGAATCGATTAATAGATTCAATAGAGTTGGTACATATTCAAATGTAATGTTTATTTTATTATTGCCACATATTTCACTAGTGCACATTTCACTACTGCACATTTACGAAAACTATTAACATTTAATTACTGTATCTTTGTTAGTTCTATAAGACACACAGGAACCTTACCTTTTACAACCAGGTTTATTGTTTTTGATATATTGTATTCTTTTCCATCATATTCAACAGAATATATGCAGGTGTAATGTCCAGCGTTTATTTTTTTAGTTCTTTTAATATGCATTTCCTTTTCGGATGTAATTATTCTATCGCAGTCCTTTAGAAAAAAAAAAAATTGCATGTCAAATACCCTTTCTTGTTTAAAAAAAAAACTGAAATACTACATCCAACCTAGATTCATATTAGGTACATTAAAGCTGATGAAAAGCACAGAAAAATGATTGAAACATTTCAATCCTCATCCTTTGGGTCAATAATTATCTCAGTGCTTAAATAGAAGTGTTAAGTGTTAACTTTATTAGATACATTTTAAACTGTTAAGAAATTAAACTGAATCTAGCATCAGGAAACCTTCATGGAAAGCATATGTCGGGTCTACAGATGATAGATCCAAAGCATGCTACTTTTGAACTACTACCCCAGAATACTGTTCAAACATGCCCTTTGCAATTTAGAAGTGTGACATTTAAGGGTGCACAACATAGACTAGATCATCCATAGCCTCATTTATAATCTGAATTTGATCAATTTCCTGATATATCATTAATGTTAGCAGTCCACTGGTCCCTTGATCATGTGCTTTTGGTTATTTGCTTGTATTTAAAGCACATGCACTTCTATCTGCACATGCCAAATTGATAAAAAAAAATTAATCAAAACAAGCCAAAGATCACCAGCAAAAGAAAATGTAGGAGTAGTGATACCACTGCTGATCTTATTAAGAGATAATAAAAGAATATCTTTGTTAGCACTCCTCTTAATATGAAATAAGTACCTTCACCCATGTTACACGATGCTTAGTACTGGAAAACTGTTCCATCTCTGGACAGATGAGATTCGTGGACTGGTCAACAAAACTGGAACGTAAGTATTCATAATTTATGTTGTAGCACTTTCCTTTGTACACTTCCAACTCAAGTTGTTTGAATTCAACAATATCTGTTTCATTTCTGTGTTACACAAAAAAATAATACATTGAAAGAATAAATCATTATGTTGTACATTGCAGTGTTTAATTTAATTAAAATGTAAAACAATATATATAGAATATGTTTTATAAATTCTAATAAAGACATATTCCAGTCTGTTCAAGTGACCTAAACAGCAGCTGTTCTAAAAATCATCACTGCCTCAATAATTGAGAGTGTATGTGAATAAAAAATATCTAAAAGTCTACTTCCTGAGCAATATGAACAAAGAACACTGACCTAAATGCTAACCACAAGCAACCGTACTTACCTTAGAGAGCACCTGTACACTCCGGTATTGTTTAATGTAACTCCCAGCAATCTGAGTGAATGTAAATCAAAGAATACCTTCTCTGTTTGTGTGAGTTTCACAAACCCACTGCTTGTATTTACACTCCATTCAACTGTAAAACCAGAATTATGTAGCTCACTCCAACTTTGTGCGTTCTCTTTGCATTTGTTGCAAGTTAGAATGGCAATTTCTCCTTCCAGAGCACCAATATGTAATCCAGAACACCAAGCAATGCCTGAAAAATAATAACACAAATGAGCTTCCTTCAAAGAAGGTGATGCAGCTAAAAAGGTTCTAAACTATTACTTAATGCTTTTAAAACTTTTTTTTTTTGCATGTAAGAAAAATATGTTCCTATTTTCGTTTACTTTTTTCTAATCTTATTTAGAGAATAAGGAAGAACAGCAGCTTTACACATTACTTATCGAAAATATAATTTTAATGTCATTTCGATTTATGAATACATATATATATAATTATATACACACACACAATCGAATGTATACGGGTATATATATATATATATATATATATATATATATATATATATATATATATATATATCGTTATATACGTATAACCATATAAATGCATAACCATAGACAAGTAGCAATCCTTGTCATGGAACCATGTCTCGGTGCTATCAAAATAATTGATTCATAGAATTCTGTAATAATCACCAAGGGAAATACTTTTTGTACAACTATTTTTTTTCATACTCTACACAGGTGTACCTGTAAAGGTAAATAACAGGGATGGAAGTAAGACGACACCTATTGCACAGCAGTGCCATTCTTACATACCAGTGTCACCCATTCCAAGTTTTACTACAAGCTTGATTAACCACAGTGTACAGGTAATAAGCTCATGTGTGTTTTAATAAACTCGTACTGAAACCAGAAATGGAACAAGCTGCCATACAACTGCAGTGTACTACAATAGAAAATGTTTTTACCTTTACAAATTTCAAAAATAATCACCAGAATTCCAAGCTGTTCCTTTAGATGCATTCTTGTCTGGGAAAAAAAGAATAATTATGTAAACAATATTACATGACTATATATTATCCAGTTTATAACACCTGTACTCAAATATCTTTTCATATTTCAAAATGCCTATATGTTATCATCAAACATTAGTATCCAGCCTGGTGAGAGCAGCACATTATAAAATACACACATTTCTTCAGTTTACTGTGACTGGGATACAATGGGGGTTACACTTGTATCTGGAAACTAATTATCCAATTGTGATGGAACTTGGTATTAACATTATTTAGCATAACATACTGAGAGTACCAAAGTTTGGGGATATACCAGGGTGTCTGTCTGTACATTTGTCCATCTGTATGTCATACTTACAATTTGACATACATCTTGAAAACAACATGTTATTCCACATTCTGTAAATCAGTCATTTTGATATATTTCACTATGATACTAACACCTTGTATGCATACATACTGGTCTTAATTAACCCCCATCATATTTCCAACTAGTCATACTGTTCTGTAGATATTGTTCATGTATAAAGAACACGTCATGGCCACTCACTTTTTCATCATACTGACGGCTCTAATTTTATTTATTTATTTATTTATTTATTTATTTATTTATTTATTTTAACAGCTGTGGTGAGGATGAAGGTATGTAACACAGTACTTGTTTCACTTATAAGAATGACTCACCAGCCCACTCTTCCCTTTTAAGAGCTCATTGGCCATTCTCATCCATGTAATACTACAGTACCATGAACACGCACTGAGTATCCTCCATTTATTATAGCGGGCTATGAAAAAAAAAGATGAATACTTGTGTCTATTTAAATAGTTTTTTTGAAAACTGACAAGCTCCGCGCTGGCTCCAGGGCTCCCGAGTCGGAGCATGGTCAACTATAGTTTGTATACTGTGGCGGAGGTGTATCTGTTCAGCAGCAGAATACCACAAGGCAACACAGGATGCAGCTCAAAGCCGTTAAAACTGCTATTTTTTATTTATACAGGAACAGCAGGCAAAAGGACGCTCTTTTTAGCAACATGCTAATTACTTCTGTTAGACCGTGCTAATCACACAACACAACCCCGAATTGCTCACACGCAGTTCCTAAATAGAGATCTCCCTCAAGCACTATTAGCTCACACACTCACATTTACATACACACTGACTAATCGCTCAGAGCCTTGGTTCTGCGCAAGCAGCTGACTGGCAGAACCGAACACAAATAACAGTGCTGCCAACACAGACCCCCCCTCTCTCCCTCGTACAGCTGCACTGTGAACCTGACACCCTAGGCGGCACGCCTGCACTGCCTAGAAAATGAAACAGGCTTCCATTTCCAGACTCACGCAGAGCGAAACATACAAACGGCAGGAAGGACAGGGTAGCACACACAGAAATACACTTATTTATAATACAGGGGAAGACATAGTCCCGGACCCCCGCGCAAGTTCAGTGTAACACCCCAAAAGTCCCATTCGGCGTACTACGAGACCCGACGCTACAATACTTTACTTAGTTTCATTTTAGATACCTATTTACACTCGTCTCTAACTCAACTAAACATTGCAATAAACACCCACAAAAACAAACTCCCGCGTTGTTAATAAAGATAAGAAATCGTGTCAGTAATTTGCATAATATTAAATAGTCTATATTCCCTGTCTTCCTGATTGTGATGGTCTCAGATTAGCTATAACAGACTTGACAGTTGTCTGTATAGTAGCCTAGGAGTCCTGTTCTCACCCGGGGTGAGGAATACCCCTGGCAAGTTCTCTATGGTTTGGAATGTTATAATGTGTGTCTTTGTAGTTAGATGATAACTTTTACATCTTAAAATCCGCATACGTAACATTGGGTTATATTTAGGCTACACTACATTCCACGTTTGCAAGGACTTAAAAAGGAGATGTTTTTATTAATCGAGGGAGACTGTTTATCTGATACATTATTAGAAGTATAAACTGTAGCTCATATTTTTTGCCAATGTTCTTAATATATCTCTATAAAAGCAAACATTTAAACGTTTATTTTACTAAACAGTATGTTCCAAATGCATTTAAATGTTAACTTTCATTAAAGTTTTCTATTTTACCATAGATCCACTTTTTAAAATTATCATTGTAAAATGATTCTTACCTCATTACAGTGATGGCAATGGCTTCGGTAAACACTTTCAATGCAGTTGTTAAACTGTGCTGGGACAAATTTACTCAACTAGTTGTGGCAGTTCCTTTTTATAATGTCGGGACCAGTTCCTATTTTTTTTTTATATATATATAAATGTCTGTGAAGTTCCTGTAGTTGACACAGAATCACGCTAAAACAGTCGGTAGGAGGAGCAACCCCTCCCCCGGCTCCAGAGTTTTTCTTTTTTTTTTTTTTAACTGTAGGAATTTCCGTGAATCAAACAATAAACCTCAACAATGTCAACAGTAAAGTCCCAGTAAGTATTTTTAAAGCACCATTTCCGTTGAAATGAAAATTAAATGTTTCCTACAAACTATAGTTGCTTTCATGCTTTTAAATACAGTTTTAAAACGTTGCGTTTAATACAGTTTTAGTCGTGACCCGACTCTAGTTTCCAATTAGTTTAAATGTTATTTTTCTTTTCATTTTCTGTATAATATTTTATGACTTTTTCCTAAGTTGGGGACACGATCGTATACACAGAAAACAACCACAAATAACAACCTTATTTTTTTTATTTTTTTTTTTAGAACAGGTCGTCTATACAAATAAGATGTTTCGGGTCACTGTGATCCATGGCATTTATCTATGTAGATCTGTGTGCAGGAATAAAACAAACTTCTTCAATTTGTTATTTTATTATTAATATATTTGTATTATTATCTCTGGAAATGGCTACACCTGTCTGGAGATATTTATAAACAAAACTAAACAAAACAAACTATATATATATATATATATATATATATATATATATATATATATATATATATATATATATATATATATATACACACACACACACACACACACACAGTACTGTGCAAAAGTTTTAGGCAGGTGTGAAAAAATGCTGTAAAGTAGAATGCTTTAAAAATAGACATGTTAATAGTTTATATTTATCAATTAACAAAATGCAAAGTGAGTGAACAGAAGAAAAATCTACATCAAATCAATATTTGGTCTGACCACCCTTTGCCTTCAAAACAGCATCAATTCTTCTAGGTACACTTGCACACAGTTTTTGAAGGAACTCAGCAGGTAGGTTGGTCCAAACGTCTTGGAGAACTAACCACAATTCTTCTGTGGATTTAGGCAGCCTCAGTTGCTCCTCTCTCTTCATGTAATCCCAGATAGACTCAATGATGTTGAGATCAGGGCTCTGTGGGGGCCATACCATCCCTTCCAGGACTCCTTGTTCTTCTTACGCTGAAGAAAGTTCTTAATGACTTTTGCTGCATGTTTGGGGTCATTGTCATGCTGCAGAATAAATTTGGGGCCAATCAAATGCCTCCCTTATGGTATTGCATGATCAATAAGTATCTGCCTGTACTTCTCAGCATTGAGGAGACCATTAATTCTGACCAAATCCCCAACTCCATCTGCAGAAATGCAGCCCCAGACCTGCAAGGAACCTCCACCATGCTTCACTGTTGCCTGCAGACATTCATTCGTGTGCCGCTCTCCAGCCCTTCGGTGAACAAACTGCCTTGTGCTACAGCCAAATATTTCAAATTTTGACTCATCAGTCCAGAGCACCTGCTGCCATTTTTCTGCACCCTAGTTCCTGTGTTTTCATGCATAGTTCAGTCGCTTGGCCTTGTTTCCACGTTGGAGGTATGGCTTTTTGGCCGCAAGTCTTCCATGAAGGCCACTTCTGTCCAGACATATCTGGACAGTAGATGGGTGTACCAGGGTCCCACTGTTTTCTGCCAATTCTGAGCTGATGGCATTGCTGGACATCTTCCGATTGCGAAGGGAAGTAAGTATGATGTGTCTTTCATCTGCTGCAGTAAGTTTCCTTGGCCGACCACTGCGTCTGTTGCCCTCAACATTGCCCGTTTCTTTGTGCTTCTTCAAAAGAGCTTGGACAGCACATCTGGAAACCCCTGTCTGCCTTGAAATTTCTGCCTGGGAGAGACCTTGCTGATGCAGTATAACTACCTTGTGTCTTGTTGCTGTGCTCAGTCTTGCCATGGTGTATGACTTTAGACAGTAAACTGTCTTCAGCAACCTCACCTTGTTAGCTGAGTTTGGCTGTTCCTCACCCAGTTTTATTCCTCCTACACAACTGTTTCTGTTTCAGTTAATGATTATGTTTCAACCAACATATTGAATTGATGATCATTAGCACCTGTTTGGTGTAATTGTTTAATCATACACCTGACTATATGCCTACAAAATCCCTTACTTTGTGCAAGTGTACCTAGAAGAACTGATGCTGTTTTGAAGGCAAAGGGTGGTCGCACCAAATATGGATTTGAATTAGATTTTTCTTCTGTTCACTTACTTTGCATTTAGTTAATTGATAAATATAAACTATTAACATGTCTATTTTTGAAAGCATTCTTACTTTATAGCATTTTTTCACACCTGCCTAAAACTTTTGCACAGTACTGTGTGTGTGTGTGTGTGTGTGTGTATGTATGAGTGTGTGTGTGTGTGTGTATATATATATATATTCAAATCACCTTATCTGCAATAGTCTCATCTTTGCCTGTGACAGCTCTGTAGAAAAGGACGATATCTACTTTTAGCATTACACAGATAACAATGACTGTGACGATGGAAATCATAACAACAACAACCATTATAATTCCAGAAGAGAAGGAGCTGCGACTGATGTCTGTAGAAATAACTGCTGAGGAAAAAAATATTAGAAAATATTAAAGAAAACACCAGCAAAATATTTTAATGTATATCTTGCAAAAGACATTTACCATTACAGATACCAAGGCAGAGCCTAATTTTCACTGTCTGTATTGCAACAGCATCTTACTAGTAAAGAGACTCCAAAATGAGGAGCTCCCAGGTTGGCTATCAAATAAGTTTTATCACAGCTCCTGGACTAAAAGAGCATAAAAGAGTAACATCTTTGCAAATAAAAACAGTTAATCAATTTAAGGCTGTTTAAATTAGTTTGAAATTGTGTCGGGTCAGTATGACCCAAAACTTAACAGTTGTACCAAAATTAAGAACATAATAGGTGTGTTAAAGATAAGCTGTAACAACCACCAGTAACAACCCAGCCTTTTTTTAGAATGTGCAATGTGGGTTATAGGAAGTGGTTGAGTGTGTGTTTTTGTTGATGAACAACTAACTTGTCTATTTGCTATCTCCGGGAAACTTTAACTTGAGTGAAGCTGTATGCTAAATATTGCATTCTAAGCATACATCTTTGGACATTTTAGATATAATAAAGTATTTCTTTAAATATAATTTCCTCAAATTAAAAGAGTGCTGACTCTGTACTCTTTGTCATTTTCATTTCCCCTACATCACAAGCTCAATGTATGACTGCCAAACCTTGTTTCCCTTCTTCTGAAAGAATAGGATTTTATGCTGATTCCCGTGCTTTGACTAGCATCAGCAGGTTCAAGTCTTTATAGAGTGTAACTGAGTTATTCATAATTTGCACATGAAGGTTTCAAAATTGAACCTTTTTTACAGGTTTATAAAAGAAAATTCTTAATATAACAGGAATCAGGCATCTCATCACATATATAATTTATATAAAATGGCAGCACACACACCTCACCAGGTTTTGAACAGTTAGTTGCTGGTTATGGAATAGAAAATGGGTACTGTTTTGCAGGTGCTAGTTGATGAAGTGTGAAGTGGTCTCCAATCATTATGCACAAGGACTGTGTATTATGCCAACATAGAATTTTGCCTGGAACATCAAAGGGGGATCTAAATTGTCTGTCCATAACTTTAAATATCAAGTAGCTTCAGAAGACATTTCTTTCCCTTCCCCTTTTTTGATATCTGTGATGGTTCTGAATAGTTTTGAGCTCTGGAATATTGAGTTTTACTTCTCTTTTGTAAGGTCCAAGATAGTGTTTCTTTGCCCTTCACAGCATAGCACTTCCTTGTACCAGTTAGTGAAGTTTCATTGTCCCTTTAGATTGACCCGTCACTTTGTTTTTCAAAAGAAGAACTTCTGCAGTTTTTAGTGCTGGTTTATTTAAGTAATACTTCAATTAATACATTTAGTAAAATAAAAAAGTAAAATGAATTTTATTGTAATGCAATACGTACAATCTAATTTACTGTCCAGTCTATGCAGTACTTGTTACATCAGATACAGCAATAACTGACACAATCAGACTGGTATGGATTTTTAGACTTTTCAAAACATTTTTCAGATGTTTGTAGATCTTTCCCAACAGAAAATTAGCAATAATAATATATAATTATATAATTATATATTTATTATATAATAATAAATGACAATAATATGAATGAAAACTAATATGAAAAGTATGAAATTGATAAACACTAATTTGTGTCTTTAATGAGCCATCATAAAAATGTGTATCAACTGCACACAAAGCTACAGTACACAAATATTACAGGATCGTCTGATATTTATTTATTCCTAGATTGCTTTGTGAAAGAGGAATATTCAGAAATTTGTAAACTGCATTTGTATGTAAGTAGGCCAGGTGTTTTTTTTTTTCTTTTTTGGATATAGAACTGGTTTGACAGTTCAGACATTTTTTTTTAATATTGTAACATTTTTAACAAATACAGTAACTGCAGGACATATTTCACCTTCACCTATTTTTGAGTGAAGTGTAACAATTATTATCATTTCTTTTTTGTGTTATTTTTTACACAAATGTTAACAAACTTTTAGAAATATGTATGCATCATGCTTTTTGAAGGGGGGGGGGGGGGGGGGCAGCTACACCTAACAGAGACACATATACTGTATAAACAGGGTGTATCTGCATCACTCATCATGGCATCTTTACCAGCATGCAAGCTGCTTCCTACAGCCTCCCTATCCTGATTGGGCTTTTTCTGCACTCATTTATTTGCAGGTGGACCTCAATTAATTAATTTTACTAATAGCTTCACCTGGCAGATTGACCAACCAATCAAAGCCCCTGTTCCCCCTGTCATGCCAAATTTTGCCCTTGCTGAATTTTGCACTACTTTGAGATATGCACATGAGTGAGTGTTTTGTTGAACTTTGCCCGTGTGATTACTTAAGCTATTATTGCATTCGGTATTACAAATTAATAAGGTGACCATATGGCTCAGTGTTCAGCAGAACAGCTTGGGACAGTTCAAGCTTTTCAAATCACAACCCAATGCATTCTGGTATGTTTGACCTGTCTCAGGTACAATTCTTACCTTTAAGAGAAGCAGGACTTCGTTTACCAGAATGCATTGGTAAGCCTGGACTATCCCAAAACTGTCCCGCTGAAATTCACCTTGCGTGAAATGAAACGTACATTTTAGAGTTTAAAACTATAAAACATCAAAACACAAAAGAGCTAATGAACAGCAATTTCCTCGCATTACATGATATTATAAATACCGGTATGTGTTTAGTATGGAGACTAAAATTAAAGGTAGACTCATTTAAAATCATCTAAACGTATAAATCGCTCGCCCTTTTCCATACACTACATATAAAACTGCAGTGTACAAAAATGAAAGACAGAAAAAAAATGTATGTACACATAAGGTTTAAATGATTTTATATGGTTAAAAATATACATTTCAAGACATTTTGGACATAATCCCTTTGCTGTGTAGAAAATTTATATATATATATATATATATATATATATATATATATATATATATATATATATATATATATATATATATATATATTGCTCTCACATTCTCTGCTCCAGATGCACTGTATATTTTGCAAACCTGAGCAAATCATAGTACAATATATGCTACAAAAAAAAAAAAAAAAAAATCCTTTATTTATGCAAGTTGTAGTGAAAAGCTTTAGAAATACAACTCATCAATCATTTCAAACTATGGAAATCCACTTCCAAAGTATTTATTGGTCAACACTTTTAGCAAACATTGAGGAAAAACGTTTCTGTATTTTGTACTTTTGAATGGTGTCTTCGCTCAGAAGGCCTTTGACAGCAAACATTTTTTTCTTGTGAAAGGAACTCTGGCTGTGCATGTTTTTCTCAATGGGAGAACCAAAATCCAGACCTTCAGTACAGTTTGAACAGTGTTCCCAGTTTTACAGCGATTTATGTTTTCACTTGCATTAGCATTTGAAATACTATCAATGATGGGCCAATTTTAGACAACACAATTCTTGTTACAGCATGGATTTAGAGACTGCAGGTTTTGCTGTGGTAGGAAGCAAGGATACATAACATGTGCCCCACAGTTTCAGTACTGCTGACCTAGTAGCTTCTAAATATAGTGACAGTGGATACTGATCATCGGCATCTATCAATATATTTGCAGCTTCACTCCATCACTACCATGCCTCCTCCCTGCCCATTAAGGTAAGAATATGATAAAATAACATACAATTACACATATTGTGTTTGTGTGTGTGTGTGTGTGTGTGTGTGTGTGTGTGTGTGTGTAAAATGATTATCTAAAACATTTTAGTAATAATTAGTCGTAATTAGTTGGCACTCGGACCCTTATATAGTGTGTCTCAAGATTAATGTTTATATGATACCATACCACAGTAAATATGCAGAACTACATGCTATTATATTTATAACAGAAAATGGTGTCATTCATAAACACATATTTCATGAGGTAGCAGCTGGCAGATTTCAAAAGTTTGTCAATGTCAAGTATTCTCTCCAAATAAGCATACAGTTGTTAACAAAAAGGCTAAACTGTTACATTTAAATGAATAGCTCCTCCTTCCTTTGACCCTCAGGACGGCTGCTACTCCTTCTCGGACCATAGCTCCTCTAGCTTTTGACAGACAGCCACTCCTGTTCTGGCTTTTGAGGATGGTAGCTTGTCCTATCATGGCCTTTGAGGACAGTAACTCCTCCCCCTTGGGCTTTCAGAGCTCCAGCTCCTCCCCCTCTGGCTTTTTAGCCACATCTCTGTTGCTCCTGGCACTACCTGTGCATCCTGGCAGCCAATTGTGCCTAGCCTGCCTTGACTCAGCAGGACCTGAGACGTTCCCGTTTCTGACACCAAATGTAACAGGGGGGTTTCTTATGTCTGGGTCATCATTGAACAATACTTACACAGAGCATTAGTTGTTGACATGCTGCACAGGCGCACAGTGCTGACACTAGGGGTCCAGCAATGGTAACCCTAGTGTCACATTTAATAAAGAAAAGAAAGTCTCTCCGGGCACGACCCCCAGCCAATCCGAACCTCCTGATCATCTCAGTGCTGGGCGAGCCTAGCTGCTCAATTGATTGCCCAGCAATACGTGTCCTATTATACATCCCAGCTGCACACATTTACATGATAGGCTACATTATATTTCTGTTGCTGGCTCTGGAATTCTTGAAGGTATTAAACAGCGCCAAACATGTTCCAAATCAGTTAGTGTTTCAATTGATGACAACCATGTTTTCTTATTTGCTTCAATGAGTCATGTTGTGTCCTCATTTGGTTCTCTGCCTGGCGCGTGCCTACATGATGTTGGAGACCCACTACTGTACAATACATCACACCCAGATCAGAGTCCCCTGGGTATTTACCCGTATGCTATATATATATAGCTTTGGAGGTATTTTATAGGATTCTGGTGGTACTGTATGCATACAGTGGCAACACTATGTTACAATATACCTTTAATTAGTGTTAGTTTAATCAGTGGTTGCTGTAGTGACCTTGACAAGACTGCTGTTTCTTCACAAAGATGCTCAGTCAGGTTTGTCAGCATAGTGAGGTGACCACTGAAGGACCTTTTCTTGTCCTAGAAAGTCTTAACCCGCAGTCAACATATGTGTTTTCATAATGTTCTCATCCATTTCTGAATCCATATTCCCCTTACTGTATCTGCTAACCCCCTTCTCTGACATGCTACCCACAGAGTGTGAAAGACAGTCAGGGTGGTTGACCTCACCTGTCTTTCTCAATGCGACGGCCATCTAAATTTTGTGAAATCATCTGACCACAGTATTCTTTTCCCTCAGGCTTGTTAACATGCGTCTGTGCAAATAAGAGGCATTTTCTGGCGCTGACGAAGGGCTTTTCCCTGGCCACACTGTCTATCAGCTTGATATCACCATCTGTTATGGATGGCCTGGGCACTTATGATGGTAATGGTGGCTTTCTGGACGTCAGCAAACAGCGAGGATGCTAATATTCTTCTGTACCACTAGGACAATCCATCTGTCAGTTCTGGCATTGGTCTTATTGCACTGCTGTGTGATTAATTCCAAGTCTTGATGCTGTTTTACGTATAGAGTGATGAGGCCTTTCTTGTGAAAATGTTGAATGTTGCTGTCTTAGAACAGAGCACGGCTCATGAGCATGGGACACATTTTCTCAGTGGTGTGTTTCATTCATGCCGACACACCCAATTTAAAAACTACACAGAAGATATTTCTTAGGACCAAATAGAACTCATTAAAGGTGTAATTGAATATGTGCAAATGCTTATTGAGAACAAAGGCATGGTGTAATCCTAAAATAAATGCATTTTTTGTTTGGTGCTAAATAATAATTGTGATTATTTGTAAGTTTACCTTTTAACATTTGGACGATTCAATAGGGTTAATTTATTAAATAATGTGTTATAAAATGTGCTCTTTTCATTTAGAATCCACATCATATGTTCTATTCAATGACTAAATGTTATCAGATGTTAATGCACACATTATTTCAACTTTTAAAATAGGGCCCATCCTGGTTTTAACAATATTTTTTAATGACAAAACTTCACATGGACTGTTGGGTTTCATAATCTTTTAGAGCCATTCAAGGCCAAATATTTGTTCCAACCATAGCTTACTTAATTGAATTGAACCATTCTGGGTTCTATTTGGATAAATATTTAATGGATAACTTACAAAACTTTGCCTTTAGTGGCCTACAAGAACCAAGTTGTGTACCCCAGGATCTATGCCATAAGAGATGGGTTAAGTTATCATAAATTAGATATGTCACATATGACTTAGTTTTACCATTATCCAGACTAATGTAGTCACATGGAATGTTAAAGCTGTTAAGAGATTAAGGGGAAATATGGGACAGCTTAATTGTTCTGCCAGTAAATGTAATAGTTTTCTTTTAAAGTAAGTCCCGCCTGTTAAGCACCAGCAAAATCAGTATTTAGGGCCTGCACTGTATTTCTAAAAAATATATTCTGTGTAGTGCTAATCAGTTTAAAACAATAACTGGAGAGTGCTTAACTGACAGTGTGACAGGGTAAGACCCTCCACAAACTGACCTGGATGTGGTAAAACATCCAACAACAGTTAGGCGATTCTGTGCCACCAGAGCATCTACTGCAAGTGTTTCCTTGTAAAATGAGTACACACAAAGATAGCACATGTACGGTAACTGACGCTGCACTGTATACAAACCAGGTAGATCTTATGCACTGTAAGACGATGTTGAATCTGTCCACGCTTAAGAGAAACTGCAGGTAGCCTGAAGCCTCAGACTTGCTGGTTGAGGGCTGGTAGAAGCTTAATTTAGTTTAGAGGATTAATATAAGCCACAGCAGTGTTTATTTGTAAAGTATTATCCATTTTTTGTTTGCTTGAAGACTAGCTCAATCTCTTTTTCTTTTTAAATCAACCTGTGCTACCTTGTGTATTAGCCCAGTATTCAGTTGTGAATGATTATTCCTGAAAGACAGCCCAAACACCAGGCCATGATAATCTGAAGTTAATTAGTGCAGTCACCAGTATTAACCACTAGAGGGATTCTTCAACTGAAATAGTCTACCAATGGCCTATACCTGCTTCACTTGTATAAATAACGGTATATGCGGCTGTTCTCAAAACAGCACTTGAAAGCCTGTTCGTTCTCCAAATATATATACAATAACTTATTTGAGTCATGAGACATAGTTTAAAAAAAAATAAAATAAAAAAAAAACTGGTGGAAATATTTTAAAAGTATTTAAACAGACAACTTGACAGTGTAGATGTATGAATTTCTCATTGACAATATTAAGAGGGACAGCTCTGTTTATATAATTAAAACAGACCCTAGCCACTGTCTCATGCTGTAGCAACTGGCCACACCTGGTAATGTAACCCATTTGTGAGTTTGCCTGGTCTGTAATGCTTGCTTATTTTAAAGGATATTAGCCTGAAGCCTAATTGTAGTAGAACTGCTCAACTGCTCTTTGGTTACCCTAGAGTCTGGACCCAGTTTTTCACTGTGCTGAAATGATGAGGCATGACTTAATTGAGCACTGTTCTATTTGTATTTTACTCATTAAACACATTTAGTTTAATATTGCATGGGGTATTTGACCTAAATTAAGGTGCATTTTCAACATAACTTTATAGAGGGAAGTGGAAAATCTGTGTTTTGTTACTGAAGTACCTCAGCAATACCATATTATATCCATGACCCCCTCTACAGAATGCATTCTTTACCAATGAAACGCTCACGGCAGGAAAAATAAACCAGGCAGAAAAGAGAAACATTCGATACATCAATAATTTCCAATGTTTATTTCAGTTGAATTTGCTTTTGTTCCTAGCACATCCTTGGATTAATTGTTTTCTTTTGTTTAATCTCTATTACACCAGAAGAATAGCTATCAGAACAGAAGGTGGTAGGATTGTAGTTCAACAAGGTAAAACCTTGCTGTCATTTCAAATTATAGATAATGGTTAGACAGCAAAAACTACAGAAATGTCATCCACAGTTTCAATGACATCAAGCCAGAATACTGGGTACCATCAAGAAACAGGTACAACAGTTAGAAGTTTAGCTTCCCCCCCAACCCCCCCCCAACTATTCATTTTATAAAAACTGAAGACACACCAATAGAACACCCTGTTAACAGTACTTGTTTTTTTTAGTATTTTTTTTTATTTTTGATTTTTTGATTAAAGCTAAATGCACTGATATGGTCAACACAAATCTCATTTATAATACTGAAGAGAGTACTTTTCTTTCTTAAAGGACTACAAAGGCACGACTTGCCAACTATCAAAAATATAAGCTATACAATATATAAATGTTGTATGGTACTGTAATAGAAAATCTCTAATCTTGGTTTTACAAAATGTAAATACTTTCACAAAAAAACAAAAAACAAAACACACACAAAGTTAAATAAAATAAGTTAATGGCTATCTGTACATTATGGCTTTGATAAACAAAATCAGCATTTTAGGAGACTTAAGATAGCAAAACAAAAATGTTTTTTTTTTTTTCTTAGCAGTAAGGCTTTGCCTTGTGTACTAGTTTTAGAAGAAGATTAACCCAGAAGGTGGATTTGTACTAATGTTCCTAGCAACTGTTTAAATGTTGCCAACGGTTTTGAAATTAATTAGCAAAGAACCTCTTAAACAAATAGTTGTTTAACTTACTATGATTGCCATAACATAAATAGATGTCACTTCTAGGCTATGTATTTGATATATTAGAGATTAGCTTTTTGATAGCTCTGTTTTGAACATACAGTATTAAGCGAGTCTTTAAAGCAATGGTAGACCTTGAAAAAAGAAATACTCTCTTTCATCCACACAATCTAGACCATTGATTTCTTTTATAAACAATAACAATAAATCATTTGAATGTGATCTTTGTCCACGTATACCCCATCTGGATAGAAAGCATTAATATTGTGCACTAACAAACGTGTACAACATATACATTACATATATAGAACATTCTATATACAGCCATATACAATTTTAAGGTTATCTCTAAAGACTACTGGCAATGTTTACTATAATCACAGAAGGAGCTAAAGCAGCATATGTAAAACAAAAGAAAATAATAAAAATAGAAACAACACTGAATTTAGCAGCAAAGAAGCTGCATCATTATTATTAGATTATCTCATACATCATCGGAAAAATCCATGCTTTATGTCTGATTGCCATTCACACAGCCATGTTATACTGTTAAAAGTGAGGGGTTCCACTGCTTACATTGAGATCCCATTAATTCTAATCAATTCAAATCAACAAGAAACTGCAACATTACTTCAGCTTGCGGTAAAGAAATAAGATAACAATGGTTCAATATATATTTTTCCTGATTTGAGTTTGATCACAAAGAACTTAGATGGCAAGTATAATATTGTTTTTCATGAGAATGTAAAAGGGAAAACATAACAAGTATAAAGCAAAGGAAAAACACAACTCTTAAAGACACCTGATAATTGCGCATGTTGTCTCAATGCCTCACTTTCCTTCACTTTGGCAGAAAATATTTTTTTGTTTGTTTTTTTGATGTAAAGCTTATCAACTCAATGCAAGTAAAAAAAAAAGGCAGAGGTGACCATGCTTAAGGAAAAAGTGTGCAATTACACCAAAATATTTCAGTTATTCCCTATGGATTGCTGGTGAAACTAAAATTAGCATGACTTCCAACTAAATACCATATATCTAATGTGGCTTCATGCTTGTGTTCCTGTCATATCATTTCATACAGTTAGAAAGAGAAGAACTTCAGTTGCTTGTATTGCAGGTAACCATGTTCATCCTAATGCTGTCTGTGGGAATGTCTAAGGTTAAAATGCTATAGAAAATGGGGGGTGGGTTATAAATTGTGGAAATCTGATCATTGCCACTGCTGACCAGGGGTATAATAACCGTCTCAAATTATTTCTTAGTTGGCAGAAATACACAGCACAAAACCACATAATATAAAAAGTAAATCAATTATATTTGAAAATAATCTTTAAAGCGATACAAATGGCTAACAAAAAAAATACCAAAGCAACATGTGGCCTGGATATTTTCCACAATATGAATATGTATTTGAATTAGCTTATCGCTTTATTCCTGCAAATGGAATGGGGATGCCTGAACCAGCTATAGTTTGCCATAGTAATTACAAAATAAATTGACCTCGGCAAAAAAAAAAAAAGAACTAAAAACTAGTTTCATTTTTTCCGAAAGCAGATTCACATGCCTGAAAAAAACTGAGCATTTTGGCCTTTTAGCAATGTAGATTTCTTCTTCTTCTTCTTCTTCTTCTTCTTCTTCTTCTTCTTCTTCTTCTTCTTCTTCTTCTTCTTCTTCTTCTTCTTCTTCTTCTTCTTCGTAGCAGTAGTATTAGTAGTATTTAAAAAAAATAAAGATTTTGTTTCTTTTTTATTTTAGAATAAACCATTTCTTATTGTAACATGCTTTTCTTTTTTTCTTACTATGGCAGTTTATTGTTTGCGTTTTTGTATCATGCAATCTTGTTTTGATTTCTTATATAAGAGCATCGGCATACTAATCTGTACACTTATTACTATTTTTTTCTTTTCCAGGCATTTTCCTAAGGGTCCTGGGATAATTATGCAGCACAGAACATAGAAAACAGAGAACATATTTTTAAACTAACCCAAGTTTGGCAATATCATGACCAACACAGCAAAGTCCTATTAGTTGTCTTTGAACCTTCAATTTTTCTTTTCCCACAAATTGAATCCAAATAACTTCATGGAGGCAAAACAAGAATCTAGAATAACTATTCTTCCCAGTGACACGGCTCAGGTCCATTTTACCCAACTGCTACAGTATACTTAAGAAGCCAAGTGTCTCCCAGCAGATTACAATTGATACCACTTCTTGTCCTTGCATTTTAGCATCAGCTGTAGAACAAAAACACAAAAATGAATTTTACTGAAGCACTTGTGTCATGCATATTGGAATAGTAACACAAAGGTTAAGTGTAAAAAAAGTTTAACGCATAACCTAAAATACCCTTTTACAAATTTGCGCGTTCAAAAAAGCTAATCTCCATAAAATTTGCATCTTTGCTTTGTTGTAGTGTGTTATAATTAGGGTTCCTAATCCTGTTATCCTGTATCAACATGTCACGATACAAAAAACAAATGTCACAAAGGCTACTATTCAGCACAGCTGAAGTCAGAGCAAAGCGACACGCATCTGGACTTTTTAAAAATATATTTGTCAGATTGTGTCCACTAGGAAGACTGTAGTTTCCTCAGTGTGCCCTGTGGTTATTGTTTAATTATACATGTTAGTATCCAACCAAATGAAACACAAATGCAATAAAATGTATGACATTTTTATTACATTTTGCTTTGTTTGGTAAAACAAACTTTATTATTTAGAACATAGTTTATTAATACAATCAATATGAATTTATCTGTTTTGAAATGGATAATTTTTCTATATTAAATATTATATGCTATTATATGCCATTACCGTGTCCATTGATTGTCAAGAGCTAATATTTATTTTTTTTAATATGTAAAATTGGTAATAAATGACAACTGCGTGCACTATTCCGTGTCAGTGCTGAGTTTAATGTCCTTTTGAGAGCATTTATCTGATTAATTATAAAGAGCAGAAATACCTCATGTGCGTGTTTGGAAAATGACTCTGCGCTCCCCATCATGGCAGCTGTGCGTTCCTCCAGTTCTCCCAGTCTCTGCCCTCTCTCATCCAAAGCGATGCGGGCCCGTGCCAGGTCTCCAACTACCCCTCCAGCAGCAGCCTTCATCCCCTCCATGCTCCCAGGGCCTGGAATATGCTGTGCAAGACTCCGTGAGGCCTTTCCTGCAGCTGCCTCACCAACTAACAAGCAAAAGCGTAGTATGTTGGACAACGGTCCAAAATTGCTTCTGTATGATGTATATGAAGCTTTGCATTGTTCACCAATACAACACAGTTTTGGTATGCTTTAAAACAATGGATGCAAATTAGTATGAATTAATATTTTCAGACATTTTTACAAAAAATCTCCTTAACGTAGATGAACCATAACCAATGAATAGTATAGTTGTAGTAAAAGTGAATAGCTTACAGAGTTCTTCTCTGTCAAATGTTTGTCCACTTCCTCCAAACAGTCCTTTTAGAAATCCTCTGTTTTGAGCCTCTGGGGTTTCCACTGGTGTAAACAACTCTCCCAACATGTCCTTCAACATTAAAAAAAAAAAAAAAAAAAACTCCAAAAATGTGTGTGTGTGTGTGTGTGTGTGTGTGTGTGTGTGTGTGTGTGTGTGTGTGTATATATATATATATATATATATATATATATATATATATATATATATATATGTGTGTGTGTGTGTGTGTGTGTGTGCATCACACAATAAATGAGAGCCTTGTGGCATCTAGGTGATATTACCAAGATAACAAAAGGTATTCTTTACATCATTTGTTTTTCACTGATCATATGAGGTTTAGAAACAAATGTGATTGTATTTACGATAACATGGAAGAAAGAAATAAAACATAAGAAATTCCACCAGCTATATTAGCCACTGACGCCACTAACATTTTGTTGGCGCAACACCTCATAGTTTTTACCATATACTGTACCACTCCTCCTGTTGTTTTAAAAATTAATACAAAATGAATGTAAAACAATCAGCAGATTATTGTGCTGATCTATCAAATGACATTGTAGTATTGATGTAGTTCTAAAAGTCAATGTAAAGATTTTTATTTTTATTTATTTATTTATTAACAATTTACTGCAGTACTCTCTATAAAAGGTGAATGCAGTTTTTTATATGGTTAAATCATTTGACCTCTGCTGTTGTGGAATCAGATAATTAGCCTGTGTATCAAACAGTGGAAAGAATGAGTAATTGCTTAATGGTGCTGTTCTGCATACTGACCTGCAGGTTTTCACACATCTCCTGGCTGTAGGTAATGCGCTGGATCTCTGTAGGAGAGCTCAGGAACAGCGCCTGCCCTCCATTTGTAAAGCAGAAAGTTCGAGCAATCCTCATGTCTGTCAAAGGTAGATAGTTTACATCCAGCATTGGTCGAAGGCTAGGCAAGCTGCAATGCAGATTGAGATCAGCATCAAGAAATTATTTTATTGTAACAACCTTCCCATGCTTTGCCTGTTTCATTTCCTTGTTGCTAGAATCGACTGGAGATGAGTTCAAATCTACGGTAGATTAACTAGATGTAGTGAAGGTGTGTACTGTGCTTTAATTCTTTACTTACCTGGGTTATCTACTGCAGATGTGCAAAGCAACAGCTTTTTTGCAAGAATCCTTGGAAACAGGAACCAATCAAAACCACCAGCCACTACAGACTTCTTAGCGGTAAAAGTCCAACTTACTGCTGTGCTTGTTAAGAGTCACTTGATTAGATGATTCTCTCTTGAATCTGGCAACCAGGAAATCATGCATGCAGAGAATGGGACAATCCACCTTCTACAATGTCCCTACTGTTGTGTAAAGTCACCATACGTTTGCATTAAAGCCTGCCAGAATGCATAATGTGTTTCTCTCACAATCTGTGCTGAAACTATGTATTCTAAACAAGGCAAAACCATGCTGAAAAAAATACCTTAGTGTCATGATATGTCCATTTGCGCAGAAGCAAGCCAGGCAAACACTATTACAAACTGTAACAACATCTGCCCTGAGCACAAACGACGACTCTGTGATGCTATGTGCGTAAAGGCAGTTTTGGGAAGGCAGTGAGTAGACTTTGGCCTGTTTCTCTGAACAGATGACTGCAAAATGGTAATCCCCCATATCCTGAGAAGAGGAGGGCGAGAAGGTTACAAGTTTACGCTTGCGGGGTTTCTCATTGTCATCCATGCTGTTCGGGTCCCTCCACACCTCATAGGGAGGGTGGATCAGGCCACCGGCACAGTCAACAGATGAAAACGTCAGCACTGCTCCTTTAAGCATCAGCACGGTCCCTGTACATTGAAAAAAGAAAGAAAAAAAAAACATAAATTTTGCAGTCCACTGAAGAGCTTGACCCCCAAACTAAGTTCCTTATTTGCTGAAAATAATTAACAGTTAATGTTTTACAACTAGAAAAATCAATAATAATTAGAACTGTTTCAATCTGCAACTTCATGGTTCTTGTAAGTTTTAACATTTTAAATGTGATCTTTTTTTAATTCATATTAGCAATAATACAACTAAACTGCACTCTGTAACATTGTAATCACAACCTAATTAACAATATATGATTTCCCTGTTTTGAGAATGATTACTTTAGCAATTAAATCACAGATTCATGACCCATTAATATTATTAATCATGTGATTGTACAAAATGACACCTCTTACCACTGGGTGCCACCATGACTGGTTCACTTTGCCTCTGTTCCTCACCAGAAGGCAGGTTTAAAGAGATGACCAGTACCACCCCAAGGCTGGTCCCGACCCAAAGGCATGGTGAGAGGGTCCCATCGTTCTTACGCCCATACGAGTCCATGAAGTACAGTGCTGTTATTGTTTCCTTGGATTCCTTGTCAATGCTGGACACACTGGAGCTACGGGAGCGGCTGAAGGAATTGTCCCGGCTTTCTATGGAAACCCAAGAAGAGATTTCAACAAAAGTCATCTTCTAGATTGGGTTACATTTTTCTCCAAGACAGCATTAACTCAAAACTAAAAACATGTTTTCCAGCAGCTTACCCAATATATTCCTGTGGCAATGTTGCCCGCCCCTTTGTGTATTTCAGTGTTATATGTTGGTGTATAGTCATTGGTACACAGGATATAAATGGGTCTGTGGAACACGAGTTGTTTAAAATGTATTTTGTATTTAGGCACAAGGAGTGCACAGCACTTCACGTGCAGGTAAAATGTAATAATATGTGAGCATGGAGAATTGCACTTTATTAATTCACGTGCAGTTGTACCGCGACTCCAATTGAATGACTGATTAGCAATCGAGTCTCAGTATAGCTGCATAAAAGCAGGATGTTTTCACTCACTCGGGGTTGTGTGTTCAATGAGTGGACAATGGGATTGGAGAAGGAGGTTATAATAATAATAATAATAATAATAATAATAATAATAATAATAATAATAGTTAAAATACAAGCTCACCATGTTTTGTCTCTATAGTTCGTTTTGTTTGTCTTTTTTGTTTTGGCTACAGTGCCGTGTGCTGTGTCTTGTTTTGTCTTTACAACCTTTTATTTTCTGTTTGTTTCATTACTAAATACTGAGCGAGAACAATTGCTCAGCTGCACCAAACCCCACCTCTCTGTTGTTTATTTACTGGTTCCTGTTTCTGATCTGACGTCACCCACTACAGCCGTCTTCGTGACAATTCCATAGAAAAGGAATGTTGATATTCAGAACCAGGTGCTGTTAAAAAATTCTCGGAAAGAACACTACAGTTGCTGTCATGTGTTTAAAGAAGTTTATCCTGAAAGCTTTGAAGGACAATAGAGACTCTACTAACACTAATCAAACGAACTAACGCAGTTGTTACTACTGCTATGAATTAAAGCAATCTGCACTTGTACAAAACATATTGATCTAAATAACAGGAACCACTTCTTGTGAAAGATGTCTGCAACAGAATAAAAATATTGACCAACCCTTTAGAATTGTACTACTGGACCATTTACTGTACTGTTATTCATTTTCCACTAGATTGTGTTGAAAATACTTGTTCATTTAAGTAAAAAGTAGCTTCAAATATCATTGTAATTGCCTTTTTTATATGTTCTTACAATTACTGGATTCCAGTACTGGATTCTATAGCTCCAAAATTGACTTATCATATTTCTTTACTAGGCAGCTGAGGCTGGCTGAGTTGAATGGGAATATCGTGAGAATGGAATGAGGTAAAGGTAAAGAAAGATTTTTTAAAATAAAAGAGGCAAGGGAAATACAGATATATATACACACTGAACAAAAATTTAACCGCAACATGTAAAGTGTTGGTCCCATGTTTCAGGAGCTGAAATAAAAGATCCCAGAAATTTTCCATATGCACAAAAAGCTCAAATTTCTCTCAAATTTTGTGCATAAATTTGTTTACATCCCTGTTAGTGAGCATTTCTCCTTTGCCAAGATAATCCATCCACCTGACAGGTGTGGCATATCAAGAAGCTGATTAAACAGCATGATCATTACACAGGTGCACCTTGTGCTGAGGACAATAAAAGGCCACTCTAAAATGTGCAGTTTTATCACACAACACAATGCCACAGATGTACAATTGGCATACGTACAATTGGCATGCTGACTGCAGGAATGTCCACCAGAGCTGTTGCCAGAGAATTGAATGTTCATTTCTCTACCATAAGCCGCCTCCAACATTGTTTTAGAGAATTTGGCAGTAAGTCCAATCAGCCTCACAACCTCAGACCACGTGTAACCACGCCAGCCCAGGACATCCACATCCGGCTTCTTCACCTGCGGGATCGTCTGAGACCAGCCACTCGGACAGCTGATGAAAAAGTGGATTTACACAACCAAAGAATTTCTGCATAAACTGTCAGAAACCATCTCAGGGAAGCTCATCTGCATGCTCGTCGTCCTCACCAGGGTCTTGACCTGACTGCAGTTCGGCGTCGTAGCCGACTTCAGTGAGCAAATGCTCGCCTTTGATGGCCACTGGCACGCTGGAGAAGTGTGCTCTTCACGGATGAATCCTGGTTTCAACTGTACCGGGCAGATGGCAGACAGTGTGTATGGCGTTGTGTTGACGAGCAGTTTGCTGATGTCAACGTTGTGAACAGAGTGCCCCATGGTGGCGGTGGGGTTATGGTATAGGCAGGCATAAGCTACGGACAATGAGCACAATTGCATTTTATTGATGGAAATTTGAATGCACAGAGATACCGTGATGAGATCCTGAGGCCCATTGTCGTGCCATTCATCCGCCGCCATCACCTCATGTTTCAGCATGATAATGCACGGCCCCATGTCTCAAGGATCTGTACACAATTCCTGGAAGCTGAAAATGTCCCAGTTCTTCCATGCCCTGCATACTCACCAGAGATGTCACCCATGGAGCATGTCTGGAATGCTCTGGATCGATATGTAGGACAGCGTGTTTCAGTTCCCGCCAATATCCAGCAACTTCGCACAGCCATTGAAGAGGAGTGGGACAACATTCCACAGGCCACAATCAACAGCCTGATCAACTCTATGTGAAGGAGGTGTGACTGGTTTTCTGATCCACACCCCTACTTTTTTTTTTTAAGGTATCTGTGACCAACATATGCATATCTATATTCCCAGTCATGTGAAATCCATAGATTAGGGCCTAATTAATTTATTTCAATTGACTGATTTCCTTATATCCTTATATGAATTGTAACTCAGTAAAATCTTTGAAATTGTTTCATGTTGCGTTTATGTTTTTGTTCAGTGTATATATATATATATATATATATATATATATATATATATATATATATATATATATATATATTCAACGTGAAAATAAATGTAATTTAGGAATAAAAGGAAAATATAAAAAAAATACATAAGGTGTGATTATAGCATAATCAGCTGAACTTCCTTAAATAAATACTGTAAGCCTTGTTTTAACATTACTGTACCTTGGGGGAACATTATTTTATTTCATGTACTTTACATCATGACATCATCAGCCTGGCTGTCCCCGGACCCCAGACTTCAGTCTGGCTCCAGTGAGTATTCCAATGGTTCAGTACAAGTTGTTCTCCTAATTTGGAATGTCCAATTATTTTTTCCTTTCACCACACAGTTCAGGAGAACTGAAGGTTCCAACTACCAAGCGAGCTCTTTTACACCCAGGAACTCGAGAGCGGATGTCAGCGTGGTATCGGCCTCTGGAGGACAGAGGCCAGCCCTGTAGGTGTCAGCCTGAGCTCACTGGGTGCGGGTTTTGCCTCCCTAATCCACAGAGCCAATGCGACACTCCTTTCGGAATCCCCAGGAAAGACCAGTGACTTTCCACAATCAGGAGTCAAACCTGCCCTTACCTGACTGTATGAATCACCCTGCACACCACGCGGCTGTGTTTTTACCAGGTGAGCCACTGTGGCACCGTGTATCTTTCTGCAGCAGTGGGTGGGTCATTTAAACCATTTGAGAATTTACTATTCAAAGGAAATGGTAACATGTATTTTGTAATTATTGACCAGTAATCATCCCATAAAAGAACAAAAAAAACCTATTATTTCTAACCCTATCTCCTCATGCATTTCCAATACACAATCCCAGATCTGCCTCAGCAATCGTGCTCTTTTGAACTCCGTTGGAAGGGAATCTAATGATGCTTGTAATGGTCAACATGCAGTTGAGTTCTTACCTTTCTCACTCCATGTGTAACTGGTAGAGTGATGTTCATCTTGCGAGTAAATACTGATTCCATGTAATTGCTGAAGCATTGCCCGTCTTGATGCGTAACCTACTGTCCCCAAAAAAGGCATGCATTGCAAGAGGGACAAGTTCAACCAAATAGCATCCAATAAAAAAAAAAAAAAAAAAAAAAAAAGCCGAGCAGCAGATAGTACAGAGTGGTGAAACTGAAAGGGTAAGCACTGACTCTTTTGAAAGGGTCACCGTGTTTCCATGAATATAAACAGTAAAAGTGCCATTCTGTATATTTAATAACCCCCTGACAATGAAAAACAAATATTGTAGTACAGTACTGGCAAGATAGTAACTCTATTATCATGCTGAGCTTTCTGACTTTCACTCCTGGCATGTCGAAATGTCAGAGATACATTAAATTAGAATTCTTAACATTTTTGCAAAGCACTTAGAGTTGGTTTTGTCAGTTTTTTTTTGTTTTTTTTTAAATGGATTTGATCATTCAGATTGAAACCATCACATGTAGCAGTCGATAGCTGGTGAGCACATTAAGGCACATTTTAGAACTAAAGTGTTTAATTCTGCTTTCTTGTAAGGATAAATTAGTTTAGGATGTCATACAGTGTTTGATATAACATTACCAGTGCATATGTAAATTTAATAACTTGGGTCAAATTGTAACATTATGATACAGCACATTTTATAATCTGGTACAAATCACTAAAACAGGTGGTGCTAGTGTAGCTCATTATCCTAATGCGTTACTAATGATGCACATATGTTATATATTAATAATAAATACATGAATTAAGTGAGTTGTAAAACCCAAGAGTTTACTTTAACACTTGAAAAGGTTTATCTCCCATTCTTTAAAAAATAATCATAAAGTCATAATGCTGACTTAATAGATTTTAACCTGTTTAAAACATGTTTCCCATTTCATTCAACATTTACTCTGTGAATTCATTTTAGATATGGCTATGAAATACTGTAAGATACGAAGTCAAAAGGATTGCATCCTTTACATCAAAGCTTTACATCCTCTTCAGTTTCATCACTATGAGCATAAATAACATTCTCTTGAAGTAACACAGTTGTAAGCTAATAACAGGTCCCAGTATAAAGCTTTTATACCAAGTGTTTTGGAAAAGACATCTGCCGAATATTAAATTCCCAAACTTGTGTAAACAACTATATATATATATATATATATATATATATATATATATATATATATATATATATATATATATATATATATATATATATGTTAAGTGCTTACAAAAACTGCACAAAATGTTCTGAGAAATGAAAAGGAAATGAAAACAGGAAATCATGCTCACCATCAACTTGTGTGTCGCTCTGACTAAGTTGTAACAGAAATTTTGTAACAGACCCTTCCCTTTTATAAGAACTAGACCACAGAGTTCAGTGGTAACAGTTTCCATTAATATCGTGTTTAAAAAAAGGGTATGTTATGCTTTTTACTACTCAATATTGTTTCTTCTGAAATTTATAAAGCACTTACAGAAACAGTTACACTTTATGCTTCCAAATTATATATTAAAAAGATCACATAATTCTACCACACATGAAGACGTAAGTAATGTTGTTTTAGCTAGCCCACATCAGTGCCTCCAAGTATACGTGCATCGTGTTCACACAGTGGTTATGTGATTTATGTGAAACTAGCCAGGCATAAGCTGTGAAAGGGGTGTAAACGTGCATGGTACATACGTTTCATATAAAAAGTTGTTTTCTTGGAATTCTCCTTTGAAATTATTACCAGAAATATAAGCTGCTAGTTCCTTTGAAAATGTATAGTTTCTTTTTATAAAAAAAAAAAAAAAAAAAAAGAAAAAAAAAGTTTTAACTCTGATACAGTTCGGCATTAATTTAAATTTAAACCTTTGTTTTAGCAAATCACCACTGTGTGCACTTCAAGAGATCTGTTATTAACAAAAAATAAATAAAACAGCATAATGTCTATAGAAAATAGTAGGTAGTCATTCAACAAACCTTGTTAACCTACTTGATTCTCACCTGCCATGTAAATAGTTTACATTCTATTGCATGCATTAGCTGGCAGAGTGTTATAGTGTTAACTTTTTATAAGAATGGAGGCCATTTTTTAGTGAGCCAGCTTTTGAAGGGCAGTTCTGGTGCTTGGCCTGGGTAATGGAGCAATGGCATCTGGAGTTCAAGCAATATTATACACCATCACAATCTTTACAACCAATCAGGCTGCTCCATTGCTGTAGGATATGTCACGATACACTACAGCTTTTGATTTCTGTAGTGCATGAAATGGAACTACTTTATTTTTCTATAAAGTAATGGTGTATAATGTTTTTAAGTGCAGTGAACTCGGAGGTAAACAATCAAAATTATAAAATAAACGACTCGTCAGGCCTCATCATTTATTATAATCGTAAAGTTTACCTCCTCATACACTACACTTCAAAATAAATTCTCGCTTAAGCATCCCTTGGGTATATTTAAGGGAAAGCTCATGGTCATAATCTGAAGTTAGGATGCCGAATACTACCAGGGGTGTTGGGTCTGTGCATTATTTAACTTACAAAGGCAGAGGGTAAGGACTTTTATTCATTAAGCATTCAGAGATGATTCCCTTACAGCTTTTGAATTTAGCTGACATGCTTCAGAGTAGATGCCATTTATAATGACTGATACTCTAGTTCTGTAATGGGGAGATCTAAATTAACAATAGAAAATAAATAAAATCAGTTTGAGATGAATTCCTTTTTTTTTGATTGGAGGGAGATTCAAGTAAGTTGGGGTGTTTTTGTAATGTTGGAACAGTCATATTTATTTACAATATGTATAAAGCAATTATAGAGTATTACTACATTTGTGATTAATGGCACTATATACATCCAGGAATGCAATAGCCCACTGATGCTAATATGACAAATAGTACTTTGAATGCCAGTTCTCTCTATTCTAATTTATTAGATGCAAAAGCATAATTGTTAGTTAGTGACAACGGACAAAAAGACAGAAGACACAACAGAAATGTTAAGGGCAATGCTTCATCAACACACAGGAGCAGGAAGACAAGGATTAACACCACTGGGCTGTTACATTTAGACACCTTTAAACACAAAACGCAGATTTGATTTATTCAGCCATAAACGCTGAAGCAAACTCTGAATGTCAATTGCTTGCCACAGTATCATAGTTAATAGGAAAATGTTTACCTTCTTATGACTCAGTGAGTTTACCATGAAGATACGGAAACTGTTGTTGTTTGGTAAGAAAACAAAGAGCTAACTAGAGACCCTACTGACAATAAGAGCACGTTTGTGACACTTCCTCTAATTAGACTGCTGTTTTAGTCAAATCTTACATTTCTTCATAGTGTTTCATCTTATTTCAGATAATATTATGTCAATTAAAATTGTCATATTTCTCAGATATTTCTTTTTGACGTGCCAAATAATTAATTTGTTGTTGCAATAACAGCTTTAAATGTACTAGGTCTTTTGTAGAACAGTAACAACATATTCAACCTTTAATGCCAAAATATTTTCTATATAGAGAAAATATCCCATTTCATGTACAAGGCACAAAATAAAATTTAAGGTACTACATATTTAAATCTTGACATTTGAGGGTTATTGACGTTTAAGTGTTTAATAAATTAAACAAAAACAATGTATTTCTTACATTACCTTCTCTACCTGACATGGCATATTTAGATAAAATATAAACTTTGCATCCAATTCCGTCAGCTAATAAAAATAATGTGTTCAATGTAAACAGTATATATTACAAAAAATCCAGACAATCATAGTGGCTTTACACACTACAGAATTTAGGTATCAGTGATCTCAGTGAAGTTTGCTTGCTGGCTGCTCCAATATGCCTTTATAAGTGCAAAACTATATGGAAGTATTGAATCACAGACAAACAGAAACAGGTCAGGTTTAATCCAAGAGGCTCACCCAAAACAAGACAAACCTACTTATTATAATAAAGATCTAACCTACCACAAGTAGTTATATTAACATGTATTGCTTTTATTACACTTTTAACATTATACAACCATCAGAAAATACCACATCAATAAATCAAAACATATTACTTGTTAAATAGCTTAGTTGTTTATTAGTTGTTTTCTAATGTTTAAATGCTTTTATTTATTTTAATAAATGGGGTAAACTTCACCCTTATTGGTAAACAGAACCCACAACAGGAATAATTAGTAAAGCCTCTTCTGAGCTTCAGAACGCAGACATATATTGATAGATACAAAACATCTGAAAACAGAAAACCACGCAACTGTAGCAAGACAGATGGCTACCCTGTGGAAGGAAAGACTGTGAGAAGACTGGGGTACATGAAACAAAAATACAGCCCAGGGATAAGACAGGTTCTGAAGAAACAAAGACCTGGTTATACCAGTATACAACAGATATAGACACACACAGCCAGGTACACAAGAGGGATTCATGCTGTTTTCCACACCAGAGGGATTCTTTCTGTTTTCCTCACCAACTGGGTGTTCCTTATTTTCCTTTTTGTTTATACAGCATGTGATTGGATTGACTGTAAATAGTTTTGTAAATGGCAAAGCATCTTTGGGGTATAAATTATAATATTTAGGAAATTATATGCTTTGGTAATCTGTATATTCTTTAAAAAACAAAAAACACAATTTGTCATTGAAAAGATGTGTCCAAATACAGCGATATTAGGGACGATCCTGTTTACAGAACACTTTAGGAGCAGATAATACAGTTACATTATTATGAACTTAAACAAATTTACTTGGTTATATGTGACATTCTAATAGGCAGATATCTTGTTGGCTTCATAAAAACAGTTTTAGGGACCTTCTACAAAACAATGCCTAAAAGACAAATGCTTGAGATTTAAAGATTCTCTTTTTAGTGCTATACTAGAGCTGCATAATGCTCAAATGTAAAAATAAAATAAATTGGAAGAAAATCAACAACATTATACAGAACTATCCAATCACACCTGCCAGTCACAGAGACCAAAGTCTCATTCATTTTCATCCCCATTTGCTATGATTTCAGTCACTGTTTTCGGCAATTATTTAGTTGTCAAATGTTTATCTCATAAACTATGTGTAAACTCTAGCAACTTCTACAAAAGCAACATGAATCAGACCAAAAAGTGTATTGCTTAATACAAATTGTGTATTGAAGCTGTTTATAAAAATCTAACAAAGGTATGCCCATTATTTGTTCATTATTAAGTTAAATGTAGAAGCTACTATTTTTTGTATCCTTAACAAAATTAAGCAGCAGCTCAAAAGAAGGCAGGCATGCAATAAAAAACAGGTTGAGACAAGCACACACCTTCTGTGTGGGAGGCAGGCAAAGAGATCTCCATGCAAGCAGCAGACTGTACTTTTCGGAAAGGGGGTCGGCTAGGACCCCAGCGGTTCAGTTTAGCACCTTCAGTGGCAGAGACGCGCTTCCCAGTGCTGCAGGGCTGTGAGGTGGGGCTAGTGCAATGTCCATTTACATTATCTGTAATAACGGTAAAGCATTAGGAACACAGCCAGGGAATGAAAAACAAAGAAGGCAGCAACGTTATGGTCATAGAAAAGAAAAACTAAAATAGGTACCCACTGGAATCAATTTTCGTTCTCTTTCGTGCTCCAGCAAAGTTTACCGAAAAAAAATGTTGTACAACAAGAAAGGAGCAACTCAGTTTACACCAGTTTCATTCAGACTCTTGCTAGTTTTACAACAAAGTCTTCTGATTTGCAGTATTTTTTTTTTTTTTTTTTATATACCAGCTGAAACAGAAGTTGCTTCCCATCTACAGAGTGGAGTCCAATAGGAACTTATTTAAGGAGATTTGCAAACACAGGGTTTTCCACAGAAGGCAAATTGTCATGTCATAAATTTACTACGGGTCAAATGGTCAAAGCCTAAAATAATTTTAAAAAATTCAAAAAGTCCACTGCTTCAAAGAACAAAAATTGTCTCCTTGCAAGAACCCCCCTCCCAAAACAGCACTATATTTTGCATTGAATTATACCATTACTAAAATGAATTGAGTTGAATTTAATACAGAACATACTTAAACAATTGTGACAATTTAAGCCACCAGGTGGTACTATGATGTAAAAATCATATTGGAAAGGTAAACAATAGCACCTTAAAAGGAGTATGCTGGTTTATTTTTTTTGGTTTTTTGTAATACAATTTTTTTGTACATGTACAATATAATACAGATAATCATCTTATTTTAATACTGGTATAATGCAAATATAAAAATATGACATTTATATAGGCAATGCATTTTTTGCAGAAACCAAAACTAAGCAATGGTATTGCTAAAATGTAACAGTTTACAACAGTTTACAATACAGGATACCTCCTGGCCATTATTTTCTGTCTGAAATCTAAGAAAAGAAGGCATGCTTTTGAGACCAATGTGATGAAACCTCACACCGGAAGGATAACTGGCTAGAAAATGTAATTTGTCCCTTTAGAATGCCCATGAGTGTAGCAGTTTATTTTTTATCAGTGTTAGAATGTAAGATTACTTCAGGTAAGGTACTCTGTGAATGGAACCAGTTGACATTAATGACTATGGAGGTATTATTTAGCCTCATAAATCAAATGTATATCAGATTGTCCTTTTTTGTCGAGTTTTTTTTTTTTTTTTGTTTTGTTTTCTCTGGCAACATTTGGCGGTAGAAATGGTACTGCATAACTATTTTAACTAAACTTTTAATGTTGACAGTCTTTATGCAATACAATTGGGATGAAAGGTTATATTCTTTGTGTATGCACTGGGTGATAAAGAAAACAACATATATGCTAAATTCAATCTGCTGTAATAGACACCCTGTGAATTGATATTAAGTGTGACCAGCTTTCTGAAAGTGGATATTTGAAAACACTTTAACTTAGCCCATAATGAGATTTTACAGTTATCAGAGGCAATACAAAATATATAGCAATATACACATCATACAAACAAGACACGAGTTAATGACCTAAAAGAGATCTTGGTAACACATACTATCCATTTACAGGTACCATGTGCAGCACCATCAATGTAGGACCCTCACAGTTGTGCAGTAAATAATTATAGTCAGTGTCTCTTAACTCATTTCTTTGTTTCTTCCATAAGTGTTTGTATGTGAAGCACAGTGTTTTATGTTAGTTTGTGTTCATACATTTTTTCAAGCAGGAGGGACCTTCTGCAAAAAAAAAATTGTGAGAAGGGTAAATGTACAGGAGTGATTCCTAATTCAACACTGGAAGAAATAACCCTGTTACCTGATTAAATTAATACAAATACAGTATATTAAGCAATTGTTTTATTATGCACGATTAAAACAATCAAAAATGATAAGGTACCACATGTAGAATGAAACTTTTTATTTATTGCAAAAGCCACGGTGGTCCCATATTCAAGCATTTGCACTGTAAAGGTGAATTAAGTAACACTATCCACAAAGTGGTAAGGACTGATTTCAGGAATGTCCATTTTTAATACTTAAATCAGGTTTGCAGTACACAAAACCTTTCATGTGGAATCAATCATGTGGTTATTTAGGTAATGTGGAGAGGGTATTAGTTATTTGGTTCTACATTTGTAAAATTTCTTTTAAAAAGATAGGAGTAAATTATAGTAAATGGAAGTAAACACTTTGAAAGAAAATCGTTGTATATATATATATATATATATATATATATATATATATATATATATATATATATATATATATATATATATATATATATATTTTTGTTTGGTATATTAGGAACCCATGGAGTGTTTGGATCCCATGTAGAAATATAACATCACTTCATCAGTTTGGGCTTCGTTGTGAATAAATCAACTATGAAATATTAAATATGGGGTCATATAAATGAAATATGACCCTATCCATTTCCGCCATTTTAGTTATCCACAAGCCCTAAGCTGATTCGGTCAAATACCTACCTGAGATGTTAACATGTACAATACAATCACCCAAAGTGTCTTCTATCTATAGAAAGAAGCCACATTGACACACCTCTTTGATCTACAAGTAATTTATTTTATTTTATTTTATTTTAAAATTTGACCATCCTAAATTTAAAGTTGAAATCCATAGGCAATAAAACCAAGTACACTACACTAGTCTTGAATCGTCCTTTTTAATTGATTAATTGATTGCTCATTGAAATCACTTGAACTTGAACTTGCTGTTATGACCCTGTGAAAGTGACTGGAAGTCAACTGGAACAAAATAGCCACTGGAGCATTATTTTATAATAATTATTTTATTCCTTGCATACTGGTTCAAAGGAGAAGATATTCAAGCAGAATGCAAAACATAAATGGTTTAATGAAGTCTGAAAGCTCCAATTGGCATACCGTTCTGGGCATGTAATACCAATTAATAAGATATTTTTCTATGTCTTTCACAAAGTGTGACAACTAGGTAAACCTATATATATATATATATATATAATATATATATATATATATAATATATATATATATATTTATAAAATACCAGCATAAGATTAAAAAGTAAAGAAAGGGTGCTGATATCAAAACAAATAAATCAATAAATAAAAGGAATAAAAATGTCAAATGTAGCCAACAGAACCATATGATCTGAGAAATGATTACTGGTACTTGGTTAATATGTCTAATATATAAAAAATGTCCAAAAGTTATTTTCTGTTTTGTTTTGTTTTTTAAAAGCTTAAAACTGTTGGCTTTTCGCCTACCGTACCAAGATCAGTCTTAAGATCTGTCGGCAGACTTAACTTTCTTGGTCCTTTAACTGCAACAACAGAAAAAGGAAAGAAGGCAGTCGTTAATAATTACAAAAGAAAGAAAACTGAAAAAAAAAACAAAAAAAAAAACCCAGAAGCATGCAATATGTGCTCAGAGTTTGCAAGCAGCCGTGCTGGCCAGGACAATCGCATGCTTAACCTCAGACAACCATCTACATTCCCAGCAAGACAACTTTAACTGCAGCGCCATGCCCAAGATCACAAGTGCAAGCAGGAGATTTTTTTTAGTCCAGTGACATTTTATAGTTTATGTGTATACATGTTAGCTTGTTCCATTTGAAATTATGTTATTTATACTTGATCATTTCAATACAAATTAAAAGTTTAAACTGTAAAAAAATAAGTGTTGGGGCAATATAATACAATGCTGAAGTAAGTGATTATGTAATTTCAGCCCTTTTGTGTTTTTATAATATTTATTATCCTAACTGTCTTATCAAATCCAGCCAAGTCTGCTTCATAACGACATGATTATATAAAATCCACCTGAACATTTCATGAATTATGCCTTTTAAACTACAGTATGTTTCTGCTAAATAACTGATTGCAGCAAGAGTTAGGTGTCCTGAGCCAAAGGAGAGACAGCTGTGGAGGATGCTATTGCTATTATAAACTGAAAAAATAGATTTTCATTTGATTTGCACTCAATCACATTAGGCAGCATGAAACGCCTGCATCCGTCTTTAATACATTTATGTTATATGTATGTATTCATTCACAGAGAGATTTTGTCAAATGTATCTAAAGAATTATAGTATTTTGCCGTGGGTCTAACAGTAAACAAGATGGATGCAATGATGACAAGAGAAAAGCAAGTTTCAAGCTCCCTCTTGTGTTCACAGTTAGTAATTGTGTGTGTGTATTGTCATTTTTATGACAAACTGACATAAATTGTTTTATTTAGCACACTTTAATGAGTACTGGTATTGAACTCATTAGAATGTTCATAAGGGTATGTTTGAGTACATTAGGTTTGGCTCCTGAAGACATATTCATAATAATACACCTATATATATATATATATATATATATATATATATATATATATATATATATATATATATATATATATATATATATATAAATCTTAATTTATAGGTGTGTGTGTGTATATACATATATATATATATATACTATATATATATATATATATATATATATATATATATATATATATATATTTCTATAAATAACGTTCGCAAGTAAAGTTTAAGTTTTATTCCTGGCGTTCACTGACATATTCAAAAAAGAAAACCTCAATGTGTGTATCTGACATGTAACAATATTTACATTTGTAGTGTACATTGTTATAGGAAACATCAAGATAAAAATCCTATGTGTTTATTTTTAGAATAAATAGAATAAAAAATCGACTATGTATGCACATATTATTATTATTATTATTTATTATTAATAATATTAATAATAATAATAATAATAATAATAATAATAATAATAATAATAATAATAATAATAATAATAATAATAATAATAATAATGTATTTATTTTTCATATTTTGTAAGGGGGGGGCTGCATATTTTGGTTTGTAATTTTATATTAATTTTATATTAATAATAATAAAAGTTCTGCATACATGTGACTAGCTTATGTGTGAAACATAAATCATTTATTTCTATCTATCTATCTATCTATCTATCTATCTATCTATCTATCTATCTATCTATCTATCTATCTTTAAATAGACACATAAATATAAATACATTATGTTTCACCCATATACTTTTCTCTTGTCATCATTGCATCCATCTATTTGCACATACAAATGAGCGAGCTTTACTCAAGATGAGTGAGCCCAGCAAGCATGGACCAGTTGCTTCATTATTACAGTGATTACATTGAGAGCAGTGATGCAGAAGCAATGTCTGAGCAGTGCATGCAGGACATCTGCAGCTCTGGTTAGCCCTGATATTACTGTGCTGCACCTTTGTAATAAACGCTTACCATTGTCCAGCAAGTAAAACACTGGGCTGCAGTGGCTTGCTTTCACATTTGCTGGGGTGTCTGGAAAGGTGCGGGGATCATTATGAGGTGTGGTTGGGGGAGGAACTGAAATAAAATTTTAAAAGAAAAAGACGCTGCATCCTTGACAAAATAAAATAAAAAGTAAATAAATATAAAGATGAATTCTGTAAGAAAGCTTCAGGCATATCCTTCGATCACCTAACCTTTTTTTTTTAAATACCACCCATGATGACAATTGAACAATTTGGAAAACTTCTTCCACGCCTTTGGAATACCAGGCCTACCAGAACATACAAAACTGTGTGTCAAAACAACTATTATATGGAATGAGAAACATCACTGATGAACTGACTTGACATTCTTCAACATGAAATTGAAGTTCTCAAATGGAAACTGTACATTTCAGACTTGAAGGCTGGTTTGAAATTGGCAAAAAATGTGTACAGTATGTTCATTGTCTGGTAGGCCTGAATAACTGAAAACTACACTGGACTGGACAAAGAACTGCAGTAGATTATATAGGATAGCAGTGTGGTGTAGTGGTTAGGGCTCTTGACTGGAGGGTCATGGGTTCAATCTCAGGTGGAAGACACTGCTGCTGTACTCTTGAGCAAGGTAATTTAACTAGATTGCTCCAGTAAAAAAAAAAACAACAACTGCTAAATGGGTAATTGTATGTAAAAATAATGTGAAATCTTGTAATAATTATAAGTCACCATGGATAAGGGTGTCTGCTAAGAAATTAAATAATAATAATAATACAGTAAAGACAAGTCAACTGGTTCATCTTATGAAGTTACCGGAACTAAATAGTGATGTGTTTTGTGATTGTACCTCCTCAAACCTTTATAAAAATAAGATATATTTATACAGGCACTACTGCAAATGCTCATGCCCTCTTTGACAAGAGCCAGTCAGCATGCTTATAAAGGCAACTGCACACACTTACAACACACTCACACACACTTAGTGGTAATGAAGTCAAATCAATTTCATGGAATAATAATAATAATAATAATAATAATATGCAACACCACATGACTCTATACATATTTTCATTACATATTACAGATGGCAAGATAACATAATAAAGGGTTCAAGCAGCATTCAAATAATACCTTGCACATGCTGCCTCAAGTTTTAAGCATACAGTTCTTTACTGAACTTATCAGTAGTAATATAATACACAAACACACGCAACCCTTCTTAACACTGAGCAACTATTTCAGATGAAAATATGAAAAGATAATCCGGATTACACAGCACAGCAATAACCACTCTGAAGTGAAGCTATGGCAGTGCCATACAGTTTGATTTAACCCTTTGCTGTTGGTGCTGGTCCATTTTAGCTTTCAAAATGAGTTTTCAAGTAAAACTTTAAAGCCTAAATGAGTATAAGTTCCTTTTACGACCACAGGTTAAAAAATTAATTAATTAATTAATTAAAACTTGCTGTTTGGGAAATATTTGTGGATTTTAAACGTGTAACACGATGTTATTGAAGCAAACTGCAGACTGTAATATAATTGGAATTCATGATTGAATCAGTTGTGATTTAAAAAAATTGTGTCTCAGAATTGACTAACTTAAGCCAATCAGCTGTCAATGACACCTTGCAGTCACTGACCTGATATATTCCCCAGCTCTGAGGATACACTGCTGTGTGCCTTGTGAAATGCTGTACTGAATGGCAACGATTGGTGTCATTAAGTGGTTCAGCCCCAGTGGAAACTGAAATAACCCCTTTGAATTACTTGCTGCATTATTATCTCAGGAACGCCTATGGTTGGAGGTTCCATTTTGGTTAGTCTGCATCCTGATTATCCAGAATTTGTTTAAACTCTTGATTTAAAATGTAATTGTTTAACATGACGTGGGGACTGTCACCAGGTAATGCATTTTTTTAAACATCCTCTCTTCATTGGCTTCAAGCGCTTAACATTAATTTGGTAATTAAATATGGAGAAATTAAATATTAGTCTTAGATCAGTCCTCATAATTAATGTATTGCAAGACTAAAATGGCTTTTCTCATAAAATAAATTGTATATATATATATATATATATATATATATATATATATAATATATATATTTTATTATATAATATATATTATATATATATAATATATATATATATATAGTATAGATCTGTCATAGACAGTACTGTAGACTTTATATTTAACATAAACCGTTATTTGGCAATTCTAAACGATTTGCTACGAAAGGTTTTTTAAATATCTTTAAAATACACATTGCTTAAAAACTACACACAACAACAATAAACAACAATAATAATAATAATAATAATAATAATATATAATAATAATAATAATAATAATAATAATAATAATAATAATTTCAATGCCACTAAAGGTGCTAAATAGATATTGCATCTTCAAAACCAAATAAATTAATACAGTGTAAGACTGATAAAACTTAATTCATATTATATTTACAAAGCAATCACATTGGGCATAATATACATATTTTTTTTTACAAATAAATCAATGCTGGCAGCATAACTGTAAATACTGCATCATTTAGAAGACACGTAAAAGGGTAAGATGAGTTAAACAAATGAATGATGAAACATAAATCAACAGAAACTTGATTACAATTTCCAACTAAATGAAATATTAAACCCTTTTGTGTATTTTGTTATTGCAGAGCTTTTGTTTTCCATAATGTACTCACTAGTTGATAAATCATGCCGTCATCACAAGTCAATCAGAGCACTGTATTTTCTGCTGCACAGATGCTATTGTACATAACCACCACTTAGAATTCATAACACTGTGCCTTAAGAAACGAAACATTTCACTGAAATAATTATTCAACTTGAAAAAATGTTACAGTCTGCATACATCTATTTATTTGTCATGTTCACATGATTTATAAAAACCTAAAACAAACTGCTGCTGCAGTTCTATCAGAGTGGATGTGTGAAGTCAATCAAAAAAGCTCAGTGAGAGAACCCACTTAACATTGTTCTCAATTCTGCAACTCCTGAGCAGCACAGCCCCCGTGACAATACTATAAACCCCAATAAAACTGCAGAAGCCATATGTAGAAACATAATAACGTTTGCTTTGTGTAATGTGTGCTAATATTTAAAGACCCCTATTTCACTGGTAGATGATGTTTTACTCATACACATTTTTTATGATCCAGTGAAATCTGGTTTGCATTTTGTTTATGAAACATTTTAAATAGGAATTGAATGTGATCCACAGTATATTGTGTGATTTGCTTGATTTTTTTTTTGTTTTCCTAAAATCACATAATCTATTCATCAATTTACAAAAGTTCACATAAAATGTCTGGAGGCACTAGCTTTTTTATTCATAATGATTCATTGCTTCACAGTTAATAAGAAACAATACAATGATGACTCAGAACCCTAATAACTGCTCATCAGAAGGTACGTTTAACTAACACTTACTTCAGATAAAGTTAATACTAGACCCTAGATACATGACTGGTACCAAAATAATATAACAGCTCTATAACTATACGGTTGTCTGTCACCAACCAGACAACATTTCATTAAAACAAGTTAAAATGTTGTTGCTATTTTGTCCTCAAGGAAAAAGATATTTGAAAAAAAAATCTCAATACATGAATACTAAGAAGCATCATGTATAATCTGTTTACACACACACACACACACACACACACACCTACACCCACCTCCAAAAAAACAACAAAACAATAAATACAGACAGTTTACGAACAAACAGGTAAGCTTCAATATTTCTCTGTATAGCGCTACCGGTACTGTTTAGAATCACCCATTTTACATTTTAGCGCAGTGCGTGTATGGAACCTTATAACAGGGATTCACTGTAGCAACTCTAACCCATTATATAATTTTGTATCTACATTTCAAATCATGCCTGTGTACAAACACTACAGTACATCACTGGCATAATCCAGTGTTTTTTCCAATTGCTGCTTCAACTGTAATTTACAAAATCAGTAACGATCACAGGGATGGACAGCTCCAACCCTAGGAGGAGGTTTAATTGATTCAATTAAATAATTAAGAACATCATTGGAAAGAGGACTAGGGTCCAGATTCAATCTAAAACGAAGGTGGATGTGTGTTCCGAGAAGCTGCGAGAATTGTACAGCTTTTGAGTTGCGATTTCTTTTACTCAAATTAAATTAAACAATTTCTGAAATATGAAGTGTCGCAAAATGGGAGCAGAGACATAACGCGTGTGTATTTTACCTTTTGGGAGAGAACTGACTTTACAATTTCTATGAAATTAGACTCACTTTTTATTGAAAACGATGCTGGATAATAGTGAACAAACATGATAAACAACCATTTGAACTATGTGTACATACAGTAGAAGGACTGTCCATTGTACTCATTTTGTTTTTATTTTCTGCATTATGTAACAAGGATTTTACTGCAGATGTACCACACCCAATGGACATGTACGCATTTACATAACATTCTTTATTAAAAACTTAAAAATGAAAAATGACATGCTTTGGTTCTGGATTGTAGGTGGTATAACAACATTACATTTCAAAAGGTATTTGGTACAAAAATGATGCTGATTTATACATAATGCTAGTATGAGCACCAGGATTAAACAGGTTTCACTTGGTCACTGTCCTTTTAATTAAAAAGCAAATAATAAGTATTTAAAAAAAAAGCTGTGTTTTTGTGCCGTTTATACGTGCAGAGTTGTGTTCGGTGTACTTTGGTATGATATAATGCTCATTTTATACTATGTTTATGTGGTGTGCTGTTGTTATTTAAATATGTCTTCAGGTGTACAGTATAAAAACTGTTTAAGAATTGACCTGTCTGTAGAACCCCAAATGTGGGTTCTACAGCGCTTAAATGAGCGTGCTTTATACCATGTTTAATGACAAACCCCCACAAGTCACCACATTGACTGTGCTGCCCCTTGAATTTTGGTTTAGATTTAATCTAGCCCCTGGTTAAGAAGGGCCACAGTTGCCAATCCTGACCTACCAATACCCTTCCTAACCATGAATTCAGTTCCTAAAATCTATAATGCAATTACATTCCTGTATTTAAACTGTGCAACGGTTTAATGAAAACACAGCAACCAATGGTATGACATAGGACTGAAACAGACGCAGACTTCCATTACCTGATGTGGGAGACTTGCAGCGTTCTAGCTCCAAGGAAACAGGGCTGTCAGACAGCTCAGATAGACCTGAAAAGAAAATGTACAGGCTACATGTCAAATCAAAGGACAATGGCATCACCAAATTATATGGTCCTAACAAGATACATACCTGAAGGGTTTCTTTTCAACTGCAAACCACTTTCCACCATGCAAATGTATTCATCATAAATACATCTTATAGAAACCTATTTTTTTTAATTACATGTTTAATATTTTCTACTGTATATTGTACTACTGAATTTGCTCTTGCGATTAGTGATTTTCATAACACAATTCCACAGCCCATAATGCTAAGCCTATACAGAATAAACTATTCAAGGACATTAATGTGTTGATTATTAGGAGATAGATACTAATATTTTAAAAATAAAAGAGCCCAAAAGATATCCTGTTAATCCCAGCCTAATAATGGAAGATATTATTGTCCCACTTACCTGTGCAGTTTCAAGCCCTATAGCCTTCTTACAATAGATGGACATTCACAGTTTGGTTGGGTCTTTAAAATGCAAGTCATGCATATATGTATGTGTAATGTAAACACACTCAGTATGTCCACTTAATTTCATCTTCCAGTGTGGTAAACTAGCCTTGCACATATTCCATAAGCAAACTATGTCAATGCTTCCCTTATTGTTGGTGATACATCACTGAACCCCATTTTGTTTTAATTTTTTTTTCAATGTCAAGTATTATACCTTACAGATCTAGACAGAAAAGCAAGGTCTGTATGAAATTAAATGGATCATACATCAAGATATGATTTTCTTTTTCTTTTTGTGTGTGTGTTTGTGTGTGTGTTAGGCAGTTAAAAGCTGAATGACATTTGAGGCAGTTAGTGCATACAAAGGTGATTATGCAGTCTTTTGTACTTCTGTACTATTCAGTCAAATCCATTCTTTAGAAATGCTTCAGCCTTCAGATATTTACATAAGAATTGGTCGCTATTTCTGCCTTATATTTAACTACCGATTTAGCCCAGTACACATTTTGAAACAAATACTAAAACATTTTATCTGTGCACAGAAATGTTCTCTTAGAGACACACGTCTAGGTATTTATTTGTGTAGAAGTAATGATGTGTGAACATTATCAAAACCTTGTTGGGGTTTTACTGTACATTCACAAAAGAAATATTCTTCCAATTAAACACAACTGTAATTAAGCCAATTAACATAATAACATAGAACCTGAAGGCTCAAGGCACAGGACTGGAGTTGACTGAGGTGAAGCCCCAGTGAAGTTGTGTATTTCCCTGGCCTCCAGAATTCCTTATAGACCATCATCCAGTGTCCTCCTGTATAATTAGACTTACTCTGGTGGGATGTACGAATCCTTTTCTTTGAATCTGAATAAATGTTAGACAGGCCGCGCATGCAAAAGGTGTCTGTCAGGCATGCCAGAACATCAGCATCATCAGCACGCCGAGGAGAGAGAGAGAAACAGGCCAAAAGTGAAAGGACAGTGACCCCAAAGCAGCCCCCTGTCAGCCATCGGGAAATTATTCAAAAACTTCAAACATGCATTTTTATCTGTTTTGACATAACCAAGTAAAACAATTTAAAAGCAAAGAATAAGATAGCTCCCAGATCGATTCTAAACCAGCACGCTAAATCAAATGAAATACATTGTGCTCTGTGGTTTAATTATAATAATATTTTAATTAGAGGCTGCTTCCTTCATTTGGATGATTGAAATTACAATATATTAACTACAAGCTTTTTTGTTTTTGTTTTTACAATTAATATGTAGAAAATGAATATTCGGTACCATTACTGATACACATTTGTTAAATAATAATAATAATAATAATAATAATAATAATAATAATAATAATAATAATAATAATAATCAATGCAGTGCTTAAATTCAGTGATGCCAATGTTTGGAATGGAATAAAGAATTTGTGTATTTATTGAAACTAAAAAAATGTCATAGTTTGTGTACAGTGATTAGTAAAATGCAGCCAGCTAAAGAAAGCATAATATATAACATGCTCAAACAGGAAACTCATGCAGTGCTGGCACCTCCAAATGCAGCACACTGACAGTCAGCATGCAAGTTGTGCTCCTCCCTACCTGCTGTGAGCTGCTTGCTTCTGCGTGGAGAGCGAAGCTGCCGCGGGTATGGGTCACTGGAACCATAAAGGTCAATGGTTCCCATGCTGAGCAGAACTGTCTTCTGGATGAAATCCACTACAGCTAGGCCATTGGAATTCCCAAATGCAACCCTGTATCAGCCAACACAAAAACGCATATATACACAAAAGAAAAAACCCAAAAAACAAAAAAAAACCTTCAGTTTCAAAATATACCAAGCTGGTAGTTCTTTCTTAAATACCAAATGACATGCAACATTTCCCCAAAGGCCAGTTAGAAAATAAACTCCTTTACTTTGTTCTGGTGGAAGAGTTTGAAATTTGTCAGTCATATTTGACGTATGCTGATAATACCTTCTACAGTACAAATTATTTTCTTTCAAATTTGCCAGAAATTACAATGTTAACCCCCAATGAATTGTCTTAAGTAACTCAACACTCCATCTTATTTAACACTGTGCAGATCAGACTTAATAACTGCTGATGATGTCTACAGTGTCTTCAGAGTATCCATTGGTCTATAATGCAAAGCAAACTGCTGCTGTAATCTCAGACCCTGTTATAATTACAACATAAGCATTTGTTTTAACTTCAACATCATCTTTTGGTACTTCCACTTTTTGTTGTTTGTCAATACCTTATTGTGGCTTTCTTTAACACAGAAATACAGTAATTTATGGTTGAACAAACAATATACAATGTCACTTACAAGCCATAGGCTGAGTTCAGAGCCAGGCTTGCTATTTGTTGGGGAGGCTCTCCGTCTACCCACACCAACTGTATTACCAGTTCTGCCTGGTAGCCTTGAGGCATTCTTACTGGACGAGACTTCACCCTTAAAAAAATAAAAATAAAAAAAAAATAAAAAACTAAAACAAAACACTACAGTATATTTGTACTGTTTTCTAAAGGGAATATAATGCTCCCTTGTTAGAAACAGTGCTGTTAATATAAAGTGAACATATGTGCTTGTGAAACAGGATTATTAGACCTATAGCCTAACATACTGTATGAAGTATGAAATTGACTGAGGCAAGTGCCCAGTTGGTAAGAAAAAGTACCCAGTTAGAAAAACAAATCACGAAAAAAAAAAAGGGGGATATATTCCTGGATCGATATATCTTATTTTGTTGCCAAGGTTATTAAAATCAAATATCTAACTTTAGTCTATTTTGTGTATTTCTGTCTGTAAGAATATGTAAAACAGCACCTGGGTATTAATGATATTAAAAAATGGTTGTGATTAGGTCTGCTTGTTTGATTTTACAACTAGTACCAAGCAACTCTTAAATTATTTCCTTCTTGATTTTTGCAACATTAACTATCACCAAAATCTTTTAAAATATAGAAGTCAAATAAAGTCTGGAATAGACACTAAATAATGTGTCTGCTCATTATAAAAAATGTAATTCTGTTTGGTCAGTAGCTGTAATTTCAGTCACACACTCTTACTTGAGGCAGGGGATGCTGTCCTTAATTCCCTCTGGAGAGACATTGCGGGGGCTTCCTGTAATGGGCTGGGAAGGCTCTGTGTATGGAGAGATATTCTCAGTCGCCTCTGGGGTGATAATGTCCTCCACATCATTCTGAAGCCGAACCTCTAGTGACTGTAAAAACATAACACTCAAATAATTATAATAATAATATACAAGTCATTGTTTAATTCATGTTTTAGCTGGAGGGTAACATTTTTAAGAAAGATCCTGCCAATAACTCATTTGGAGAAACATTTGTTCAGATTCAATTTACACATTAGTGGGTATGCTCATTGACTGAGTGGTATGCTGGGGAATGAGTAACTAGGAATGCAATAGTAAGAGCATAAGCCTGCCCTATCTGTAGTGTCAAATAAATTATTCATTATTAATTACTAATTATTAACTTATGTTGCTCAGTTGAAACAAAGGGCTATAAACATCCAATTAAAATATACTGTAATTGAGTATACTGTAAATTATAAAATAGACTTAGGTACAAACATGCAGACATAGAGACCGTAAAGAAAGAAGAATCAATGGGCCTCATTAGTGCAGGATTTATACAGGAACACTTACCACTATTTCAGTAGTAGCCTCGTGTTTACTGAATCTGTAAAGTATGACATGAGCTGAGATGCCTGTGACACATAGGATCCTGCTTTCAGGACACCAGCTGATCATCTGTATGGCATATGGGTCCTCTTCCACAATCTCCGCTACCTGCTTCCCCTCTCCCACCTTCTGCTTTTCAAACACCTTGGATGTTTTCAGCTTGTACAGCATCTCAAGGGTTACTGTCACATTGAGGACAACAATAAACATTTGTTTTTCTTGGTCATTTCTTTAGATTTACTAGATACCGGTTTAAAACCCACCTGGTTTGCTAATACAATTGCAAATATCAGTTTCATGGAGACCTAGATGTGTCTAACAGATTCCTGCTCCCTTTTTTGTACATATATCATATATATATATATATATATATATATATATATATATATATATATATATATATATATATATATATATATATATATATATATATATACACACACACACACACACACACACACATACACTGAGTGTACAAAACATTAGGAACACCTTCCTAATATTGAGCTGCATCCCCTTTTGCCCTCAGAACAGCCTTCATCGGGGCATGGACTCACAAGGTGTGAAAAGCGTTCCACAGGGATGCTGGCCCATGTTGACTCAAACGCTTCCCACAGTTGTATCAAATTGGCTGGTAGTGGAACTATATTCCGAATAGCTTGTTCCATCTCATCCCACAGATGCTCAGTTGAATTGAGATCTGGTGACTGGGCAGGCCACTGCAGTAAGCTGAATTCACTGTCATGTTCGTGGAACCATTCCTGGACAATCCTAGCCTTGTGGCATGGGGCATTATCCTGCTGAAAAAATCCATTAGCAGATGGATACACTGCTGCCATGAAGGGATGCACCTGATTGGCAATGATGTTCAGATATCTTGTGGCATTCAAATGTTGCTCCACTTTTATCAAGGGGCCCAATGTGTGCCATGAAAACACACCCCAAACCATCACACCACCACCACCAGCCTGCAATGTTGACATGCGGCATGATGGATACATGTACTCATGTGTTTTTCTCCATACCCTAGTCCTCCCATCACCGTGAAACAGCAGGTATCGGGATTAATCAGACCAGGCAATGTTTTTCCAATCCTCCACTGTCCAGTGTTTTTGTTCCTTAGCCCACTGCAACCACAATTTCTTGTGTTTTGCTGAAAGAAGTGGAACTCTGTTAGATAAATGGCTGCCATACCCCATTCGTGTCAAGGTACGACGAGTTGTGCATTCTTTTATGGCACCAATGTTGTACTGGACTGTCAGTTGACTAACTGTAGCCTGTCTGTTGCTCTGCACAATTTGTGTCAGCCTCCTTTGGCCTCTTTCATCAATGAACCATTTTTGACCACTGGCCTGCCGTTGGCTGGATGTCGTTTGGGTGGTGGACCATCCTTGATACACATGGGAAACTGCTGAACATGAAAAACGTTGCAGTTCTTGATACACTCAAACTGGCGCACCTGGCATCTACTACTATACCCTGTTCAAAGGCACTTAAATCTTTTGTCTTGTTCATTTACCCTCTGAATAGCATACATACGCAATCCATGCCTCAATTGTGTCAAGGCTTAAAAATTCATCTTTAACCTGTCTCCCCTTCATCTACACTGATTGAAGTGGATTTAACAGGTTACATCAATAAGGGATCATAGCTTTCATCTGGATTCACCTTGTCAGTCTATTTAATGGAAAGAGCAGGCATTCCTAGTGTTTTGTACAGTCATAGTGGATCACCATCATAAAGTACTTCACAGAGGTAGGTTGTGAACTGTGCATTATATGCAGAGTCACTTACAATAGGACATTGGTTTAACATCTCATGCACATGATGGTGCACAAAGAGGTTAAGTGGGATTTGAACCATCTGACCTTCTAGTTACAAGCTCTGGACTTTAACCACTGGACCACACTGCCTCCTTATAGCCATTAATTAAATTCAAAAGAATGTATTTTTATTATTCTAAAGTGAAAAAAACTTCAAAACTCTTAGTGATGATACAGGTATAGTACAGTCAGTTGCTTCATTAAAGATATTTTGTACCACAAAAAATAGCTGAGTCTGCAAACTTACTGGCAGAGCCATCCCAAAACTTTATTGATCCATCAGCATGCCTGCAGAAAGAGAACAAGCAACATCACCAGTTAGTGTTTAAAGAAAAATGTCAACACTAATAGAGTAAAAAGAACAATAGCTGCAGGTTCTTTATACACAGAAAATCTGAAATCATATTTACATATTCACCAGGGACCTGAAGCATCAATTCATTCAACATTGTGCACATACCCTGTAATAATAATTTCAGGATATGTCTGTGTTCCCAGTGTCCAGGTGCCACCACTGACTGGCCATTCCTAAAGATGAAGAGTCAATTGTTCAGGGTATACTATTAATGTTACTTAATTAATGTTACATAATTAATATTACAGTTAAATAAAAGCAAATATAAAGAAGAATTACGAAAAAGGTAGTAGGATTCACACAAATAACTTAAATAATCTTAAAGTATTACAGAACCCTCTGTAAATATACTTATGATTATTTTGATATTTATGTCCACATATCCTGGCCAATAACTCAACTGTTCATCAACCTATACCCCAAGATACCTTTCAGATGTTTTTTTGAGAGAATCTCCCTGGATTGCATAAACCACGTACTCGGGGGAATCTCAGGATAACCACTAATTTAGATATCCAAGTACTGAAAAATGTTCTTGCTTCCTGAATGTCATATGGCATTGTGCTTCTGGGTCTTTCTCATTCAGCAATGTAGTTGAGAAAAACTTTTGTTTACACTGAAGTGCACACTTAAAAAAAAAAAAAAAAGATTTTAATAAATACCAATGTCTTTAAGCTTTCATTCAAGGATATTTCACATTTGGTACACTTTGCACAGATTTGTTGAGGTTTCTTACTGTTAAAATAATTAACCATAACTCAAGCTACTGTATTTAAGATTTTTATTTCTGGAAACAACAATTTTAAATGATACATTTAAGGAGTGTTTAAACCGATTAACAAATAATATGTCGGCTTTGTGGTGCACCTTAATAACAATCCCTATGATCTCAATTGGGCTGTGTTCAGATTTTGTACTATACTTACAAATTCACAATTAATGTAGATTTCATTAGGGATTTAGGTTTAATAAAAATGTAATTTGTTGTCCTTTTCCTGTAGAAAGAGCACATTTTTTCAGCTCAGTTTTTGAGGGTTGTTTGAACAATTGATGTTGTTTATCTGCCATATTGCTTGAATAATTAATTTGTTGAATGGGCTCTTACTTACCTTATTGCTGTAGCCTTGCTTTTTGTGTTTGGCACCTACAGAGTAAAGAGCAGGAATTAGCTCTGGAGGGCAGTCAGCAAAGTATGCTGTGCAGGTAACTGGGGATTCATGAATATCCATAGGATATGGGTTTTCAAAGATAGGAAAGCTGTTGGAATAAAAGAGATCAAAGTAAGGTCATTTGTTGAAACATTCTGGTACTTCGGGTTCGCAGAAGATTCTCATTAGAATGCTCCTGTCATCTGAATACAAATCAATTCCTGCTGAGTTTTCAGTAACAGTGAGATAATTAGTACTGGCAATACAGCTCTTATGACTAGGGGTTTAAAGGTGCAATTCAAGAGCATTTCACCATTTTCCAACCCTTAAATTGTAACAGTTTCATGTTACATTTATTTCAGCCTATTTATACATTTAATAATTTTACAAAGGGGCAACTTAAGCTAACACTTCACTCTTCTCGAAAGTTATAAAATATTTAAATGCATTTAGGTGGGTGCATACTGTACCTATATAAGGTCCTTCCAACATTAGTACCATATGTTGCATGTGTTAGACCTATACACTTGTTTTACAGCTTTGCTGTAAATATCTTTCATAAAGTCTGTATGAAATATACGTACTGGCTTTGTGTTAGGTCCACAACGATAAAGTCCTTTTCAAGCAGTACAACTACCGCATAAGGCTCCTGGAATTCTGTAATAAAAAGGCTCTTGGTTAATTGGGTCTTATGATATTACCTTGAATATATGTGGGTGAAATGCAAATTGCATTCCAGGTGTCATTGGTCCTTTACTTTGTAGGAGTGAAACATGTGATTAGGAGGGTCACGTCACCTGAGAGGGTTTTAAATATGACTCCTGGGCTCTCCCTTAAACTGGTGCGCTCCTCTCTCTCTCTCTCTCTCTCTCTCTCTCTCTCTCTCTCTCTCTCTCTCTCTCTCTCTCTCTCTCTCTCTCTCCATATATATATATATATATGGCATAAAGGCTAAAATAGTAGTTTAACCTCTTAATGTTGCCTAAAATTGTTCTTTAACTTTTTGCAATGGGTTAATTCAAGGTTATAGAGGGTGCAGTGGATTAAATTGTATCTTTGACTTTGCAGTAGCATGTAAGGTTGGAGGAAATGTGGGTCATTCCTCATATTAAACATGAAGCACGTTTGCTTTCAGCATGCCAAATTACCCTTTTTGTTTTTCGTTCACTGGAAAAGAGGGAATGCAGAATATATATATTTTCATAATTGAAGAAATAAATTCAGAATGCACAGCTATGTCAACCTTGATTTCACACAAAATGTGTTTTATAGAGCCTTACTTACCGTTTGGATAGGGAGTTTCACAAAGTGTTAAGAATTCCACTATGGGGTGATCCATTTCCAGCACTGTGATAGATTTACCATGCATGATTGTCAAGCTAGGTCTTCGACCTGCTTTATCATATGACAGCCCTCCAGAGAAGATAATAAATGGCTCACTGAAAAGAAGATGGGATCATTGTGAATCATAATGATGATGCTAATGAAATTAATCCAATATTTCCAGAAAAAAAAACTGCCCTTTCAACACACCATTTTGCATGATCAAACCCCCCCCTCCAATTCTTTTTTTTTTTTTTTAGCAGAAAGTAACATTTTCACAAATAATATACATTTTTTTAATCATTTTTCCTAAATTTAACCAAAAAACTTAAAACAGCACTTTTTTTCCAGATTTAACTCATTGATTATTTTCCTGTTACGCTACAAATCTTTTTTTTTAATTTTTATTTTTTTTTAAGGCACTGCAAGCGCTTAGAACTATGTTGAACATTTTAAAGCTATGGTGCAACTTTGGATGCTACGTTAATTTATTATTTTCCATGTTGTGTTCTCACACTTGACACTTCAGTTTTTTACTTACAGAGATTATATAAAGCCAGTTATAAATTTCACATACATGTATTTATATATTTTTAAATGCAGCGACTTTTATTCTAGCGTTTTTCACCTACATGCGGTTTTTCATGATGTGCTTTTGCTTTGCAGACTGTAGCTTTAATGTGCAATGTTTGTTTTGTGAAAATATTTGAAATGGCAAAACAGTGGACATACTGCAGCAACTCCAAATTGAATCAGTCATTAAATATGTTAAGCCCTTCTTGATTCTTTATCGTGAATGTGTGATGTGCTCTACCACTGAATTTTAGGCATGCCTAATTGTAAACGTAACCTATCTACCTAATGTTTTTTTTTTTTTCTTTTTTTTTTGTGATCATATTTTTATTTGAGAAATTAGATATACATAATACATCAAAATGTAACAAAATAATATTCCCATCCCCGTGTATGCCACCCTCCCCATCACACCCCCCTACCCCTTTCCCCAGATGGCAACCTCCCAAATTAGTTTAAAAAAAAAAAAATCTATAATCATAAATTGCTTTTGTGCATTTTCATTTGCAAGTGAACTGTGACATTAGGGCCTTATCAAGCACCATATTCTGCAATTTTGAATACTGACTTTGGATACTGTTTTAATTCTGGAAACTGGTGTTTTTTTTTAATCTTTTGCTGAATTGCATTGCCTTGTAGGTTTTACGCAGTTCTGTGCATGGGTAACATGCTATGTACTGTATGGGTAACATGTATGTACTGTATTACAGTCCATGTGTCGTCTCTTTTGGCAATTGATATTTTCAGAATCATATCGTCTTGAATTAAAATACTTCTTCTGTTGAAAATATAGTACTGTACCAACAGCACCGACTACAGTACATCTAAATGGATGCCTACTTATTTTAAAACAAAGTCCTTTCAGCAATGTATTTTTGACATTGTATCTTTTTTGCGTTCCCTGAAAAATCGGACATGGGTTGGAACGGGTTAAATGAAACACTTGTTTAACTGTCACTGAAATCAAAATTTTATAGGGTTGTATATGTGAGTGCTGACTTATATATAGCATTTCCTTGTTAATTCAAAACATCAACAGTATTGTATTGTACAAACTAAAATGCTGGTACTTTTTTTTTTTTTTTCAAACTACATTTTATTAAGTTTTATAGTTTTTTTATGTTTTAGTACTGTATAGAAACTGGCTACAGTGCATTTTTATTTTCTGCTGAAGCTGTGTTTTTTATTTTAAGAAAGTGCCACAACTATTTTCTTATTTCTGTACAACTGTTTTGCTCTTGGACACAGTAGCTTTTATAAGTAGACCGAAGTAAGGTAGCAGGTCAGTGTCAAAACTGAAGTAAACACACCTGCTCCTTGATGTCTTGTATTCCACTTTCAGGATTGGCTTGCATGGGTCTGGTTTCTTTCCATCTCTCTGGCTTTTTGCTGTGATTGAAGAAAATAAATACCAGTGAAAAAAATCACACAGGATCCAAACACAGCACTCAGGCACAGGATGTTCTATAGCAAAATACAAAACAACTTTCTGGTGCAGTCCATTCTTCTGTGTTTGATGTGAAGTTCCTTACACTTGAAGTGCTATGTTCACACCAGTCCCCTGTAATAAGGATAGACTACAGGCCGCTCCCACCTCCGCCGCCAGGAAACTACACGCCTTTCCCATCTCCGTCGCTAGGAGACTACATGCCTCCGCCACCTCCACTGGCAGGAGCAGAGCAGCAGGAGCTGCCTCTGCCTCCATCGCCTCCACCAGCAGAGGGTGAATGCCTGCTGGGTCTTTGTCCACCAGCAGAGGGTGAATGCCCGCTGGGTCCCCGTCCACCAGCAGAGGGTGAATGCCCCTCTGGTATTACTTCCCCCACCATCACGAGAAGAGGAGATGGAGCTGCCTCTGCGTCCATCACCATCAGGGGGAGAGGAGCAGGAGCTGCCTCTCCTTTCACCAGAAGGACAGTTGCTGGACTTCCCCCGGCTGAAAGAGTCAGTCTGGGAGCTGTCAGCACGTCTGCTGACAGCCTCACCATTGGCAGCATTTCAGCTGCCAGTGGTACAGCGGGAGAAGAGATTCACCCCACTGTCAGTATGTCTGCTGACAGCATGGCCAGTAGCAGCCATTCTACTGGCAACATTGCCGCCCATCAACTCCTTAAAGTCCCTGTTCTTGGCCCAGGACTTTGAGCGAGACTTTTGAGATTTTAAGGGGGGAGGTGGCCATTGAGGCCATGTGTGCTTTGCACAAGGGGGGGTATATGTGGCAAAGTGCCCCGCCCCTCATGCATTTTGTGTTGTATGTTGTGTGTTAATGTTGGTGTATAGGTATAGTATATCATTGGTACACGGTATATAAACTGGTCTGTGTAATACGAGTGTTTAAAATGTATATTTGTATTTAGGCACAAGGATTGCACAGCATTTCACGTGCAAGTAAAATGTACTAATATGTGAGCACAGGGAATTGCACTTTATTAATTCACGTGCAGTTATACCGTGACTCCAGTTGAATGATTGATTAGCAATTGAGTCTCGGTACAGCTGCATAAAAACAGCATGTTTTCACTCACTCGGGGTTGTGTGTTCGGTGAGTGGAGAACGGGATTGGAGACAGAGGTAACGATAATAAGAATAGTAGTAATAAGAAATGTCTGTGTAGTTCATTTTTTGTTTGTCTCTTTGTTTTGGCTGCCAGTGCCGTGTCCTGTTTTTATATACTGTTTTATTTTATTATAATAAATTGCATAGCAGAGCATCCATTTTTCATTCCATCTCACAATACTGTATGTTTCTTCTGGTCTGACGTCCCCACTACAGCCGTCTTTGTCATATGGTGTAAGAAGGTTTGATTTTAATATCACACTAGACTGCAGCTAAAAGACAAACACCAGTGGTTGTAAGTGTCACGTAAATTGACTGCACCCTTACCATGAGGGAATGTGATCTGGAAAGGTTTGGCAGTGTTTTTCAGATTCCACATGGTCAGACTGCCGTCAGAATGGCTGCACATGAACTGCTTGCCTTCATGATGCCAGCTTATAGAATGGATGGCCTGTAAGATGTGAACACAAGACAGCAACATTAAAAAACTGGGACGAATTACTGCAGGCATTCAATAATCACGAATATTGGAAAATAAAATGTGTATTCAGTTGCACGCATGCATTAGAAAAAAGAAAAGAAAAAAGAACATCAGTAACACAATAGTGCCTATAAATAGGTGCCTTTGGGAAATAAAACATTATTTAAGAGGAACTATGATATGTAAGGCAGGAATCATCATATTTCCCACCTACAAGACTGTTAGCAATACACACAAAAGGGAATAAGAGACCACTGCATATGTATATATGTTTTAAATTGAAAGGGTGTATAAATTACTCAGTCTGGGATTCAATTGTAATTACAGCAAAGCTATCCATATGGTGGCTTTAATGACGTGCATCAGATAAGAAAACAATACAAAAATCTGATTAATTAAGTTTTAGGCATAACACCATTGTAATTATTTATTGATAGATCATCTTTTTGTGTTATTTGTTTATAACAATGTCATAATTTAATTCCAAACCCAGTCTCAGGTCTCCGTCATAACTCCTGCAGGGGGTGAGTTGTGAGTAGTACACACTCACAAGAAAATGACTTTGAAAGCTGAGAATTGTTGGCTACTGCACTTTTATTATTTCAAGATAGCATGTTCTGATTATATTTTACAACTTAACTATTTACGAGTTTTCACTGAGGCCTGCTTTAATCTAGCTTTACATCTTTCTTTCTTCTCTCCTTTCTGTCTCTTTCCCAAGAAAATTTAATAAGCAAACAATAGAGATATACAATAGTTCCATAACTGTTTAGCAAAATAATGCATATCCACATGAACATGTAAATTAAATGCTGGATCAAGAAGACATTAAGAAAGTCTTATAGTCAAAATATGTCTCATTGAAATAAATGAGTATTTCTAAATTTAGCACTATCGAATGTTTACTAGTTATGGATAATTATGGCGTTTGTGTTTGTACATTCACGCTTTAAAGTTCAAGTAAATATATATATATATATATAGATAATATATATATTATATAATATAAAATCGGGTTATTTATATAATAATATATATATTATAATATATATATATATATATATATTTATATATTACTTACATTCGAATCATAGTACTACATGGATATATAGGTAAACTAAAGTAAATATGCTGTACTGAATTGAGGGTTTAAAGGCACAAATGCCACTCTTCCATCTGCACCATATGAAACCAGACTAAAATCATCTTGTATTAATATCAATCTGCAACCAGACATTACACCATAAAGTCAAAGATCGCCTGCATACATCTTGTTTTTGTATACTTGCTAAAGTAATTCACCAACCGCCAATATTTCCCAAACAGTGTAACATTTTCACAGCCATTGTGTTCCGACAAAAAAAAAAAAAAATCTGCAGATTTAAAACCCACCTCCCACGTCCTTCACATTGTTAAGTAACTTCTACCAAAAGTGAGAGAGATTGAGTTCTGCAAGACTGTGATTCTAACTGGGGCTGACAAAATTGAGTCTGATTTCAAACTGATTACAAGTTCATTCCAGTGACAGAAGGAAATCTGACAAAAAAACTCCTGAACTGCCCCTCACAATGTTAAAACTAAAACTACTCTTTTATGAACTGCTAATGAGCACACATAAGCTAGGGAGAAAAAGGAAAGACGTTTAGTTATAATAACTCCTAAAAGGTATTCTTCCCAGGTGAGTTCTCAGCCGTGTATACTGTATACAAGAACACAGCTGTTTTGACTAAATTGTTGAATGGCCCCTGAAGCAAAAGCCAGACTTCTAAGTACTATCTTGCTGAAGAAAAAAAAAAACAAAGCTTTTCTCCTAGAGGCTAGTTTTATGAAGTGTGGTGCTCTGGAAAAGTGGGGATGCTGCTTTGCATATATATTGAAAACAGACAGCTGCTATGTGAGCCTGTGAGATAGCAGTACTGTGCCTCCATTTGTACAAAATGAAAACTAAGTTAATTTGCTTCAGCCGGTAATCCACCAGGAAAATCTTTTATTTATATTTTTGATTTTTTTTTAAATGACTTGTTACCTTTTTTGTTTTTTTTGACAAACATCAAATTCCATTAATAATGTATGAGTGTAAAATCTGCACTCAAGGTAGAGTCAAAAACACATCTGATGTATAAGAAGATGTAGATCAGTTTAGATTACAACTCTATATTTGAAAAAAAAATGAACTCAGTCATGTAAGCACCCTCAATGAATGAAGTATTTCAAAAATGAAAATTCATAACTGACATTCAATATTAAAGTCAATCCACCTATTTACTTAAGAATAGAGCCATATTCCATAGACAGAGAGGCTTAATAGATGTCTCATATTATGCAAAGCCTGGCTTACACATTATCATCTGTGCATTAATAGTAAGTTTGCTTTGTGTCATGGCTGTGCAGCGCAGTGTACACTGCAATGTTGAGATGTTTAGATGTCTTAATATGCTGAACAATTTTCATGAACACATTACGTGTTTGCCATGATTTCTCAGAACATTTTAACACATATAAGTATTTCCCTCCTAAAAGTCTATTTAAATCCCTGTGTCAAACATGTTCCACAATGCACTGCATCTACTCTATCTACTGCTATCAACATCTGTAATTCCCAGTGATTTCCTATGAACTGACTGGTAGTGTCATGGTCCTTGTTTATGAGGATTTTGTCTAAAATGAAAACTTAATTTAAAATGGGAGTTAGAATGCTCAATGGCTACATTTACAATGAAAATAGAGGTAGCACACTATGATTATAGCACTATTATTCCTAGAAAAAAAATCTGCAGGATTTGATGCTATGATCTTCAGGACCATAAGCTAAGGTTTTACTGACTGAGCTACAAGCGTACGCTGTACTTCCATTCTGTGCTGTCATTTCAGTGGTTTTAAAAGCAACAATCTGGAGGTGCATATACTGTATTTGTAATTTATAGTCAGAAAGAATGTACAGTCAAAACAGATTAACCTGTTTTTAGATTATTCAAAGAAGTATGTTGTGCAATGTTTAAATGTATTGACAGTTGTGGAGATGTTTAATATAATTTATTTCCCTTCTCATGAATTCAGAACCTGTCAAGCCCCAAATCTGATATTTGAAATGTTTAGGTTTTTTTTGCAGTGAATATGTTGGGATCCAATGCTTTTCAATATGTCATTTTTGAAATGTCACAGTTGTGGGGGCTCTGAAACAAAGATGAAGAACAAACAACCCTCTGTTATTCATTGCAGTGAATCAGAACTTAGAAGTGCTATGAAGCTAAACACACACTCAAAATGTCTGGGGGGTACAAAGGAGCAGAATTCAGATAGAATAAATATGCTCTGAATGAGACTTTCCATTTAAGGACTTACAATATGTAAGGTATACAGCTAATGTTATTGATCTTTCAGCATTAGGAATGGTACGTTAAGCTACCCCAAACCACTTGATCTCAGGTGGTTTTGTTGCAAAACATAATAACCCCTACTGCTGGAGTCAGACTGTGGTGAAGAAAAACAAGGATAACGAAAGGGCTAAGAGTCAAAGGTGTTCTAGATTCTTCTGTCATATATAGCAACAGATGGGGCATGCTGAGCACACCTGAAAAAGGGTAGGAAAAAATATCTTGGAAAAAAACTGATATGTGAAGCAGACTAGTGAGTGAGACTTTTCTGTCAGTTTCCCTTCTTTTAATCAAGCCCATGTCTTATAATCACAGAGGGGATCCTTCAAAGGGAAAGTAAAAGGGAAATGGATCTCTGAATTCAATTCTGATTTCAACAAAGTGTGTCAGCTAATAAGGTATTCTCAATTCCCAATAAACCAAAAATGTAATGTTTCACATTATTATGCTGCTTTGTGACTTGACTGTGAGCAATTAAATTCCCCCCTGATTTAAAAAAAAAAAACTGTCAAATGTAAACAATCATCTTGGACTCATGTTGACAAGTTGCATGCAGTGTTTGGAATCTTTATATTACAATGCCTCAAAATAAATTCAGTTTGTCCCACAGAGACTCAATTAGATTGACTAGAAAGGTAATGAGTGGGTACATGTGGCATGACCATGGCAGATAAAGGTTACCATTTATAAATGTTAAAATTAAGATTTAAATTTATAGTGCTTCTCCCCTTTCCAATTTGTCAGACAAGCTCTTCACGAATAAGATACAAATGACAATACCTAGAAAGAGCATGGTCTTCCTTTTCACTGACGAGCTGATGAGTGAAAATGTAGCAGTTAAGGGAGAATAGACTAGAGGATTTTTTTTTTTTCAGAAAATTAGTACTGTTTCATACCAAGAGCAAATCCTTCTCATGCTTGTGAGTACAGAATGGACAAAGTCTACAATATATTCAGTCAGTCAACCAGCAAGCAGCAACATTCATGTTTGTCTGTGTACATTATTCAGATTTAAAACAGTGTATCTGTGCTGTGTGACAGGGTCCCCTGTTTGACATGCCTTTTGCACAGACTTGGAGTGTTCTTGTGTAAGTCGCCCCACATTCAGTGTAGTAGGTCTGTACAAGCTATGCATCGATGGAAGAGTGCTAAGACCAGAGAAACAGAACTTCCTTACTTTATCTGTGTTACTATTAACCAATGTTACGCTTATGTTCTTCTTTCACACTGAATCTGTGCAAAAACACTATCTCTTCCCTATATGTGATTATTGCTGGCCTATGTACTGATATAGCTACCTGTTTACATGATGTATTTTGGCTATTTAGAAGTAATAATAATAAAAGAAAACAAATACATTAATTTGCCACTATATATATATATATATATATATATATATATATATATATATATATATATATATATATATATATATATAGATATAGATATAGATATAGATATATAGTGAGCAGAGAGAGAGTTAATTTCCTCCTTGCTAAAAAAAAAAAAAATGCACTTTATGTTTGTTTAATGATATTTGTGTTAATTGTTTTATTAATTATCCCCTGCATCTGGTGATTATTGTAAATTAGAGCCAGGTGCAGGGTATTTAAAGAAAGCAGCCAGTGAGCTCACGTCTGCTGTGTGAAGAGCCCATCTGAGTAAGTGTGTGCGCCCAGATGTAGAAAAGGTAAAGTGTAGTCCTTGTGGTCATAGTGTTTTATGACAGGTAAACAGCTTAGCCGTCCTATATATATATAAATAAACTGGAGGGTCATAGAGTACTTTTTAGTAACCCACCACTCAACAGTTTATTGCACTTACCTCATCATAGTAAAATCTGAAGTCTGGTTTTTTTGTTCGGAGGTCCCACAAGACTACCGTTCCACTTTCAAAGCCTATCAGCATCTGTATGGAGAGGAAAACAGGCTATGTGAGAAATTCTTTAAAACAAATAGCACATCTTGAGATGATTGTTTCCGTATCTCAATGTGGCAGAGTGGACGATATCTGAATTACAAAGAGTATGTAGGAAGTAAAATTATCAGTAACACTTTGAAATAATAACTGCAAATTTATATTAACTCAAGTGTTCTTAGTACGGGTATCCTTATTTGAATTCATGTGAATTCATTTAATATGTAAAGTGAAAGTGGGTTGCTCAGTATTAGGTCTTCCAAATGAGGCAAAACAAATCTTGTCAGCTCATGACAAGGACCCCAATTAAAATCTCACATTGTACAGATTCATTCTGCCCTCCCTGAAGTATTAAAAAAACAAATACTGCATATGCTTGCTTTAAGAAAAAAAGCATTAAACCTGTTAATCTCTGCCTCACAAATAAGCTTATTATTTGGACACAAACCAAACCAATGCATTCCCATGAAGGAGCAATTCCCCCTGAACAAACCAACAGAGTGCAGGCTGATAATGGGATTACCTGGGACTTGGAACTTGATTGTTTTCAATATGTCATGCATTCAATTTCTCAGTAAGCTTTCCACAAAGCTTACTGCAACACAGTTTTCTGTGGCAGTACTTGTTTTCAGATCCAGTTCCAAAAACAGTAAACTCAATTTTTTCTACAGTAAGGTATAACCACAAATATATTATTATTATTATTATTATTATTATTATTATTTATTATTATTATTATTATTATTATTATTATTATTATTATTAATAATAATAATTAAGCAAGAACAGCAAGTCTTTTTAAACAAATAATCTGCAGTATTGAATGCCTGCCTTATGATTTTCGCAATAGCTGCATGAGTGACCTCACCTGCAGTACATGGCTCCCAAGATACCCTGAGCTAAAAGAAGTCCAACAGCTGAAAGCAGAAACTGGAACCAGTCAATCTCCAAGGAAGCAGCTGTGCACTATTAAACTCAGCAGGGGATTGAGCTGTGCTTCAGGGTAGGCTGTCATGTTCTGATGTTTTAGAGGGAAGTTGGACCGTGCAGAGCAAGCAGGAAACCAAGCAAACAGATCATACAAGAACAAACACTGTCTGTAGGATTAATATTTGGTGTAGAAGGTGATCGATCTTGGCTGTTGAAATTTTAAAAGTAGTGCTATGCTAAACATTGGGTATGAAGAGGGACTTGACAGCTATTAAACCCTCTACACAAAGAGGGGGCTATTCATAAAGGGTTAATGCCTCGAAATGAGAAAACTGGAGGACTTGATCGGATTTCTCCCATAGCCGCCTATTTAACTTCAGTTGCTATTCATAAAAGATCATTCAGATGCATTGTTAAGCCCCAGCGATTTTCGTCTTTGAAGGCATGTTTTTAACGAATTGAGAAAAAGGTTAAAGATTACCTCATTAGCATAAAAGTTTCGTTGGTCCTGAGCATCAACCTGCTATTCATAAGAGTGAATGACAGCAAAATGCTGTCGATAACTAGGAGTTATTGAACTCTTTCTACAGTCAAGTCTAGGACGAATACTGCCTGTGTGAACCTATTCATTTTCATGGAGCGTTACAATATACAGTATACCTGTGCTGCTGATGCAGTCGGTGGGAGATTTGGGCTTACCTGGCATTGCCAAAAACACTGATCAAGCCTCAGTGCAAGGCTCGATCAGTGTTCGAAAGAGAGTCTTTTTTTCACGCACCACAAAACATTGCATTTTCACTGATTCATAAACATAAACTCGCCCTGATTGATTCCCAGCTTTAAGTTTGGTTATTATTATTATTATTATTATTATTATTATTATTATTATTATATTATTATTATTATTATTCATTTTATTAGGGAGGTCGGTAAGGACTTTTATCAATAAGGTCCAGAGTGTTAGTTACTGTAAGTGATATTTAAATGAAAGGTGCTATATAAAATAAAGATTGATTCATTGATTGATATTTCAATTAGGGATGGAAATAAGACTCCTATTGCATAACAGCTTAACTCATTCCAGATATTACTATGAGCTTCATTAGCCCCAGTGTATTGGTAACAAGTTCAGGTGTGTCTTATTATTAAGCTCATGGTAAAATCAGGAATGGATCAAACTAAAATGCAATTATAATCTCATTTTCATCCCTTTTTCTTTAATAATAAATAATAAAAATGAATAGAAATCATGTAGATATGCAACTTGGGATATGCTTTCATTAACTTTAGTGAAAAATATAGATTTACTGTATTGAAAAAATGCATTCATTTCAACGTGTTAAATCTTGAATTTGTTCATATTTATTTGCTGTATGGGGTCTTTGAAAACATGTGCATATGTTTTAAATCCAATACAAGAACACACAAATTATATAAAAAACATTTAAATAGTACTATACCTACAAGTATCAAGTACTGAAGTGCATATTGTCTGTGGTAAAGAACTGTGTAGAAAACCTGAACAATTGGCATTCCTTTAGGTGTACATTTGTTCCTCTTATTATAAAGGGATTTCTTATTTTAAATTGCGTGGTATTTTAGTTTCCCATTTTGCACTTATCCATGTTTATTTGCTTTTAAGTAATAATACATGTATTTGTCTAGTTTAAGTAATCAGACATGTATTTATCTAGGTTATGTAATCAGACATGTATTTATCTTGTCATGTGTTTCTGTCAAACATGGATAACTTTTTGTTTTAAAATAAAAAAGATACAATGAATTGGGTTTACAACAGTGAATACAGTAATTCCATCAGTCATTCCTGTTATTTGGTCCTAATTTTGGTCCCATTTTACATCTGAGACATGCTTGAGAAAAAAAAAAAAAAAAACTTGTGATATGCCCACACTTATTTACAACTACTGTATTATCAGTTCATTTTATTCTAGTTAAGCTGTAATAATTAGAACTTGTGTATGTACCATCCATTATTGTGTGATAAATCTTATAGCAGGCTTAAGCAGTCCTTTGCATTTTAATAGACTACTTTTCCAGTTATTAGAGAGACACATTTAATTTGTAGGTGTAGGTGTAGTATCCCTACTAACCTACTGCAAACAATCTGCATGAAAATTACATACCTGTAATACATCTCATAAACATCAGCAACTAACTTATCAGCGCAGCACAATTTTAAGCTGAGAAGCTCACACAGGTACTGATGGTGAGATTAATTTGATTATCATTGATGCTAAAAGTCTTTCTGGGGTTCTTAAGGAGTGAAGCATGTAGCTATGAACCATATTTGTACAACTGCTTGTAATATTTAAGATGGACTTTTGAACAGTGAGATGCTAGTTGCAATATTTTATTTATTATTTATTAAGAAATCTACAGATTTCCTGTGATTCAACCTTGAGAAAATATGAGTCAACCTGCAAATTTCTAGCTCGGGAAAGGCACTGTTGTATACAGGGAGTTTGATCAAAGTTCACTGCAAACGTCTCTATGTGCAGAATCCAATCAGAGACTACTAAAAATAATCCACCCATAGGCTTTTTATTCATTCCCAATATAGATAGTTATATCTGAAATGTGGCAACTACTGTCTACTACAAAGGCATCCTTCTCAAAGGCATTCCTAATCATGAAGTATCAACTTGTTCCATGCAGCTCTACAGTGAGATATCTTGACATGCCCTGATCTGAGTGACATTTGATTTTATAATGTCATCATTTACACAATGCTGCCTGTAGGGATTTTTGCACTCATCAATTTCCATTATGATTGAACAATCTGGGATGTAATCAATTGATCTCTACATCAATGGATCTAAATACCATCATCCATTAATTCACAAACCCTGTCTGGCATTTGATTTTTATTTGATTTTATTGCACTACATAGACTCTGTTACTGTAAGTTGAGTCTGATTATGCTGGTTCACACATTCTAACAATCTGTGTCTACATTTAGATGCACCACTCTTTAGCTCAATTTAACATACCTCTCTATGTGAAATAGTTTGAGGACTTTATTGATCAAGACTCCAATTTGCAGACTGACACATTTTATTTGACACGTTTATACAGTTAGCTCAACCACAACTTTAAAATCAGGACGTTTGACATCAAATGAACCATTTCCTAGTGTATCTCTTTTGGCTATCCACGGTTCTGTGTGAATCACTATATTGCATTTAGACTTGCTGTGCTTACCTTTCCCTCATCCCTGGGACTGTCACTTAAGTGCACCACAGGGCCTGGGTGGGTCTTTGTTGCTCTATGAAGAAAAAATACATTAGTAACTAGTGCTTTGCTTGTGCATTTAATACAGTAACGTACAATTTAGATATAAACTTTATATTTGTGTGATGTTTGTACTTGGACTGTAGAGGACTTTCGAGAATACGATGTAGTTTTAATGAACCCTCATGATATCTGTCTGCTGTGCTAGGTAAAGATCACATCCATCTCTTCTCTTTCACATTGTGTCAAATTAATCCAGAGGCAGGGAAGGGAACTACTTGTGAAATATATTGGCTTGGATGACCTGCCTGTGAAATACATTAACTAGGAACACATTCGTGAAAGATCCTATCTTTTTTTAACATTAAAGATTAATAACTACAATCAAAGCAAAACTAAACAGGTTTGTTTTACTTAAGTAATACATTAAAAGCTCTCTGGCACTATTTCAAAGATGAGGAGGTGTGTAAACCGCACTCTCCTAGCCAAATTCAATATACACTGGTACATATTCTTTATGTTTAAAGTTGCAGAAACCCATTTGAAGCAAAGGTTCTCTCCTCAATAATACTCTACTGTGGTATTTCAGATAAATATATAACACGTTGCATTAAGTGTCTCTAATTACTGTGTATTTACATAGTAGTTAGAAAGTGCAGGTGTATTGGCACATAATTACAATGCTATTATGCATATTTACAATGTACTTAACTCTTTTTACGTGACATAACCCCAATCCTAACCCTAATCCTAACTCTACACTTAACCATAGACCCTAACCCTTTTCTGATACACGTGTGTACTTACAGATATCATGCAGATAGATTTACACATTAAGTGCATTGTAACTATACATTATAACAGTGTATTTACTGATTATGTGTAAGTACACATGTAATTACTGTGTAACTACTGTGTAAATACACAGTAATTTAGAGACACTTAATGTAAAGTGTGAAATATATGAAACTCCTAAAATAGATTTGATAAGTAACTTAACATGGATGCCAGGATTACATTTATTTAAATAACCCCTCCTTTAGATCAAAGTCTATATTGCGGCAGTTAATTTTAACATATCATTTATGCATTGTATTATTAAAAATCAATTTAGCCCATTCTTAATTCTTATAAAGGAAACAATATATAAATAGATCAAATGGTATCTCAATAGAAGAAATTGTTAGGGTCTTATTAACAAAATATTGATAACTGAAGCTCAAATCTGTCCAAGAGTTACTAGTACAATATAGGTCACATAAAAACACTTTACTGCACATATCAAGAGAACAAGACTATTGGTGATTCCCCTTTAAACACAGGCATGCAGGGCTTTTAATAGAATGGCAGTAACTAAGAAATATGGTTTCACATTTGCATTATTCCCGTACCAATAGGACATTGAAAAGTTTCTCTTGAGGATACTAAATATGATAGACAGTAACGCAAGGACCGAAGTGTAATTAAGAAATGATAAAGTACATTGCCAGATTTAAAAACTGCCCAGGCACTGCAGTAGAAATTTTAACCAAATTACCTGGGGGAATATTATACAAGCCCTCATTATTGTTTGTCATTATTTCATTTAGTGCTTACAACAGGGAGTTCCAGTTAAGAACCCCTTCAAACACAGAGCAGATTCTTTCTGAAAGGTCACTGTAATATCAGGGGTGGATTCTACCAGCATAATAATGCTGTGGTCGACCGCCAGCTTTCATTTAACCTAAATTGTCATTTTTTTGTTTGTTTTTGTTTTTGTAAGGTTTAGTGTCACCTAAATGTGCAGTCCAATTGTAAGGCAATGGGAGTGGCATTGATACACAATATCCAGAGGGCTGTTGATATGTATTTTTAAAAAATCTTGGTCAGGGGATTATTTTAAAAGCTGTGATACTGTATTGTCATCCTCGTCAATTTCAGCAATAAAAACTTTATTTACAACAGCTTTAAAAAAAAAAAAAAAAAAAAAATGCTTTTGCAAGTTGGATGAATAATTAATAAGGGAATAAATACATGTTGATTAATGTGTTGACAGTATGTTACTGTTGCAATGATTCCTACAAACATTCTTCTCCTCCAAATGTCTTCACTCATTTGAAAGTAGCATGATGAGCCAAGCAGCTCCATGTTCATTTTCTACAGACTCAAAGCTACTGGAAGCTCCTTAGTGAAAAACTCAGATGGATCCCAAAAAATATTACTTATTTAGTATTTATTTTATTTTTTTACTTTGAAGTGAAACAAGGAGATCCTGGGTTTCTATTGGTAAATGCAGAAAAAAAGGATTCCACAAAGAAAGTGCTAACATTTGGACAGAAGGGAGGATCTGATTGGAGACAGTGGGAGTGTGTTTTTTTTTAGATCTACTAATAGTCCATGTCCTGTGCTTTTCAAACTCTAAAAAGGGTCTGCACTAAAGATTGATCAAATTCAGGTTCCAAATGAGCCCTAACAAAAGAGGTATATTCACATACATATAGACATAATGCAAACATGGTGTCTAGATGCTGCTGCTAGAAATACAAGTGCAATTATCCCTTCTTCATACATCAACTATGCCTAAATGTTAGAATGGTTGAAGTTCTGAGCAGTTGGTGTAAGATGTACTGCACCAGTATTCCCCAGGGCTCACTAGAAACAAAAAGACCCAGGTATTAAGATTATCTAGGGTTAGTAGAAACAATAGGCTACTTTTATACTCTTATAATTATCTTTATAAAGCACCAGAATAAGTATAGTTTATTATGTAACCAGAATTTCTCAATGGAATTACAGCCTTGCATATAAGTGTACATTTCAACTGTTATTTGCTATCAAGCTATGTAGTTATTTAGAAGTTACATAGACATTATGTGCAGACCAGAAGAGAATAAGATAGATTATGTAAGACATGTATTTAGTGTCTCACCGTCTGCTACCTTAGAAATACCCAAAAAAGTTTTTTTCTTCAGTGTCTCCCGAGTGCTTCATAGTTGTGGATGCCCTGACCTTGGTCTGTCAATTGCTTGATAGCACACAGTTGCGGCAGGGTCATATCTTGAACCTTGCTTTAGAAATTCAGCCTTTAGAAGTGGTTGAAAGGGGTCATTTTTGTTGGAACAGCATGTACAGTAAATATTACAACTTGTACTGTTGTAACATTGAGAGACACAAAGCTTTCTTTCAATAAAAGATGAATATTGTATATCCAATCAAGGAGGTCATGGAATCCATGGTAACTAAATCCACAAGGTCACCATTTCTTTGATGGAGCATGAAAGTACAGTATGTTTAGCTAGCAACACAATTCCCTGACTGTGGTAACATCAGCAAAGCTATTTTAGCTATTAATTAATTATATACACAGTTTTTCACATTTCTCGACCTATCATGTTTTGTACTCCATAAATAATGTATTGATGAAAAACTTATTAAAAAATAACACTGAGAAAAAAAATAACATTTCCATAAGAATAAAAGTGCAGAACAATGGCAGGAATAAGATGCCTTTTGCAAATAAAAAAAGAAAATATAAAAAAAAACAAAGAAAAAAAAATCAGCCAAATAGCTGTGTAGCAAATGTTAGTACTTAGGGCAAAAACCGCTAGTGTCATTTTATAACAAACAATTTCTAATTGAAACCTGCATGATTTTTTGCATGGAAAAAAAAACAAAACAAAAAAAACCATTAACATGATCAATGGAAATGATGAGACCACTTGCCAGAAATTGAATAGACACTAAGCCTTTCCAAGAAAAAAAGATATATCTTCTACAGTGGACACCAAGCTCTTTAAGCCTGTTAACAGAATGTGAGCCAGAGAGACTAAAATTGATTCTTTTGCACACATCAATTAAAGGGCTGGGAGTGTTGTGCTAGTAAACACATAGCTTTATTTACAGAATCCAAAAAAGGATCAATAATGCGAAAGTACAATCAAAGCAGTCTCGTGATTTAAAAGCAAAGCTGTACACATTACAGCATCAATCAAAACCCTGTTGGGAGTTGCCTGTGTGTTAAGAAGTTATGCCCAGTTACATCAGAGATCCTACATCAAAAATGTGCTGACACCTAAAACAAGCCAACATTTTAAACTGGCATTAGCTCGAGAATGACATTTGCTAAGTTCTCAAGTTCTTCTGGATTTTACAAGGTTCTCTGTCTATATGGTATACATCTGCAACAATAATAGCTTTAGATGAGACAGCACATTTTAAGCACTGAAAACAAAACAGCATGTGTTTCATACTGGCATAAAATCAATACGACAGACTGGCTTTATTACAATCAGCCCTGGCATTCATTTTAACTCTAGTCATCGAACAAATATCAAGCTGTATTTTGTCCCCAGCAGGTATTCCTGACTGTTTATTAGTCATGTCTATTGTTATTTCTTTTATTTAGATTTTTTGCCACAAAATATGTTGTTGAGACAAGACAAGCATGATTATTGTCATCAATGGATAAAATTCATAAATAAGCAACCATTAACACATGTATCAGGTCCAATAAAATGTTGAAGTTATGAGCTGGAGGGGAGTAAATGAGTTTTAATAGAACTTACAGTATCTAACAGTTGACATTTCAGTATGCTAGGGCCTAAGAAAGCAATGCTTCCAGAAATGTCTCTTCAATAAAGGGAGAAAGGGTCAAACTCTGTACTGTATGTTGTTTATTACCACTTAAAATATCTAGGACAAATTACCATAAAGTATCAGACTTCCAATTACATGTTTTTTAACCACAGACCTGCAATTTAGATGTTTCTCTATTAAAGGAAAACGCTAATATTAAACAGATTTGAGATTGGTATACTATTAATCACGAAAGAAAAAAGAAAAAAGAAAAAAAACTATAATTGTGTTCCAGCTTGGAATAAAAAGATAACAGTGGCTATGTTTACAATGAATTCTGGCACCCAGAACAGAACGTACTTTTCTTAGAATGTTGATGTCATCATACCGTCATGGTACTATAGTATTTAGAGTTTGGAAATGCATGTTCTAAGTGTGGGCAGCCAGCAGTAGTTTGGTAACATGAACATCTTTCCATGAGTCTACATGCGTCAAATTGAAGAGACACATTAAAAAATCATCATCTTGCTGAGACAAAAATATACTTCCTTATCTTCTGTAATCCTGTGGGCAACTCCTGTGTTAGAAATGCTTATTGTACTACATAAAAACAAATAACCCAAGGGCCAATGAAACTCGGGCCAAGATATTTGTGCTTCCCCACAATTGTCAAAAGTACATTCTCAGGAATTTTACAAGAGACTTCTCTGAATAATGAAAAGCAAGTTCATCTATTTCTATTATATATATATATATATATATATATATATATATATATATATATATATATATATATATATATATATATATATATATATATATATATATATATATATATATATATATATCTTGATATATATATATATATATATATATAATAACTCTGTATATCACATTATTGTTATGTGCGCAAAACAGGTAGCTCTCTTATTATAATTATGGTAGTTATAACCGCTCTTTGCAAACTGAATTGTCTCAGAATTATCTTTTAACAAGCCTTTGTTTATGGTTCTTGAGATCACAGCATCAAATCACACTGCTAAAAAGTATTTGAATACAAAACAGGTAGCTCTCTTATTATAATTATGGTAGTTATAACCGCTCTTTGCAAACTGAATTGTCTCAGAATTATCTTTTACCCGACATATTTTGTTTTAATTTGAAAATAATTTTACAGTGAAGCTATTGATACGTTTCCGCCTTCACCAAGTTTCTGTAATATCATTCTAAAATCTTACAAAGTTGTTGTAAACACCCTTTTAATGCAATGCGTGTTTAATTAATTATATGTTCTTATGATTCATGTTATCATAAATATTAGCATAGCATCTCCTTAATTACCATAAAACGACACCCACTAGCATAACACTTTGACGTTTGTTCTAAACTCATGTCATAATAAAAAAAAAGACTGGGTCAAGTGGATTATTTTCTGGAACAATTGTACTACAATCATTGACAGCTACCTCTATTTTCTTTGTAAATGTAGCTATTGTGAGAATTTTATATTTGAATCCAGAAACATGTCTTTCCACTGTTTTTATTTATTTATTTATTTATTCTGTAAATTGTGTAGATCTCAAATAGAAAATTCCAGCATAACACCTTCCCAGGTCACAATTAAGGTCACAATTCTTGTATTCCAGGAAAGCTGATTTCTTATTCCTGGTGCCTGACTTGTCACAACCCTTAGTTAATGACAATAAAATTGGTTTCACAGAAGAGACTGATGGCCACTCATTTTGGTTATGTAGGCTTAACATCTTTTTATGTGTTTGCATTTTTATATTGACTATACAAAGCACTTACTGTATATCATTATGATCATATTTTTTTTTTTTATTCAATTGGGAGTGTTCTCCAGGAGAAAGAGGATGTGTCTTATGAGTCTCATAGATATCTAGATCCAGCTTCCTCCTGGAACAATGCTCTGATTGAAATGAATGGGAACAGAAAAGCTGCAGCCTTGTTTCAGGAGGGAGCATGATTCTATGTCACACACACAAGAGGACTCCTCTATCTCCCAGCGCAACCTTCTGATTGAAAAACATTTTTTATTGAAAATGTAAAAAAACTAAATACAGGCACCTGCATCTGGGTAGTGACTTTGCTTTAAATGAAGCTTTTCATTTTAGCAATATCATATGTAACCATTGTTTTGTCTCTGGATTTTAATGAATGCAAGATATATTTAAAAATGTGACCCAATAAAAAAGTTCTTCACACTGTAATGTTGAATATGAACATGTATCGTTCAACACTTGCTGTGTACATAAATGATTCATATACTGGTTTATTGTAAGTGCCTTAGGCATACTTTAAATACTATCTTGGTTATGGATAGAAATACACCGTTCCTAAGTGTCAAGCTTAATTAAGTGGAATTAAGTGAAGTGCACTAACTGGTGACCTGGTCTTTTCATTTTGACACCTGCTATATGTGTGCTGGCAATAATAAAATTGAAAAAGGTCAGTGCTTTCACCCATGATTTCCAGCTGAATACACTCGATGCTGTGTGTGTGTGTGTGTGTGTGTGTGTGTGTGTGTGTGTGTGTGTGTGTGTGTGTGTGTGTGTGTGTGTGTGTGTGCCGGTGCATATGTGGATGCTTGGAGGAGAAAAACTTATCTTGAATGCACACAAATATGATACTTGTAAAGTGTAAAGATGTTCTGTTTATTGTATGCAAAAAAGGTATTTGCAAAAAAAACACCTTTTCTGGTTCTAAACTACAGCAATGTCACCTTTTCTTATGCTCCACTAATAACAATGGTGTAAGGACTGAATCACAGTGAAAAACAAAACCATGTGACATTCATCACAGCTTGATTTTTCTTTGCAGCACGCAAACTATGTACAATACCACAGGTGGTAGCTGCTTCTGTGGTGCTGCCATGCCATACTGACAGGCTGATAAATTCCTGATCAAATTTGAAAGGATGTTTCATATCTACCTACTGCAACAAATAGTTATTAGTATCTAAAGCTTCAAAGACATGTACAATATAGTGTAAAGCGGGTAGGAGGTGGTTGTGAACAATTGTGTTAAATAGCAAACAAGGGAACTTTAATAGAGGTGACAACCTCAACATTATGGTACTGGAGTGTGTGTAAAATAGGGATACTATTCTCACTGTAAAAAAAAAAAGAAAGTGAGGAAAATATGTACTTAAAAAGGACCAATCAACATGATGTCTGAATAACTGAATTCTGATTTATTTTTATTATTGTCACACAAAATATTAGCATAGCAACCAAGCAATAGGGCTTATAGCAATTCAAAACTATTGCTCTGCTTGGCAACATGCTCCTTTGCTACTTTTGCTAGTATGGTTATGTATTTGCAAGAAACAAACAAATATGGACTATAACTGTTGTACGAACACATATTGTATGCCCAGTTACATATCTAAAAAAAATAAAATAAAAAATACATATTTATGTGTGGTAATTATCTTAAATTGTATCATTCCTATTTGAAAATAAACTGTTTGCATACGCTTATTTACTATTAGATGATGGCATAATACATCATTTCACATGTTGTGTCTATACAAGTCTAGAGTGTATTATACATGTCTCTACCTACATGTTACGAAGGCATTGTATAACACCATTAGTGCTCTTGCTTTCTTTTCTGAGAACTCTCTTGTTAATTAAAATGATTCTTATTTAGTTTATAATAAGGATTTTTGTTTCTGCTAATGTTTACATTCTTGATGTAGGTCAAGATGCTTTTAGGTGCACAGAAATATCAGTCTCTTTACATTTTGGCTGAAGGTTATTTTTAAAGTTTACATAACTAGTATACACTTCAACCCTGACATATCAGAAATTAAAGGTTATACTAGTGGTTTGGAAGTGATGCCCCAAAACATGATGTGCCCTATTTTAGAGTTTAAATAAATAATGAGGTAACATTTTTAAGAAATTCTCAAATACAGTTTGTTTCCACATTTGCTGCAAATTCAAATACAGTTCAGCTGGTTTGCCGGCATAGGTAACACATCCTAAGCAACTTGCTTGGTACCCGAATTAAAAAAAAAAGCAAACAAAAAAAAACACAGTAATTTGTAATCTGATGTTAGTTTGAGTTACTATTTTCTTATTATTTATTAAGCGTTATCTATATTTTTATATTTGTGCTCTGTTTTTATATCTACATCAATATCTGAACATCCACCATCCCTGTCATTCAGTCAGGAAACAATAGATTATTTATTAAAACTGACTAGATGACACTACTACGGTACACATATTTTATACTACATTCTTTGGCCTTTGGCCTCATCTTTCAAGGTACCCCTGCCCGTAAATTAGCTTGCAGAGAAGTGGAGAGGCTGACCACAGGGAAGACATGGCAGGGTAGCAGGACAGCTGCCCGCCCCTGTTTGAGGAACCCAAAAAAAACAGGTGGAGGCATGGGAGGAGGAAGTAGGGTGGAAGAGGAGGAAGGCGCACAGCTGGGACGTAGTGGATCGATGGATGTTTTAGTCTGATATTGGAAGCACCAAAAATATGCTTGATATTTACATGATTTGATCAAAGGTTAAAGGGAGTTCTCTGCCAGATCCATCCCTTTTCTTAATTAACACAAACCAAAATGCCATGATCCCTCTGTTCTTTAGAATCCCATACGTGTTTCAGACATCACATGCTGGTGTTTCTTAAAAGCTAACGTTAAAGGCATCCCTGTGGCCTGCACAAGTGGCAGTGAATTGCAGAGGGACAGGTTAATGCACTCTAGTGTATCAGCTCTATTTAGAGTGAAGAGTGAGAGTGACTTCAAGGCCACTTAAACTTCAAAATTATATAGTGGGTACAAGTGGTATGAGTGGATGAAAAAAGGAAAAGAAAGAAAAAGCATTTCAGAGAGGAATAAAACATACTTTAAGACTATAAAACTAGCATGGGCCTACTTAGAGCAACAACTCTTTCTGTAATTAAATAGTTTATTGCAAGATTTACACTGTTATTCATCTCAGAAAATACATCCTTGCTTTAAAACAGGGCCCCTAGTAATTTAATTGAATGTGTTTATAATTTTGCTAAGAAAATTGAATAAAATATTATAAGAGTTATCTCCAGAACCTAAATTAAATTACAGTAAAAACATTAAAGTAAACATTGTGTGGTGATGACAGAATTTGTTCCTTCAGCTTATTAAAACAATTTATCAGTTGGCTATTGGAAAGGAACAGTGTCTAGCGGATAAAACAATTGACTACTAGCTATTTGAAAAGCTAACAGCAACCGGACAACCAGACTAACCATGTTCCCAGCAATTTATTCCTTAAGCTCTATATCATACTAAAGAGTGTACTGATCTTGCCTTTTATGATGTCTCTCCAAAAGACTCCGGATCAAGTCAAGCATCAGCATTAGGGCTTCACTTTGCCTATCTCTGTTTGCCAATGAAAGACATGTCCTCTTGAGAGAAAATGATAAAAGGAAAAGAGCAGAACTGAAACCCAAAGCTATGTACTGTCCCTTTAAAGATGTGCAGTGCAGCTCTCTTAATAAATTACAGCAGCCCTTTGAGTGACACTGCTACAATGGGCCTTGGGATCCTTTGTCTGCTCTTTGTTTTTCTTTTTATCACATTGGATGGTAATTCTCTTCTGCTGAACACAGATGATGGTTGTGATGTCTCCCCTCCACTCAAACATGCTATCAGGGTCATCTCTTATGAAATAGAAATATTCTTAAATTAGATGCATGCTACAGGATAGGGCATTCTATTATGTGTCACATTCCAGAGTAAATGCAACAATAAGGATTGCAAGCACATATGGAAGTGGAACAAGTGGACCTGAATTTCTAGAACATGTAAAGGCAACTGATTCAGCATAGACAGAGCATTATTACTGAGTAAAAATACTAATGGGTCTGGTTAATAAACAAAAAATGGTATTGTATTGTCAAAGTGTACTGCACCATGCCATACTTCCTAAATGGGCAATTTTGTTCAATAATAAACTTTTTTTTTTTTTTTTTTTTTGTCAGCCTGTCTTTATTTCCTTGTCATTAAAAATAAAATGGAAAAAAAACAAAGGAGTTGGAAAGGGAGGGGACTGATGATGCCCCACTAGTCAGATTATCTTCTGTATAATAGAAATTGTTCTGCAAATGACAAATAAAAAAAACACATCTGCAAATATGACAAAAGACATCTAGGTATGTTAGAGACTGTTTTAAGATATGGGAAGATGATAGCTGCAGGCTATTGTAACATCTCAAAGGTGCCAATCAGTATGCACAACAACTGAACAGTACTGTTTCTAATACTGTCTAAATTTGTACTATCTTAAAATTCATTCAAGCACATTTGAAAGTGGGAAAAAATACAATTTCTGTGGAATCCTATCTATCCACTCTATGGCACCAAAGCAACAACACAAAATCTCATTATTCAGTTTTATACAGTATATTTGTACTGGTGGGAATACAGTACAGCAGGCGACCCCAAACCCAAACTAGTACTGTAGATATTGTCATTAAAACTAATGCTCAACAAACATTTAAATGGCTACATGTAGAGTGTTGAGGCATAGTGAAACTGGCAACTACACATACAACATGTGATCATCTTAATGACTGTACAAAAGAGGCTCAAGCAATTGTAGAGTTTTTAACCTTATTTCACCTACAGACTTAGAAATCACAACAGCAGTGCATCACACAACATTGACTGTTAAAATAGCAATGAAAATGCTGTTAGGACATATTTCTTTGTTTGGCGTAGTGTAGATTTTATTATGTACTGTATGAATGGGTATATACAAGATTCATTTTCCAGGAACCACCTGTGCACAGGCCACCGGTTTGCAATACCATTTATTTTCTATAGAGCATGTTTTTATTCTCTATTTGCAGGGGCTTGAATATTGTATTTACAGATGTATGTTGAAATTAACATGAACAATATGAGGGGTGTGCAGCTGTATACTAAACTGTAAACAGCAACACTTGTATGTGACAGGCAATTTATTTCAGAAGGATATCATTCATTGAGCTGGGCAAAAATTTTCATGAAGGTAAGTCAAGTAAAATACATACTAATCACCTCACATCCATCAGTTTTTCATCACAAGTACAATATAAATCTAGATTAACACAGTCCTTTTGCATTCACCAAGACACTTTCTTTGAATACAAAAAAGTGCACTGCTTCTAAATCTTGTAAACTGGCATGCAAGAGAACTAAATCTTGCCCAAGAGAGCCCTGTGATTTAAATGCAGTAACTGAAACTTTGAATCAAAGTTACAACTTGTCGACACTATGGCACCATGGCAAATGCTTGTCTTGCAACGTGCCTTTTTTATACACCCCATTTTTCCCTCTATAACACACAGTAGATATGGCATCATCACAAGCTAATTTTGTTGGTGGTAGAGACCTGCTTGACCCCAATGACTTCAAAAGACTGCATTAAGTAATGGATGCAGCACTATATATATATATATTATATATATATATATATATATATATATATATATATATATATATATATATATATATACATACACACACAAAACAAAAAAAACAAAGAGTACTTACAGTTCTATCGCCTTGTTCCACATGATGATGTATCCTGAGAGGATGAAGGACTCGATATTTACAACATGTGTATTTCCTCTCTCTGTACCCACATACAGCCATTTACTTTGGAATGGAATATGGCAGAAGGTAATCCTGTTTTAAGAAGAACACAAATAATAACATGGAATTAAAATGATATGTACTATTGTATTTCACTGAAGAATTGTCATCCAGTATTGCCAAACTGTTTTAAAGTAGAACTCACTTATGACTTATACATTTCCCAATATAAATAACCAAAGGTATTGTGACTGTTTGGACACTGTCGTCTCTAAAGTTAAAAGCAATATCTGTACCAACAAGGGCCTACTGTAAGAGAAAAATATAAATCAATAACAAAAGAAAACCAATGATACTTCTATCTAGATAGGAACTAATAACAGGAGACATGTTTTCTCGACTAGAACAGGACTGTACAATTGTAGTGAATATTTTGTATTTTAAGTTGAATCGCGTGTCACACTTGGAGCTGTACTCAGATTCATGCTATCATTGACAGTAGTGGCTCAAAAGGTGTGCTTGCTTTAGAAACCCAAGCTAATAACCTCACATTACGAGGTAGACTTTTTTTTTTTTTTTTTGGCGTTTCTTGACAAAATGTATTATTTATATCATAGTAACCAAATTGCAGTACCCTGCCATATTTGTATACTAATTAAATATATTGTACCAGTAACAGTGATTTAAAAAGAGTAGACAGGATTTTATATTTTAAAGGGATTCTTAATATACATTCCCATAGTATTTAACAATTCCTCTGTTTTGTAGGAATGAAAAGGGGTGTGCATTTGTAATTTATGTTGATTTTGTATTCATATATTAAAATCACAATGACCACACAGTTTGCCAATAAAATAATATGCACTACAAAAGGCAAAGCTATGTGTAGAGTGTTGAGGCATAGTGAAACTGGCAACTACACATACAACATTTGTGTTATAATGTGTTATAATATACAGTTCTGTGTCCTTAACCTAACAGGGCGATTATTGGCATGCAGTATTCCAGTGGGTTAAAATACATAAAGATTGTGCTTGTTGGCACTCACTGTGCCAATAAAATACAATACACTAAAATTTGTTAAATGATATGTTATAATGGTGCCTACAGTGTTCTACACATTTTAAACACAGTTAATGATGACAATCATATGGACAAAAATAAAAGGAACACACATTTTTACATATTATTTATTTATTTTATTATTTTTTTTTGCTTAAGCACACTATGTATATGAAGTTGAATAATGCTAACTAAGCACTGTTCTGTGTGACTACAGGTATCTTTGTCAATGCAGTATTTAAAAAAAAAACTGCAGATAAATGTTGTCTTGGTAAGACATACATTTTTTCAAGTTGTTAACCAATTGAAATTTATGCAACAACAGGCTTTTGTTTTATTTAGCTGTGCATATGCTCCTGTATTGAAGACAAATGAATATCTATAGCTATGGCCAAAAGGTTTACATCACCCCATTGAATTAACTAATGTTGCTTCATAAGAATGAAACCTGCTGAATAATGTTACATTAACATATTGAATTACATTCCACTTTGTAGTTTTCCATATATTTAACGAAAAACTGACAAAAATTGAAAAACGTGACATTTCGAAATTCAACATGAAATGCTGCACTACTATTATGGCTTCTGGTAGACTTTTGATATATCATCTTGTAGTTTCTTTGATTACATGATGTTAAATAAAATATCTAAATTATTTTCATACAGTTTTTTTTTTTTTTTTTTTTTTTAAATGATGTCTCAATCCTAAAATTCTAGGTGATGTAAAACCTTTGGCATAGCTGTACAGTCCGAATATTAAAGCATAGCTATAGAGGAATTTATAATTTATATTATATATCTGTAAATGCTGAAGCTTGTCTCAGTTGGTACTGTGTGTGTTGCTTGCCCTAAAAATGCAGAGACCAAAGGATATCTGAAAATATGTTTTAAGATGTTTTGTACTCAATACAATGGTATATTACAGCAAAGGAACAATCTGGAGTTAATGAGACATGAGTGAAGCAGTTTGGAACTATTTAATGAATTGCTATTGCTGTTCAGAGAGTGCTCCAAGTTTGTTCTGCAATCATGTAGGAAATCTAGATATGAAGCACAGGCACGGGACCCAGTCAGAGAAGCCATGCGCACTCAATAGCATCAACATCAGAAGGAGAATTGAAAACAATTATTATGACAACAATTTACCTGAAATAAACTAGTAAATTAACAAAAATGCAGTGGCATAATTGTTTCCTTTTTTTCTGCATACATACTCTTATGTAAGCACCAGGTACTGGACATTTAAAAAAAAAAAAATTATAGATCCATTTGTTTATTACTTTGGGACTACATGGCCGGAATACATACTCGATCAAGTACAGGTGGAAAGACGATAACTCATGACAATAAATTGGTTTTAAATAACACAAGAGTGACAGTTGTATAATGTAGATTGTAGATCATTTATCTTAAAATGGAAAATCACAGAAGAGTTAATAAAAAAGATTCAGCATTTAAGCAATGAGAAGATTTGCACATTGTATTGTGTCCACTAAATGACAGGAAACGGGTTAATAACATATTTCCTAACCATATGATACATATCCTTATTGTTCTACAATTCTCGCTACAGTAAAGGGGTTAGATAACTAAATTATTCCATCAAAATAACGTATTGAGCACATCTATTTGCTATGTAGATCTCACATTATTTGTCTGTTTAGCAGACACCTTTATCCAAGGCGACTTACAGAGAATATGGTTGTGAACTATGCATCAGCTGTAGAATCACTTAAAACAATTCTCACCCGAAAGTCAGAGCACAAGGAGGTTAAGTGACTTGCTCAGGGTCACACAATGAGTCAGTGAAAAGAAATGAAAAGCCAAAATAAATAAATAATGCATACCCCAACCACAACACAAACTTTGCAACTTCTTTCATCTTTTAAAGGCTTACAGCAACTACAAAACAGCAACCTAAAATCTACAATTTAAATCAGTCTGTATATATATCAGAAAACCAGTCAGTATCTGGTGTGACCACCATTTGCCTCATGCAGCGCAACACGTCTGCTTCACATAGAGTTCATCAGGCTGTTGATTGTGGCCTGTGGAATGCTGTCCCGCTCCTCTTCAATGGCTGTGCGAAGTTGCTGGATATTGGCAGGAACTGGAACACGATGTCGTACACGTCGATCCAGAGCATCCCAAACATGGGAGAGGAGACTCAATGGGTGACATGTCTGGTGAGTATGCAGGCCATGGTAGAACTAGGACATTTTCAGCCTCCAGGAATTGTGTACAGATCCTTCCGACATGGGGCCGTGCATTATCATGCTGAAACATGAGGTGATGGCGGCGAATGAATGGCACGAAAATAGGCCTCAGGATCTCGTCACAGTATCTCTGTGCATTCAAATTGCCATCGATAAAATGCAATTGTGTTCGTTGTCCGTAACTTATGACTGCCCATACCATAACCCCACCGCCACCATGGGGCACTCTGTTCAAAACATTGACAACAGCAAACCGTTCGCCCACACGACACCATACACGCTGTCTGCCGTCTGCCCGGTACAGTTGAAACTGGGATTTATCCATGAAGAGCACACTTCTCCAGCTTACCAGTGGCCATTGAAGGTGAGCATTTGCCCACTGAAGTCGGTTACGACGCCGAACTGCTTTCAGGTCAAGACCATGGTGAGGACAACTAGCACGCAGATGAGCTTCCCTGAGATGTTTTCTGACAGTTTGTGCAGAAATTCTTCAGTTGTGCAAACCCACAGTTTCATCAGCTGTCCGATTGGCTGGTCTGAGATGATCCCGCAGGTGAAGAAGCCGGATGTGGAGGTCCTGGGCTGGCATAGTTACATGTGGTCTGAGGTTGTGAGGCAGGTTGGACTTACTGCCAAATTCTCTAAAACGACGTTGGAGGTGGCTTATGGTAGAGAAATTAACATTCAATTCTCTGGCAACAGCTCTGGTGGACATTCCTGCAGTTAGCATGCCAATTGCACACTCCCTCAAAACTTGAGACATCTGTGGCATTGTGTTATGTGACAAAACTGCACATTTTAGAGTGGCCTTTTATTGTCCGCAGCACAAGGTGCACCTGTGTAATGATTATGCTGTTTAATCAGCTTCTTGATATGCCACACCTGTCAGGTGGATGGATTATCTTGTCAAAGGAGAAATGCTCACTAATAGGTGATCTCAAATTTGTGCATGAAATTTGAGAGAAATAAGCTTTTTGTGCATATGGAAAATTTCTGGGATCTTTTATTTCAGCTCATGAAACATGGGACCAACACTTTACATGTTGTGTTTATATTTTTGTTCAGTGTAACACATACAATATATATATATATATATATATATATATATTATATATATATATATATATTATGATATATATATATATATATCTATATATGCCTTTGTTTTTGCCTTTTTTAACAATCCAAATAATGTTTGCAATGCCGGAACCCTACCTAGTAGTTCTGCAATTAGAAGTATCCTTTAATCGACAACAAATGGCACAAGACATTCTTGGTGAAACATGAGGCTAAAGACACCCACTAGAGTTTTAATTAGAACTAAATCCATAGTAAATGCAATAGCAGTGATTTATTATAATCATAATCTGAGTTACCTACTGGGTCCTCGGCAATGTGCCAAGGAATCTGAAAAGTGGTTACCTCATACTGTGAGTTGCTAAAGTGCAGCTAAGCAATCGAGTGTACCTTTGTGCAACACAAAGAGAAGCAAAGCCCATCAATCAAAAAGAATATTGAGTGCACAGGCATGACAAGCAACACTGACTTGTTTCCATTACATTTGCATAATTTTAATTTCATGGAAAAAAGGGAGAGGCAGAGAGGTGCAGTATGACCTTCAGAAAGTGACTGCACGTAATTTAATGATCACTGTCAAGCAAGATAATGACCTGGAATCAACAGGAAGCAATTTTTCGCAGTAGAAAAGCTGGAAGCAAAAAGAGCTGCTGAGAAACTTCACTGCTACATTCAAGTTCCCATCGTCAGAAGATGTCAATTAAAAAAGACTGAAGCCTGTAGAAGGAAAATAAAAAGGTATTTCAAATAGGCAATTCCCGGCTACCATGTAATTGAACAGAAGGCCAAGTGCTTTGAATGTGTATAAGATTTTTTTTAAATTCATCGCATCTAAGTGTTCACAAAACACTTCTCACATATGTTACTAAAAGTAGATAGATTGATAGCTCTGCTTGCCCACACATATCACAAGCACTCATGAACGTAATTTATTGAAGTATATTTTCTTGGGGGGGGGTGGGGGTGGGGGGCGACACTGATTGACAGCCTGACAGCACAGTAGCTAAGCAGTATTTGACACTTATTTCCATGGGATTATCACAATGCCAACATCCAGCTCCTCCATTTAAAACTTGTAGCTAGGCTGAGTCATAGCCCACAGTGGGGACCTAAGCCAACAGCCTTTCTAAGTGCCTGAACACTAAGGTGATCCCAGTGGGGTACATGAAAGTAAGTGTTTAGGATAAGATACAGAGAACTTGCTTATTGCACAATTACCTGAAAGTTGCTAAAGTTTCGTTTTCGCTTCTTTCGTCAAAGGCTCTTGAATTAAATGGCAAAGACAAAACATTTAAGGAATGGACAACCATTTTAAGGTGTTTATGGTTACATTTGATTCTAATGAGATTGCAACTGTTAGAAAAGCCTACATGATAAGGAACTCAGCAGATCACAAAGTCTCTTCCTAACTTAAAACAAGAATTAAGTTATTACTATTATCTTGTCATTTAAGTGTCATCGCTTTGATAAACTTTCAGTGATTCAACTAGACATGTTTGACAGTTTTTATTGCTATTTATGCTGTTACAGTCACATAAGAACAAATAAGATTGGCTATAGGTGGTCCCATATTTGATCCTGCCTAATGTACAGTATGTTGCTTGTATTGTGACTGGCTGCACTCACGACAGACATCTAATCAAAAAGCTCATTCTAACTCACTGGGTGTCAGTAGATTAATAGGGCAGACATAATTATCAGAAATATTTTTTCAGGCACAGCTAGCAAGTTCATTACATTGCAAAAAAAATGAAAATTTTAGTGCACTGTGCCTTCAATCTCTAATCTACTTGGTTGCTATTAATTAATATTATTAAGCAGAAGCTTTTATCAAAAGTCGCACCAAAACTCACCGGTGAGCTGTGCATCAACAACTACTGTGCAGAGTCAGTTTCAATAGGTCGGTTTTACGTCTCATCCAAAGGATGGAGCACAGAGAGGTTAAGGGACTTGCTCAAGGTCATACACAGTGAGGTAGTGGCTGAATTGGGATTTGAACAGGGAACCTTCTGATAGCAACACACCACTGGACCATCAAGCCTCCATACTACTCACAGGTAATCCTCTGTCTTCTTAAAAAGGATTAATTCAAACAGGACAGAAAGAATAACTAATCAAACTTGAAGGTTAAATATAAAGCACTATTGTATATCATTTTAAAACCATCAAATTAAATCCAAAGAATTCTGTTTAGGATTAATATTGTACCCTAAGAACCTGACATACATTTTTATCGGAAAACCAGTGTACCTCTTATCTGTTACTGCACACAGCACTTAAGACTTGATGGTTTTAGGATAATAGCGATTGGTGAATTTAATTAAGAGTAAAGTATTGATAAGAGATTCATTCCCTCTGGAAATTGGATTAACCTCAAGCAACTGGAAGGACATAAACTAATTTTATAGTTTACCGAGATGTCTATGTGTTTGTACATTAATTGAGTTGTACCTCAAGAGTAGGGTCTTGCAAACTGGAACTGACGTATGTACATAATACACATAGCTGCTGAATTGTTAGCCATGGGTGGTTTTTCAAGCCTCTGTATATAACAGATATTTTATTTTAGTGCTTTATTTTTATGTCTATAAATACAATGTGCATAGATGACTCTGAGCATCACATTTTAATGATGTTTTATAACACAGAAACGTAATTTGTACTCTGCTAATGAAATTGCATCTGTAATATAGTTTTTAATACAGTTGTTGCCCTCGGCTAATACCACAGTTAAGTACAAAAATTACCAACCTAATTGTCTGCATGCAGATTATAATGATGTAAAAAGTAATGCGTCACAACAGTGGCACAGTGTGTGATGCAGTGTATGCACATAAGCACTGGTGCCTGCTGCTGTTGTATCAACCTCAGCCACTTCCACATGGACCAACATAAATAATGTACAGCTTCTCAAATTAAGGCTGACATGAAGTAATAATGGTTACTTGGGAACCACAGCAAACTGAAGAGAAAAAAAGATAAATTAAACAGAACTATACTCCAAAGTTCTTGTGTAATGTAAAATTTGCTGTACATTTTGTGAAGGGGCTGATTCATTTACATGGAGTGCCCTTTTCAGATTGATGTTTCTAAAGCCGTATTTCTATGCTTGTTTAATGCTAGAATGTATTTACTGTAACATGTCTAGGGGTATAACCTTTTTTAAAAGGATTGTTTTCTGGCTCATTCACATTGTTACAAAAGCAACTGACATCATTATAAGATATATCTCCTTCTCCTGAATAATACATAGGTCATGACATTAAATAAGAATCTGTACACCAAATTGATTCTTGATAGCCTGTCATCTTACATGCATACATGATGTTTGATATTGCCCCCTCTCTATATGTTCTCCTATGTCAAAGAAAACTTTTAAGTAATTATATTAAGAAAGTTAACTTAATGTCTGATTAGAAGAATGATTGGGGAAAGCACTGAACCCTTAGCTTTGGAATTACTGTTTAATCATCTTGGATAATAACTACTGCAGTGGGGGTCTCTGGAGGTAGCCAAGAAGTCCTCTGAATATTCTGTACAAAAAAATGGCCTTTAAATAGAGTGGTGGGAGACAGGATAGGACCTTATATACCAGTATCTTATGCATTTAGAAATACTTTTACATTCTTGTGACAGAAATACAATGAGTTCTGGTTGTAAATCTCCCTCTCGACCTGTGAGGGTATGTCACAAAGACAGCTGGAGTGGGGGACGTCAGACCAGAAACAGGAACCAGGAAATAAACAACAGAGGTGGAGTTTGGTGAATCTGAGCAAATGGTTTCACTCAGCATTTAATAATGAACAGACCAACATAAAATAAAAGACTGTTAGACAAACAAAACACAGGATAAGGCACTCACAGCCAAAACAAAAAGACAAACAAAACTGACTATACAGACAAAACACGCTGAACTTCTATTTTAACTATTATTATTATTATTATTATTATTATTATTATTATTATTATTATTATTATTATTATTATTATTATTACCTCCATCTCCAATCTCGTTCTCCACTCACCGAGCACACAACCCCGAGTGAGTGAAAACATGCTGCTTTTATGCAGCTGTACCGAGACTCGATTGCTATTCAATCATTCAATTGGAGTCCTGGTACATCTGCACGTGAATTAATAAAGTGCAGTTCCCTGTGCTCACATATTATTACATTTTATTTGCACGTGAAGTGCTGTGCAATCCTTGTGCCTAAATACAAAATACATTTTAAACACTCGTGTTACACAGACCTGTTTATATCCCGTGTACCAATGACTATACACCAACATTAACACACAACATACAACACAAAATATACACAGGGGCGGGGCACTTTGCCACAGGGTGCTAAATAGCAAAAGGAAAAGTATCTGGAAGGGCTGGCCTGACAGTTCCTTTCCGAGGTTGGAAGTCGGTCAGCCTGAATGGAAACGAAACTCTGTTTCAGGAACCCGGAAGGTAAACGAGGTAGCAGCTCCAAGCTATAGATGCAGCTGTAATAGTTTACCAAGGGATAAAGCAGGGTAGAATAAAAGGGGCCAGAGAAACGCTAATCTTTTCCTTTGCTTGGGTTGTATACACAAACCTGGAAGGACTGAGAGCTGCAGTAGAAACTGCCGAGGAATATTTGTGCGTGTTTGTTTGTTTTGAGTGTTAGTAATTGTCTTGTTTATTATATCACTAGATGGCTAAACACATTCCAGAGCTGTCACTTATGGGCCAGCACAAGCCGGAACTGCACTACATGAACTGTCACCAAATAACCTGTTATCACCCACCACGAGCACTACTACACGCACCCGGGACTGGTGACCGTCTTTTAGTATTGTGGGCTGGATAATGTTTATTGTTTGGGACTGTAAACCTGTTTGTTTGGCTCCGCGCATTACACATTGTTGTGTATTGCTGGAGCATTTTTCTTTTGTTGATCACCAGAACCGGATTATAATTAAAGCCCCTGTTTCCTACCAGATTACAACTGTTTGTGATTTCTTCTGCACTGCATCACCTGTTCACAATCACTGGCCAAATTAGTGCAATTCTCTAAAAACTAAGCTTCACAGGGTTGTCTTTTTAGGTATAAATATTTTTTACACTATTTAAATACATAATAAGCTTTTTATTTATTTTTTTAAACTACCCAATTTCCAGGATCTGCTACATTATTCAAGACTTCAGAATTTACATTGTCTTTCCCAGTTGTCCAAATTTAGTTTAAGTAATTTGTAAACTAAATGGATTGTCAACATTAAGATGCACTGTTATAATTGTAGTCACTTATCCAGTGTTGAGTTAAATGAAAACAATAATTAAAACAGTGCTCTTTAATTATTACTCTGAGGAACTTTACAAATGACATGCAAAATTCAAATACAAATGAAGTCAGGGTATACAACAATCGTGCCCTCTGTATTCAAGTTCCATGCATCACTGATTAAATTAGGAGGTTAAACTTGAATGACTAACTAGATGGTTGTGGATTCAGAAGGTTTGGAGGCAGTCTTCATGAAGGTCATGCCAAATAATCCAATCCACTGGTCTTCATCTCTTGGGTCCGATCATTTTGCAGATGATCAAGAAGGGCTCTTGCTACATTTACTGTAAAAACCTTTGTATAAGTCTATTTTCTAGGGGTCCTAAAAAGGAGGGAGTGACTTATACACTGTTGTAACCTACAGGCTTTTTCCAAAAGGCAGGGGGTGGCAATTATACACCAGTGAGACTTATACACTGTTTTTTGCGGTAGTTATTTTCTTGTATTTTTTTTTTTTTTTTATCAGGTCGCTTTGGGTTAGCTTACAGAACACTAGAAGTTGCTGGGCCTGTTTGGTTGGGATTTATACAGGAGCAAGGCAGGAAACAAGGTGTTTCTAGACTAAAAGAAGGTAATTCAGCAACATAGGTGTACACAGGCTGTATTAGCTCTGGCCGTGCCTGCTGGGGAAGACAAGGGAACCAGGCTGCTGGTGGTTGATTTTGCAGTGTGCTGGAAAAAATGGGTCCAAGGAAACACTTTTGGCTTCCTTTTCTTTTGTGAAAGAACCCTTCTAAACTCCTCTTAACCCTTAATTGCTAGGTACTGTATAATAAATATCTATTAAAATATAGAAAACACTGGTACTCCACAGAAATGATATACAAAAAGATGTGCTGTTTTAATCACATCACCATATTTAGAATTTTATATCTTTAAACTAAAAATCATTAGCTCTCATCTCACTGCTTCATGAAACAAAATACATTTCAGTTGTTGTTTCCCCCTGAGTAAAGACAAAAACAGACCAGTGCTACATGAACAGGAAGACAAATTATATCCCTTACCGCTCTCGGTTGAATTTGAGAGAATGGAGGATTGCTGGACGTTTTTGTCGCAGGTTCCAGAGGTGAAGAGTGTCATCAGCACATGCAGTGACAAGAGCTCCCTGTGGAGAAATAAAAGAGAGAAAGAGAAAAAGAGATTAGAAGGTCTGCTTTGTCCTTATATTCTTTATCAGGTTACCATGACATATAATAACCTTAATACCCTCAGAGCAGAAAATTGTGTTTCTGGCCCTGTTCAAGTGAATGAGCCATGTGCTATTAAAGGAGTTACATATGTTGTCCTTCTCAGCTATAAATATGAAGCATTGTTTAAGAGTTAAATGGTTCAAGCATATAATGTATGTTTTTTTAGCTAGAGATGGCATATATTATATCTGCTCACATCCAATTTAAGACCATTGCGCTTGCATATCACTCTATTCATCATACTGCCCCTTCTTATCTCCAATCCCTCGTGTCTCCTTATATTCCCGCTCTCATCCTCTCCGCTCATCTTCGACTGGTCATATTGTTATACCTTCACTTCACTCTCCTTACTCTTGTGCTCACTCCTTCTCTTCCATTGTTCCCCTGGTTGAACCAGATACCGGTTATCCTCAGGACTGTTCAGTCTTTTACTGCTTTTCATCATCATGTCAAAGCCCACTTATTCAACCTTTATTTGTAAATCCATATATATATATATATATATGGATTTACAAATACTGAGTGTACAAAACATTAGGAACACCTGCTCTTTCCATGAAATAGACTGACGAAGTAAATCCAGGTGAAAGCTATGATCCCTTATTGATATAATCTGTTAAATCCACTTCAATCAGTATAGATGAAGGGGAGTCAGTTTAAAGAAGGATTTTCAATCCTTGACACAATTGATACATGGATTGTGTATGTGTGCCATTCAGAGGGTAAATGGGCAAGACAAAAGATTTAAATGCCTTTGAACGGGGTACGTTAGTAGGTGCCAGGCAAGCCGGTTTGAGTGTATCAAGAACTGCAACGCTGCTGGCTTTTTCACACTCAACAGTTTTCCGTGTGTATCAAGGATGGTCCACCACCCAAAGAACATCCAGCCAACGGCAGGCCAGTGGTCGAAAATGGTTCATTGATGAAAGAGGCCAAAGGAGGCTGACATGAATTGTGCAGAGCAACAGACAGGCTACAGTTAGTCAACTGACAGTCCAGTACAACATTGGTGCCGAAAGACCCATAAAAGAATGCACAACTCGTCGTACCTTGACACGAATGGTGTATGGCAGGCGACGACCTAACATTTCTAACCTAACCTAACATTTCCTCCTTTTCTTTCAGCAAAACAAATGAAACTGCTGTTTCATTGGGCTAAGGAATAAAAACACTGGACACTGGAGGATTGGAAAAATATTGCCTTGTCTGATGAATCCTGGTTCCTGCTGTTTCACGCTGATGGGAGGACAAGGGTATGGAGAAAACCACATGAGTACATGCATCCATCATGCTGCGTGTCAACATTGCAGGCTGGTGGTGGTGGTGGTGTGATGGTGTGGGGTGTGTTTTCATGGCACATATTGGGCCCCTTGATAAAAGTGGAGCAACGTTTGAATGCCACAGGATACCTGAACATCACTGCCATTCAGGTGCAAATGTTTGGCCATAGCTGTAGCTTCTCTGGGGTGAATTTCAAATTAAACTGAGGAAGGAAGTAGAGCAACTGTGATGGAGGCTCAAGCCAGGTTCCAAGGTGAGTTTGAGGATATAATTTAACTTTTCCGTTTTGCAGTCTTGGAATCCAGTAGCTTGGCACTGCTTTCAGATTGATGTCCAGTTGTAAACATTATTTTCCTTGTGCCAGGTTAAGCTGAAGATAAAACCAGACCTTGCGTACCAATCCGACAGTGGCCTTCAGTTTCCCGCAGGCGCTTCAAATCCAGGTCGGCAAAGGGGGTGGTGGTGTTTGCCCTTGTCTTTACCAGCTATTCTGAAGGTTTTCATGACTGACAGGAACACATTATTGCTGGTCTTAAATTCTCTGTCAACAGAGATATTAAAATGTCTACCGTTAAAAAAAAAAATCTATTTCTCCCAGCTCTCAGCATTAAAAAAAGGAAATAATTTTTGTCTTGCACTGGAATAAAATGTTCTCAGAATGCTGTCGAGATTTTCTCTACTTATTTCCTTAAAATGAATATCTCTATTTTTTCTTCAAGCCAGTTAGGTACATTAACAGCCAATGTCACTGTTTTTTATGTTTTTGTTATCTTTGTTTTCTTCTATTTCATTTGCTCTTATGTGTATATTGTTGACAGTTGCTGTAGCTCTTACTTTTCGTTTCTTTTTTTCAGGTGGACAACTGTGTTCACAGGAAAGATTGGTGCTGTTCCAGTTCTCTGGAGTTCAGTCCCCAGATATATTAAGGAAAATTGGTGGTATGTCACTCATTGTGTAGCAGTGGTTTAATAACTAACAAATACAATGGCAGTTTGTCATTTAATTTAGAATGTAGTGGTGTGTGTTGATTTGTACAGTGTGAAGCAGCTCATTCGTATTCAAGCCATCTGTATACGCTATTTTTCCAGCACGTTCATGTGATGTTATTTAACCAATCAGAGGTTGTTATTTTTTTCAAGCCTTTATATATAAATGTGTCAGTGGACACATCATAAATGTGACATACTTGGATTTCCATCTGGAGACAACTATCATACTTATTAAACCATTAGCCAAATGAAAGCCACTGACACATTTAAATCCCAAAAGAATAGCTACTTCAGTAACATTAAAAATAAATATTGATTCACTAAGATGCTTTACTTATATTGTTTTATAGCACATTAATAACCTTAAACGATACTGTTTATAGCAAAAGCATACAAACTGGTTTGCTTGACCTACTCAAAGAGGACAGCTGCACTGAAGTTTAAGTTAATGCATTTTCACACATTAGACCATTGGCAAAAGCATCCTCTCTTTTGATAAAGAAGGTACATGATTTGGACATGGTTGCTGTATTTGTTGCTAAGTGTTTTTTTTTTTTGTCAAGACAGATTATAGTACATGGATAAAAGAAAAACTGATATGTGTTAATGTGGTTCTAGGATACATGACTACAAGGCTGTCAAATAAACATGAATGGCAATTGCAGTCTTTCCTGCCAAATCCTCTTTTTGTATTACAAACTGGTGAACACATTATTTTGAATCCGATGAGGCTGATGAACGATCCATTGTAAATCGACTGTGTATGGTATTCCCAGGGTGTACAGTAGCTATTACTCGTGTACACATTGGAGGGGGGGTAGACGGACACATCTGACGCTTCAAGTTTACATGTTCAGATTATTTATATTATATAGAATTCAAGTCCAGTGCAGCTACGTGACACATTTCAATAGATCATCATTACATATGGCAGTTTTTTTCAGATTAATTATATGTGCAGTGTACATGTATACAATATAATAACTTTGTAATTGATTATAGATATTGCACATTTATCAAGATCATTTTAATTAATGTTGTGATAACTTCTGTCACTGTCACTAAATGTTGTTGCCAAAACATCCTGTGATTAGTCCCCTCATCAAACTAATAATACTAGTTAAGCAGTTTCAAAAGGAGAAGGTTATTGAAAAATGCTATTTATTTTAAGTTAAATGAAAGAAAAACATTGCACATATTTTATGAGACCAATTAACAAAAGCTTTCAACACTGCATAAGCAGGCATCTTCATCAGGTGTGCAAGTTTGAAAATAGATTATTTTACAAGCTTGGGGATTTATTTTCAAAGTGTTAACTCCAGTCAATTAACTTTAAAAATATATTAAATAAAGCTCCTTCCTCACATAGTCATTTAGTTTCAACCAACCATTAAAATATTAATTACATTTTTTTTAAAAATAGCATTATATTTGTATACATTATTGACACCTTTTATGTTTATTTCCTTAAGAAATAGAAATTGTCATATTGAAACCATTTTGGCTAAAATATAATATAAAAGCATTAGATTAGTTTTAATCTGGGTCCTTTAATACCTTAAAAAGTTATGATGATCTAGACATTTGAAGAGCTAGGGGGGCTTTCTTTTAAATGTACTGTATATGATTAATACCTCCCTGCAAAAGAGGGTTGGAGTTACTATAAACCGAAGGATTTGCATATCACAAACAAAAATGTCCTTAACCCTGAAACGGTGTGATGTCATGAAATATGACAGTAGCACCAAACAGGGTTTATGATATGCAGGTCATTCAATGTCTATAACAATTGAAGGCATGTGTTTTAATATTTGAGCAGCACTCCTACCTCATTGATTGGAAACTGGAGGTGTAGAACAGCTGCTTCGCTGTCATGCTGACAATAGCAATCGACGCCAGGTCTGCCCAGTCTGTCATGGCAAAGAGTCAAGGAGTCTGACAGTTTCTGTAGGATTGAACACAATTAGCTAAAAATGCTATGCAGTCCAACCTGGACTAGCTCAGAGCTCTCGGGAAAGAAAGGTACCAGTTTTGAACAACTATCCGTTGGTTATTCTCTCTTAACAAATGGCTACCGGTCCTCAAATAATGAGCTCCTAATTATCTAAGAAGGTACTTGTTATTGACCCATTCAAATCTAAACCATTCATCTGCAACTAATTGAAGACTTCAAAAGAAAAAATAATGGGCATGTCCACTTTATTCTTCTTATTAAAAGCAAGATTTTATTTGAAAATATCACTTATGCTATAGATACCATGTGAAAAAAAAATTTTTATTTACAAGGATACTTTAAAAGTATTCCTTTAAAACCGCAGACATGGGAACATGTAAAACAGTTTCCCTGATTTGGACACAAACCAAAGTACAAAAATAAAGAAAGATTTCTTATAAAATGATAAAATCATTGTTATAATCAATAAAGAGAAAACTGCATGTTGGGTACTTTAATGTTCTGTGTGCATCTGGAAAAAACTAAACAATTAAATATTTTGTATTTATTTGTAAAAAAAAAAAAAAGCCAACATTTTGTACAGTTTTCTCAAATTCTTTGTTACATAAGAAGTTATTCTGAGTTAACCTTCTTGGATAATCAAATAAGCCAGGCATATTCCTTCCTTATGAATGATCACCTCGGCACATACAGCTGAGTGTTATAATGCTAATGTTGTCTGTGACAAATGTATTCTTGTTGCAACCTGGGAACTAAGTCTGCTGCCTTGTGGCTATCTAATCAGTTTTCCAACAAAATGTAATGTAAATAGAATCTTTTATGGATATAATTTCTTCTGTGTGATTTCTTTTTTTCTGCGGCAGTGAAGCACACTGCTAAGGCATTCAGATAGATTGCTGTGGTAAATGTGTATTGAATTAACTGCAGTAAAAATACACTCAATAGATTGATCACTGTGGATGGAAGAACACAGCATTAACCTTTTTAGTTAACTTTGAATATAGTTTAAACTCACAACTCAATATAGTCACGGCTAGTTAAAATATAAAATTAATTTGGGACATGGTAATATAAAAATATATAAGCAATAAGACCAACAGGGTGGGCAGTATTGGGCAATACCAGAGCGCCCACAATGAGCCCCTGGAAGTTCCGGTATTTCCCAATACCAAAAAAAGCAGAGAAGCTTTATTTATTTGTATTCCTGATGATTAGGCGGCTCAGGGATATCTGTCCACGTGAAAAGGCAGTTATGCTGATACTTTTTATTTCCCGGTCATCTATTGAAAGTTAATGTAGCCCCCTGCCAAGGGTACTAGCCAATGAGATGCCAGGAAATAAAAAGCCCATTGTTAATTATAGCAAAACAAAATAGCACATCACAGACTCTTTTCCTGTTTTCCCAACAGCAGGTTTATCAAGTGGCTATTTTATCACTGTCTCTTAAGAGCTCACAAAATCCTACTTATTACGAAATCAGGCATCATACGGGTCTGCTTGCAGGACGATTACAGGTGAGATGTCTTCTTTAGTCTGTATGGCCCCATAAAAATAAAAATAAGACATTGCAATCATGTTCAGTTTATTGAATTAGGGCTTTAAATCAGGGAGATTATATTGCTGGTTGATTCCTGTTCAAAGAGAGAATAATCATGACATAAATTAAGTCGCCACTCACTTCTTTACCTAGTTATTTATGTAATTTATTTTAATTGAGTATGTCATAGTTTTTTCTTATTCTGTTTATGTCATAAATAAATGCTGTGTTTATTATCCAGATTTGAACTTACTGTGCGTTAATGTAATCATTTTTACAAGAAAGTGCAGAGCTTGATTCTTCCATCTGGTGGGCTGGATTTAGAGGAGTGTTTTATAAAATCTTGTAAATGGTAATGACTTGCTAATAGGATTCAAATGCTCAATTAAGCTACTTAGTTTATTCTCATATTAAGGAGAATAATAAAGTTAACAGTACTGCTATGGACAAAAGTTTTGCATCTCCAAGAATTTTGGAATTTGAACATAATTTAGATATTTTATTTAACATTGTGTAATCAAAAATAAAACTACAACATCCTATTGCAAAAGTACACTTGTAAACTACAAAGTAGCATGTAAAGCTAACATATTTATTCAGCCAACACTTATTTTGTGGTATACACATCTTCTGAAAGCCCTTGGTTTGTCTTTTGACACTTGAATCTGCTCAGACAGTCTGCCAACTTAGATTAGATTCTTTGTTCATATAACTTTCTGTATAGAACATCCTACAGATGCATCTGACCAAACGATAATGCCTGTTAAAGAAATTCTGTGTGTCACATGTAAAGTGCTGCAATAGCACACAGGGCTTCGAGAGATTTACCAGGGAGAAATCCTGATTTTATTTTAACTGAATTTGGCACTTTGGAATGGCATTTTGTACATGTTTCTAAATTGAGACTGGGGTGCGGGTTAAGGACATTTAATGTGTGCCAATGTTAAAACACATCTCATATATTGTTGGTACCTTTTTGCTTCATTTTTTAAACTAACAACAAAGGTAATTTCCTCATTACAGGTATCAAATCACTACCGAAGCTTTGTGAGGAATACTGTTCAATTCATGTAGAGGAATTAGCTTTGTTTGCAATAATCTCCACATGTTCTTTGCTTTTGTTTTCTTAATTTTCAGGCTGGTTGGTCCAGAAACTGTTCATATGCTTCACCAGGCTACCACTATCACACATTAAGCTGTCAATACATTCAGCTTCAAAACTCTGGGACCATACTTTATGTTTGCTGTTGTTATTATGTTTTATCTATTTTACAGCCTAGAAACTGGTTCAGTAAATAAATCATAACTATTTGAGTATATCTACATCAAAAAGATTAACACTCTCAATTGATCCACAAGTAAAATTCAGCTGCAGAAATCTTGCACTCATGCTATATATCAGCTTCTTTGTTTTGTGCTAATGATCCATTTTGTTTCATTCTGCTCAGTGATAATGCTCTAGGTTTACAGATGCCTGACAGCTATAATCTTGAAGTAGAATTTAATACCTGTAATTGATTAATAAATAATCAGATTTTTTTTAGAACAATTTGTATCTACAACATACATTTACTAACATTTAGCAGATGAATGCAGGGTGTATGTCATAAAACACAATCTCAAATTAATAACAAATCATTGAGGTGATCACAATGGTGTCATCTGGCAAGGACCACTGCTTTAAAACATTGAAAAAGGCTTTTAGTCACAATGTGTGTCAGTGAATTTACACTGCACCATTTTCGGCAAAATACAGCAATATATTGCCCTGATTCCTCTACACACTTCCTTTAATACCATAATAAATATTTCTGAAATGCCTTCCAGAAAGGTTCTGGCACCATCAGTGACAGGAAATTAAACAATCCAGCACTTCCGCCTCATTCATTCCATTGTTTACCCAATTTCAGAAACAAAACTAAAAGTTATTGGTGGAATCGATGCCGTACAACTAACTATAGTTTATTCACTTTATTTAATATGTTTGAACTTCCTATAGGAACTGATGATGATGTAAAATGAATTAATCTTATGCAGTATTGTATGTTAAGCAAGGTTTTTTTTTTTTTAGAACTACACAGGCAATTTTTTTAGTAATTTAAAGACAACACAGCACTCAAAATAGCAAATTATAAAACCGTAATGGGCTTTAGGAAATATATGTCTTTTACATTATTGAATGTATGCATAATTCATGTTGATTTAAGTAATTTGTAGTGCAAACACACCCACTCGTCATAAAGAGTCCATTGTCAGCATTAGCAGCCTATGTCGATCCGAATGACTGATCTGATTAAAGAACATGTCAATTTATTCATCTGATATTTTATCTCCTTCTGCACGCTATATTTGTTAACCCTTGTGTGTAATTCGGGGGACAGTAACCAGGGCTCCACCTCCTCCTACCCTCCTATCAAACAATCTAGAATCCTTATTTAAACCCCTCATAGCATATGCTCTCTCTCTTGCTTCAGCTTTTTCCTCCTCCTCCCTCCTTCTCCTCTGTTCTTCATATGCCACGTGCCTCATTGCCGGTCCCCTCGGGGGGATAGTGAGTCTCACTTCCCTGGCCTGGAGTTGGTAATACACAGGTTCTTTCGAATGGTCAGGGACCACCGGCCAAACTATTCTCTTACAGCTCATGCGCTACATCTTGCCTCAAGATGAGAAGTCTCTTTCTCTAGCCTCCTGGGACATGACCCTCTTACCTTAGTGCTCTAGTCCCACAACTAACACTCTTCTATGTTTTCAGACTCTTTTGTCTTTCTTTCAAGTTTCCGAAACCATTCCATCCTCTGAGGGAAATCCAGCTGCGGGGTAACGCCATTAACAGCTCTCGAGTACCCAGCTGCGGGGCAACGCCTATTAACAGCTCTCGAGTACCCAACTGCGGGGCAATGCCTATTAACAGCTCTCGATTACCCAGCTGCGGGGCAATGCCTATTAACAGCTCTCGATTACCCAGCTGCGGGGCAATGCCTATTAACAGCTCTCGATTACCCAGCTGCGGGGCAATGGCTATTAACAGCTCTCTCGAGTACCCAGCTGCGGGGCAATGCCTATTAACACCTCTCGATTACCCAGCTGCGGGGCAACGCCTATTAACAGCTCTCGATTACCCAGCTGCGGGGCAATGCCTATTAACAGCTCTCGATTACCCAGCTGCGGGGCAATGCCTATTAACACCTCTCGATTACCCAGCTGCAGGGCAATGCCTATTAACAGCTCTCGATTACCCAGCTGCGGGGCAATGGCTATTAACAGCTCTCTCGAGTACCCAGCTGCGGGGCAATGCCTATTAACACCTCTCGATTACCCAGCTGCGGGGCAACGCCTATTAACAGCTCTCGATTACCCAGCTGCGGGGCAATGCCTATTAACAGCTCTCGATTACCCAGCTGCGGGGCAATGCCTATTAACAGCTCTCGATTACCCAGCTGCGGGGCAATGCCTATTAACAGCTCTCGATTACCCAGCTGCGGGGCAATGCCTATTAACAGCTCTCGATTACCCAGCTGCGGGGCAATGCCTATTAACAGCTCTCGAGTACCCAGCTGCGGGGCAATGCCTATTAACAGCTCTCGATTACCCAGCTGCGGGGCAATGCCTATTAACAGCTCTCGATTACCCAGCTGCGGGGCAATGCCTATTAACAGCTCTCGATTACCCAGCTGCGGGGCAATGCCTATTAACAGCTCTCGATTACCCAGCTGCGGGGCAATGCCTATTAACAGCTCTCGATTACCCAGCTGCGGGGCAATGCGATTACCCAGCTGCTATTAACAGCTCTCGATTACCCAGCTGCGGGGCAATGCCTATTAACAGCTCTCGATTACCCAGCTGCGGGGCAATGCCTATTAACAGCTCTCGATTACCCAGCTGCGGGGCAATGCCTATTAACAGCTCTCGATTACCCAGCTGCGGGGCAATGGCTATTAACAGCTCTCTCGAGTACCCAGCTGCGGGGCAACGCCTATTAACACCTCTCGATTACCCAGCTGCGGGGCAACGCCTATTAACAGCTCTCGATTACCCAGCTGCGGGGCAATGCCTATTAACAGCTCTCGATTACCCAGCTGCGGGGCAATGCCTATTAACAGCTCTCTCGAGTACCCAGCTGCGGGGCAATGCCTATTAACAGCTCTCTCGAGTACCCAGCTGTGGGGCAAGGCCTATTAACAGCTCTCGAGTACCCAGCTGCGGGGCAAGGCCTATTAACAGCTCTCTCGAGTACCCAGCTGTGGGGCAAGGTCTATTAATAGCTCTCGAAAACCCAACTGCGGGGCAACGCCTATTAACAGCTCTCGAGTCAGAGTTTCTGTAATTTCAGGGTCCAGTAGACCAACAAGACTGGCCTCAAACCCTTCAAGAAGGCTCCCTCGGGTGGGTCCGGGCCAGTCCTTTTCTCTTCACTTCAGCATCTCTCCCCTACACGTTCCTTCGCACTTTTATCCCTGAAGCCAAGCCTCAACTTCTATGCACCCGAGGCCAAGCCTCTACCTAACCTTTACGCAGCCCTTGCTTCCGTCCTGTGAATTATTGTTAAAATATAAATAATTAAATAACTCATATTTTATTAAAGAAAAACTATATTTGAATTCAAGAAAGCAGAAAGCGACTTCTAGTAGAGAGGTGTTACACTAAACATCACACATTTTACCAGGAGAGACTAAAAAGTTAATTAAAGTATAGCTGATCTAAACATGACTGTTGTGGTTTAAGATAATACTGAATAAGTTTTATGCTGCTGATTACACATTTTATTTCTACAATATAAAGCACAATTACACTGTGTTCATTCATCTGGGCAAGGAATATAATTTTGATGATTTTAAAGTAAATCTTTAAATCTCTATGGCATGTAGTTGTGGTTAATTTCCCCATGACACAAACCTGGGTCATCTAGAATCCAGATTGAATTTACTACACTGCGCTAAAAGAGCCAAGCTCCACGAGTGGTCTTAGGCACCCCTTTGGACCATGCAACTCAGACAGTGTGCACATGCACAGGAAATCATTACAAGTTTCTCTGGTTGGGTGTTGTACCTCTCATGACTGCATCAATCCAGGTGCACTTATTAAGTAGCACCCATCACATGCACCCACCTACTGTCCTGCCAAACATGATTTAAAGATGGTAGTGATAGCAATGGAAATTGCTTTGTGGCCAATTTTATTTATTTATTTATTTTTAATACAAGCCTCAGCTTAAAGCACAGGAATTTTTATTATGAAAACAAAACATAATTTATTCCTCCTTTCATAGGCATTTTTAGACTCATAATCCTTATGATGGGTTTGATTAGCTAAAGTGTCAGCTGTCCTTGGTCTAAAGATTTTGCTAGAGGAGTATGGCATGCTGGGATGCCTATGCTGTGTTCAGGTAAGAACCTATGGCTAAGGTTGTATTTTTTTCACTGTTATTACAGATTTCACGATTACCATGAAATGTATCCATTATCATACCATATGTAGTTCTCCACATACATATTTTATCTCACTTAAAAATAAATCTAGCAGATGTTTGCCTTATTGACAGACTATCTGTTACACTGCATTTAGGAACATGGCAAGCGGTTTAGTGATGATATCAGTGTATGATTTAAAGTTTCATATAAAAACGTATCCATTAAAAGCCCTCTCCCAAGTAGCTTTGTAGACAAAGACTGGAAAAGCAGAATAAAGATCCAGTCCCTTTGTAGTTCAAAGGACCCTTTTGTTTTGCCAGTGTTGTTAACATAGGGTTTATCAAACCCAACGAAAGACCAGTTCTCACAAATAGAAAACTAGGGCTGGTGCCTGCTTCTGTCACACAGACAAGATAACAAATTGGTTTATTTTATGGCATAGAGAGCAGTTGTTACCTCAGTCTCAGTACCCTTGATTATGTATGAATTGCTTAGCTAATTAAAATACTGATTACAATCACAGGTACAAGTCTCAAGCCCTGGCTGGCTTGATCTTCAAAGGCTTCAGCTGGATGACTCCAGCAAGGGGGCTGGTTTTGTTTTCTATTTAAACCTATGTATTTCTGTATTCTGGACCCTCTTTCATCAAGCTCACCTGACGACGCTGAAAGGTCCTTTAGGGTTAAACCTACAGTATTGTATTGTTTTGTTTTGAAGATTTGTCCGTGCAGTTCGTATGTGGTTGGTTTTTCCTCTGTTCAGGAATTAAACTATTTTCTATTGAAAATCACAACAAAAGGACTGGAGTTATTATTTTTGAGAAATAAACGAACCTATTAGATCTTACATCGATAACCCAGCAAAAGCCCTTTTCAGTAAAATAGCAATTGTCTTGCTCCAATCACAGTAAAAATAAACAGATCTGCACTGTTAGTGTGACTAATATGTTTCCTATTGACATGATAACAATGAAAAATGTCGTCTTGTGTGTGTTTGTGTGGGGGTTACCTACAGTACAACCAGTTTGTCATTCATATATGTGTCTATTAAATATGATCACAAAAACTGAAGCTACAGTACTTACTGTTTAAATTATGTTAACTGTCAATTGACAAGCCCAGTCCACATTAAATGATCTATGTCTACCTCTAGCCTACCTCTTTGACGCAGTTTGGTTTTAGTAATTTGTACATTCCTGAAGACTAGGCATGCATATAATCAGAGAATCAATCACACAGACAGCTAAGCAGGTTATTCTGTTACCGCACTGATGAAAGATTGATTGAACTTGATCTTGATTTGCTGCTAGCTGACAGTCTTGGAGTAAAGATGTTCATGTTGTCCATGTATCAATAATGATGTAGCACTGCAAGCTTTCACCTGAAAGGTGCACATGTTCATTCCTTTTCTCAAAGCTGTTTTAATTGAAAAGATGTTATGTAAAATAATGCTTCCTTTCTTATGTAGAATGCAAACTGTTTGTCCTATTTCCTAACCTGTAGTGCAAATGGAGAGACATGAAAATATCTGTGTAATTTCATAGTGTTTGGGATCAAACAAGACCGCCTTCTGCTCATTAAGGATAATGAATCTAGATAAAGCAGAACCAAATCAATTACTTGGAATGAGTCAGTTTGCATAATACAACGTTGTCTTGCAATGAAGTTTAACTATAATAAAGTTGAAAACAATTGAATACTCTTCAAAACACTGGGGTGATTTTATTTAACTTTCTGTTTTACTGTTGAGAAGTCTGCAGTTTTGATACAAGTAAAACATTAAATAATATAAACAACATTTTATCACAGAAACTGCAAAATACAATTGCCCCAAGCTGTTCTTGACATTCTTGTAAATAGACATTCAAGTCTTCTACATGATAATTAGTTTAGAAGGCAAATAAAAACTGCATTCATTATTTGTCTGCTCCTATAATCCATTCTTTATTATTAACCACTTAATCCTCTACAGGGTCATGGTAAGCTGAAGTTTAACCTGGCAGACCCAGGGCGCAAGGCAGGACTACACCCTGGATGGGAGGCCAGTCCATCGCAGGGCACCACACACACATAGGGCAATTTAAAATGACAATCAACCTGAACAGCTTGTCTTGGGACTGTGGGAAGAAACCAGAGCACTCATGCAGACACAGGGAGAACACACAGACAGACCCCTAGGCTGGAATCAAACCCAGGACCCTGGTGTTGTGAGGCAGCAGCGCTGACCACCACACCACCGTGCCACCCTGCTTCTATAATACTTACTTTAATTTACTATCTTTCTGGAGTTCCCCACGAGAATAGAAGTGTCACATTTTAGGGATTCTAATAGTCACAGATAATAGGTGGCCAAAATTAAAAGTGCCAGGTCATTTTAATTTAAATTGATTCAGGGAACCTCATTACATTACTTGAGGTCAAATTTCTTCTTTCTTTGGTCTCATTACAAACATAGACAGTCTGATAGCTGCCTCAGCTTTCATTCTGTTTACCTGTGGTAAACACTGGTTGTTTCTGCAAGGAGGAAAAGGACACCTGTTTCTGTAGGTAAGGTGCAGACATTCCACTGGTATCATGACATGCTTTTCGCATAAGTTTTTTCTTTTTTCTTTTGTTCTTTTTGAATGACATAACACATGGCAACTTAATTTAGGTACATTCAGAGGATGATAATAATGTAGTTTCATAAAACACACGCTGCATCATATTATTCATGTCTAAAAACTAATTTTAAAGTGATTATGTAATTTTAGCTTGAGTCAGTCAGGCCTACACAGGAGGCCTACACAGATTTAAAAATAAAAGATGAATTCTCCGAACCCAGATGCACCAGATTTTTTTTTTTTCACTGTATGATTCACAAAGGTTTTACTGAGTCATGGACTTTTTTTTTAGACTTTTGCAAAGTTACAGGCAAATGTCATATAGCTACACTGCTGCCAGTTTAGAACGAGGCAAAGTACCGGCATGAAAATAACCTTAAGGTTGCGAAGTAGAATTCCTAATCAGACTATAAAATCCCATCGACACATTCTAAAAAAATGTTTTTATGTAGCTGTTAGAAATCACTGTTAGTAGGAAAGACCTATATATATATATATATTATATATAGATATATATATATATATATAGATATATATATATATATATATATATATCTATTATGGTAAGTTTTTTCAAAACTATATCAAGCATCAAAAGAAACTTATCACTATTATAACACATTTATTTTCAGTATTTATACAGCATTTGTAATGGGAAAAAAAATGTTTTTGGTTTCTTTTTAATCACTCGATCATTAATCCTTGACCATGACACAGCTGAATGACTATGGATGAAGCATATGCACATAATCATCTAATTAGTGAGACAGTTGATTGGATACTGGAAATGGAGTGATTTCAGCTGTTGAATTGCAATCTTGAATAAAAGCAATAAAGAAAATCACAGAAAAAAAACACACCAATATACCACATCTGTCAAGAGAGCAGCGCCTTTTTGCAATCGGCATGTTGGAGGCTTGCCTAGGGCAGCGTACTGTCGCTTGCTATCTTGGGTGCTCACAGCCAGCAATTTCAAGCCTGGAGAGACGGTATAACCAGACACACTCTGTCAATGACAGGCCACAAACTGGGAGACGTGTGGCTTCTAGGGCTCAGAGGCCATTGAACAGGCAGATGCTTGTCCAGGCACTACAAGAGGAATGGGCCAGGATTCCACAAGACAACATCCGAAACATGGTGCAAAGCATGCGTCGCAAATGTACTGCTTGTATTGCTTCCAACGGTGAACACACACACTGCCAGCCAGTAACTTACACAGTATTCCTCCGCCGCCCCAGAACTTTAGACAGTGAAATTTCAATTGTTAATCACCACAATAAAAAGTCACTGCACCAGCATGCTCTTAAACAGAGTTTGTCATTTTTCGATCACATTTAGTGAATTTTACCCAAATATAAGTGATAAGTTTCTTTTGATGCTCAAATATAAGTGACAAGTATATATTTAAAAAGTACCATTAAAAAAAAACAAAAAAAAACTACTGTTCATCATTTCATCAATTCAGATTAAAAAAAAAAAAAAAAACTTAGAGCCCTGATTTCAGGTACAGTAATGCAGATAAAAGGAATATAATAATCATGCAAAGAAAAAAAGAGCTGCATGAGTTAAAGATAAATCATTTTAGCTTTACCTCGTGCAACCATTGTTGACAAAAGTATTTAAATGTTTAGACACCATGCGATACTGTACAATATCCACAATCTCTAAAAATAACATATGAAATACATTAAATATAGGATTCTATTGTAGATAATAAATCTACAAAATAAAATATATCTAAAGCAGCCAATTTAGGACTAGGCACTTTCAACAGCCTTGCCATACTCATACAGCAAATTATAAATGGCATGTGAAATTAACACACCATTCAGCTGCAGTCATCTCCATATTTAATTAGTTGGAACTGAAACTTACTAACAAAAAATATATTTTTTTTTTATAAGCAGTTATTTAGCGCATGCAGAGTTAATAATTTTCCAAAGCTCTTTAAAAAAAAAAAAAAAAAAAACCCTGCAGGATCACTCCTTGCTTTGATAATTCTAAGTGCCTTGGTACACTGATAAAATGAAAAAAAAAAAGCTTGCAGGTCCCAAGCAGACTGACAAGACAAATGAATACGGTGTGCTTCAGCAGATGAGTGGCAGATTACAAGATGCTTGTCCAATCTAGGTGCACCAGCTGAGGAATGTTAAGAGAGTCTTACATTCAAATCACAAGCATCACTCATTTATCTCGATGCCAAAGCCCCACTTCGCTTTCTCTAAGGGAATTCGCATTCAAATTCAAAGCACTCATTATGAGCAAGTGGATCTTTACAGCAATGCAAATTAACAGATAAATAATACCTGAAATGAAAATCTACCTTGATAAGACGTCATTTAATTTAATCTACAACCGATTACTTGCTTTGTTTCTCTGGGTTTCTCTGGTACTGTAATACTCACTTCTTTTTCTGTCTATTTGTGTGTTTTCCTTGAAGAGCCAAAAGAAACCAATACAATAACTGCTCTGTATTCAGTCTCAAGTGAAAGTAATTTTATTTGAAATGAAGCTTCCATCACATTTGGTTGTAGAATGTTGTTTGTGCCATTGGGGACTGTTGGCAGACAGAGGATATTTGTCAGATTACAGCGCACTGCTTTAACGCTGACCAGGAGGTCATTCCCTCTGAAGCACTCAGAGAAAGTTGGGTCTCTTAAACAGCCTGACACAATCTGCCAGTATAATGACACAGACTTTACTAAAGTCAACTGAATTAAGCATTGTTAAATAGAATCATGGCTGCTTTATTAGTTTGAACAACTCTTCATTTTGAGACTGAGCTGAAACTATAAACTGTTTAATTTGTGACCAGACATTAGACATATACATCTATAATAGAAGCTTTCTGAAATTAAAATTAGACGGTATAATTTTCCAATCTTCAATTGATGGCTTCTGCTCCTGTACAGTACATGGTTATTTAAAAATGTGTAAATGTATTCACTGGTATAATGAGATTTGTAAATAGATTTATACATAGATAATACGATGAAAGACCAATTCTTATTGAAAAGAAACTGAACGTGTGTGCTAGTCTGCACGTAGCGGCTAAAATGTCAGCCTTGCTATATATATTTGCAAATTGTCACCAGAAAAAGAAAGGGCAGCCATACTCCCATAGAACCTTGTCTCTTCAGGTTGGTCTTGGTTATTACTTTAATGGGGAGCCTCTGTTGAAAACCTGGTGCTGCAGAAAATGATGTTGGTTGCTCAATAATAGTCAGTCTTCCTAAGTGACATTGCGCTGCCATTTGACATTTACAATTAATGACAGATAACCCACATGGGATTAATAGAGGGTACACCATGACGGTTCGTCCATAGCATACTGTACTAATTCCACCATTAATTCCAACAATAGAAAATTTCCAAATATATCTATCAAGGTTGATCGATGCATTCCCTTCACTGTTTTATTGTTTGGTGGTATTATATTAGAGTATGGATGAGGTTTTCATTTCATTTCATCTTTCTTTCTTTCTTTCTTTGCAGTTTACAAAAATCACAAGCCTATAAAAAATTTGGTAATGGTATTATGGCTTATGGTAATGTCTGGCAAAAACTCAGAAACTGTCAAGGCATTGCCGTTAAAACCACCATGGAGTCAACAGCTGTAGCCTAAAGCGTGGGTGACTTTAACACAACTGAATAGAATTGTGTTTCACAGTAGCTTCGGAGAATAAAGTGTGTAATGGTCTTTCTTGATACAGAGATGATGATTGTTTGATATAACATGCCCACACAAAACTATCAAAGTCTTTGTTCTATCTACAGAACATACTGTATGTGTGGCTAGATAGAGTTGTCTACATGATTAGACAAATTAGGAGTCTAATGACAGGTCTGGGAGAAGACATGTTGAGAAAAATGTTGTCATCCCTTCCACTGAGTACCATTCTAATGCCAGCTTATACTGTTCCCAGAGAAATTCTTGAAAACTGTCGACAAAAGCATTATTTTATATTAAAGTTTTTAATAATGTATCTACAGTATTCATTATAAGTAAAATGATATTGTGTGTCCAGCCTTTAAAACAATAAAAATAAAATAGCAGCATTACATACAGCTATATTGTACAGTACTGTATGTTTTACAGTATCTGTGATAATTTAACAAGAACTGTCTGCACCATCTGTCTTAAGTTTTCCCAATTGTTGTTTAAAAAGGCCACGTGAAGTATGAATTAATTAGTCCTCACAATAATATAATATATAATACAAAAATACTTCACTGAATGCTCATCAGTATTCAAATAAATAGATGTAAAAATCTTCAGTTTCTTCGACTTTTGTACTGTCTATAGCCTTGGGCAACAACAGAACTTTGTTTGCAAGGCAATATATAAAAAACAGCTAATAACAAAGTAAAGGAACATACATTTATAAATTACCAAAGAGTTACAAACAAAAGATTTTTGTCAGATATCCTACAAAAGAAAGTTATACACAAAAGTTTTTTTTTTTTTTTTTTTTTTTTATAAGAGCTATGCTCCACTTGTTAAGTGTCTGATACTACAGTACATGTACAAAAGTTAAATATTTATCACATGAAATACAGTGCAATCTGCCTCTACTATCCACTCAAGGAACAACCTTAAATTGTTCTATATAGACATTCTATACAGGTGACCTCTGAACTGCCAGATCATTTTATGTCATCAATCAAAAATATATACATTGTAAGCATCACCTGCAAGCCAGCTGCTGCAAAAGGTTTCAGTTTCAGTTGTATCCAGGGCCCTAAACAACCGTGCTGAAACTGCTGCACTGCAATTCAAACTGCTCAGTACTAACTGCAGGGCATGCGTATTTAATAGTGCAGCTTTGTGCAAAATCTTGCATTCCTGTCTTTCTTGCAATTTTAACTGTCACACCCTGTCACAACTCATCTTTTTAATTCAGCTGACAGGAGGTTATAGTCTACAATTGTTTGTCTCAACAGAACTGATACCAATGTAATCACAAATTCTTCTACCACTGAATAGCAAATCTGGTGTGATACCAACTAAACTCTTGACTGCACTGGGGTAGGGGGTTAGGGTTGGGGTTAGGGTTATGCTTAGGGTCTGGGACCGGCTCCAGGGTAGAGTTAGGTTTGCTATACTGGCATTGCAGCTGTTGAGATAATAAAGTTTTAATAATTGTGCATGATCCTGCATAGACAACAGTGTGACACCACTCTTTTATCGCTTTCTGAAGATTATTCTGCTGAGTAAATTTCATAATATTTTGTGCAGCAGTTGTTGAGAAATGCCACCTCAGAGTAAAGTAAATGATAACTCTTTTTGTTGTTTATTTCATAATACAAGCCTGTGCCATTGTTGTATACTAAGCTACTGGAAATGTACAACAAAAGTATTTTAGAAAATCTCTTAAAGTACATATTGGTATACTGTAGTTTACCACAAAATAATAATAAAAAAAACTGATGTAAACCCTGTACAGAATCAAAAGCTTTGAAAATCTGACCCGATATATTGACCACTGCATCTCCTTTTTAAATCATTCAGCAGTCACATATTGCCAGCTAGGCAAGTAGAGGAAATAGAATCTAAATAATGAAGCTATCTTTCTGAAATAAGCTGAGGTTCAGCTGTTGGTGTTGCAACCAAAGAATGGAATTCAATCTTTTCAGATAGATAGAGCTTCCTCAGATAGAGCTTCATGTGGAATGAAAAAAATAAAACTAAAACTAGACCTGTTCCTTTGACCTTCAGCAGTGTTCAGTAATCGTCTGTCAAAACTCCTGAGCATCCAAAAGAGTGGGACAATGGGAGGACCTGATCTGTCTCTGAATTACTCTGTGAAGATAATTAAATTGATTCTTATTATCCATAAACAGAGATTCACTACATAGAGTACACAGCTCGCCAACTACAAGACAAGGGTCTTACTAAACAACACCTGGAATACGTAGCAGTTTTTTTTTTTTTTTTGCTGTTGTGTGTGTAAATGGCCCATTTTATGAAATAAATACTGTTAAATAACTAAGGTATGTCACCAACAGTGATGCCAGTGGCAGTGATGCCACTCTTTAAAACTAGCTTTGCTGTTGAAGGGAATTCCAAGATGGTATCTTGAATTTCTGTCTTAAATTTTTATTGAAAGTGTTATGGCAAGACATTCTAACCCCTGGAGGGTTACAGCCCCTGTACATCATATACTTGCTCAGCTGGCAAGAGCATTATGAATACACTTATCCTGATTTAAAAGAAATAGCATCTTATGATGATGCCATAATTGACATGCCAGTAGCTGTAATGAAGACATATCTCTTACTGCTACATTTAACATACACACACACACACACACACACACACACACACACACACACACACACACCATATATATAACTATATATATATATTATATATATATATAATATATATATATATATATATATATATCTCCTGCAGACCTATACAGGTCACAGTTATTACAATGTGTACAAACACTGATAGACCAGCTCCGTAGTTTAAACACTTCTGTCTGCAGCATCCCACAAGAACCACTCATTAGTTTAGTAAAGTCAAGTAGAATACAGCCTGGGAATTATCTAAGTGGGTGTGCATTATGCATGTGCTGCAATCTAAAACAGATCAGTAATTAAAGACAGGAATAGAACTGCAAAGCTCTTGTCTGCCCCTTCAATTGAGCTTTCCTTCTGCCCCTCAAAATTCCCCTCATGGGCCAATAATAAATAAGCTGTGTGTATACAGCACCTGTTCAACGCCACTGAAATTAACATAGGTTTTACATAAAAAGTAAATAAAAAGCATAAATTAACACATTGATGATGTGTTTTATGAAAATAGCGGGATTTGTATTTATGAACAATTAAATATAAAACAAAAATGAAATCTGCAATTGCACATTTAACACAAACTGTTTTTATTATTATTATTATTATTATTATTATTATTATTATTATTATTATTATTATTATTATTATTATTATTATTATTTACATGTTTTGTATGTAATTTACTATGTTTTGTATGTAATTTACTATTTTTTCTTACTGTGAGTCCACTGTTATTTTTAGAAAAATAGGTTAATCCTTTGATAGCATTTATATAGGAAAATTATTAGGTTGATTTCAATTATGGTTTATATTTATGTTTCATTTTTTTTCCTTTTTCTTATATAATTTCCTATTTTCTCTAAGCTGGTTCATGTTTACATGATCTGACATGTTGAGGAAAAAACCTGCTCTGTGGTGTCTTCATTCTCTTGTCTTTTCATTTCCAATGAAACTGTCCAAAAACAGGACGGAAGTTATTGTGGAGGAAATCATGTAATTGACCAGCTTAAACGTAACTAAGTGCTGATAAAGTATGAATAAAAATAACTTTAAAACAATGTTAAATATTACTACAGCAATCAGGAAAAACTGCAATCAACGATCTCCACTCAACAGTACAGCACAGTATCTTGCTTCTTAAATTTAATTTAAAAAAATACACGTCCTAACTCTTTGACTAGATTTAAACTCATATAAAAGTTACCCAGAAAAAAAAAACATTTTATCAATAACAGACATGATTCCTATACAATTCCATACACATCTAATAATTGGGGCTAAAGAATGTCCAAACCAAGTTTCATCACACTTGAACTAGAGGTTGTGTAAAAACAAAGACCATACGTGTACATACAGATGGACATACAAACACAGCTCCATATACATTAAGATTCGGATCGTCTTAAAAACTTAAAGACGATCCTTATAAAGCTTCATCACTATTGGACAAGCAATTTTCTGGCTACAAAATATGTAAAAATGTAATGTGCAATAGACAGTGGTCAAAAAGTCATTTCACCCATATTCCCATCACAAGGGATATGTAGGGGTTAATAAACAATTGACAATAAATTCTAACTGAATACTACATGAATAACACCTGAATATCCTATGCATTTCCCATGATTTGCGAAGTAATGCATTTTGAAGTCAGCCCTGTTAATTCATGTGGGTTAAATTAACCACATTCCTCCTTTGTAATATGATGTTTGTCACATCTGAATTAACACTTCTCACAATCTCCTGGTGGGCGACTATGAATTAATGCATAATAAACAGTGAATTCATTAAGAATGAATGGAGGGTGCAACTGTTTTTAAATCATGATTAACTAACGGGGCAGAATTGAAAAGGAATTACTTCAGAACTCAGAGGAAGTGCATAAGATATGTAGATGTTATTCCTGTGGTAAAGTCTTACTAAACCCTAAATGTGAGTCATGTAATCAGGAGTTTATTCGTTAAAATAATGGCTTTGCTGAGTTGCCTGTTTTGGCTGGGGATCAAAAGGGAATGTTGCATTGGCCTTTGCCACAGGAAGAACTACTGGTCAGGCGCCAGATAAGGCCAGACGGAGATCAGTCAGACTGAACTCTCTGAGGTTCAGTAGCTTGGCAACATCCACTTTTTATGTTTGCTTAGTGAAAACAGTTGATTGACAAGACAGCAAGTACCAAGGTCATCCACTGGGGTTCAGTCCTCAACCCACACTTTGATTGCAGTGAGGTGGCGCTGATAAACCAGTAATCTTATTTACTTATGAAGGCACACGAGACACACACACTGTTATTGGTATTCTGAAAGTAATCTTTTCCTTCAGTACTTTTTAGGTCAAGTACATTTTGTAAACTCAGTTATGCCTATTAAACACATCTGTTTTTATCAGTTTTGGGGAATTTGTGTTAACATCAGTTTAGTCTTCTATTTAATGCCTAGTTAATCCAGTTCTCAAATGGCTGAAATGAAGACAAATGCGATACATATATATATATATATATATCACTGCTCTTCAAGATGTTTTACTTTTCTTTTTTTTAAATATGATAAAAAAGGCTAATAGAAAAAAAAAAAGAATACTGCTTCAAAACCCATGCTGCGTCTACTTGCCTACAGATGAGCATTTAACTGCTGAAGATTCTTTAAAAGGTAGTGCAGTGTCACAAAATCAGTTATCATGATGTTCCAAGATGACATTACTGGTCATTGCATTTTGTGACTACGGCCCACTTTACTTGTCATTTTAATCATGTGACTGCTATTCTACAACATGCATATATATATATATCTAGTTATATATATATAAGATATATATATATATCATATATCATATATATTCTAGATCTATATCATATATATATATATATATATCTTATATATATCTATATATATATCATATAGATATATATATATATATATATATATAATATATCTATACACAATATAATATTTTATATATATATATATATATATAATTTACTACAAACGTCGTTAATTTTAAACACAAACCATCAGTTATATTTGTTGTTTGTTTTGTCGTTTGCTAGTTTTCAGAAACAAATACAGATAGAATGCCGTAATTCAAATTTGAACATGGATATCCTTTAACCTGACTGGTAAATATAAACCTCCAAATTCAAATAAAAAATGAAAATGTTTAATTTATTCTTTTACATATTTTAGTTTTTAGGAGGTAGATTAAAATGTTTGCCTTTGTGTACGAGGTGCGACTTGACTTCCTTTCGACGTACATTATATATATATATATATATATATATATATAGGATGGTATATATATATATATATATATGTAGTTATTACTTATAGACATAATAATATTGCAATATACATCAATAATGAACTGTATATATTGAAATAAATGTTATCCTATAACCATATTACAAAGGTCTGATAATATTGCAAAGCCATTTCTAACTGGGATATTGAATTAATGTTTCCAGACCACATATGAAATTCTGAATACCTCATTACTCGAGGAAAACATCTGTATGCATCAGCAACTAAAACTAGCACATAAAATCAATTAAAAAAAAAAAACAAGTAAAAATGAAAAACTTTTTTTTTTTTTTTTTTTTTTTTTTTTTTTTCCCCATGCAACCATTTTCTACAGTAATAGCAATAGAACGGGCTTTACCATCTGGGAAGGCCCTTCTCCTTATATTACATGCCCTCGGCTTCAGCACAATAGTATCTTATGTATACAACCTTAGTGGTGTTAAAAAAAAAATGTTTGAGATTGGGAATTAGCTAAAGAACTGACCAGGAGCATTACCCTTCAGGTTTACCCCAGGGCCCAGACTAGGTATCTACCACATGGTTCCAAAGTAACAAGTACTGTTGCTCAGTACTAGCTTAACTTTACTTGGAAAAAATCAACAGATGACAATGAAATAGCAATGGGATATTAGTCCCTATTCATAACACCATTTTAAAGAAGTGTGTTAAAAATGTTACTTAAAGCACAGTTTAACACAATAGAATGTTTATGAACACTCTATAAACAAGGTCCTATGAGAGAAATGGGTAGTTAAGAAATCTGTAATAGAGAAAGCCATAAATACAAGCCACAGTTCTAGCATAGTTGATTTTGTTTGTATGGCATTGGTAAAATTCCAAGCTGGCAGACATACATGCATGGAATACTATAAGCAATTATTTCACACATTTTATAAAGTCTATTTTCCACCTCATAACACTTTTGTGAAAGTTTTTAATGCAGCTGCTTGTTATACATTGACCCTGCTTTTCTGATACCAGGTTTAACAAAGAACAGCGGGACCATCAATATACTATAGCCAGAAATGGTTGCCAATTAATCCAAATTTTAGATAGGGGAATAAGAAAGTTTATACATGCAACTCATTTTATTCCATGAAAAAAGATGACAATTAGAATAAAAGGGCACATTCTGCATAACAAGTCAGAGCTGGCTGCCAAGGTAATTGTCATTCCTCAGCTCTTTAATAATTCATGAGCACTGAATGCCTATTCAGTGCTTCTGCATTCGAATGAATGTACACAAAAAGCCTTGTGATTAAAAGTTAACATTGTCAGTCCCTGCATTTCCATGGATGGCTGAAGTGGCAGTAAATGCCAGCATTGTTTACCTTCTATAATTCATGAAGGAGAGATAATGTTCAGTTACAAATAGTGAATATTCTCTGCATTGTATAACAATGGTATCTCTGCTACACGGAAAGTAAACATGAACTACAGTAATAATCACAGAATGTGTAGGGCTGGTGCACAATAAAATGGAGATTTCATTTTGATTCCATTTGTGAGTATATTTTAATATATATATATATATATATATATATATATATATATATATATATATATATATATATATATATATACACACACACACACAGTGCCTTGCAAAAGTATTCAGACCCCTGACCAATTCTCTCATATTACTGAATTAGAAATGGTACATTGAAATTTCGTTCTGTTCGATATTTTATTTTAAAACACTTAAACTCAAAATCAATTATTGTAAGGTGACATTGGTTTTATGTTGGGAAATATTTTTAAGAAAAATAAAAAGCTGAAATATCTTGCTTGCATAAGTATTCAACCCCCACACATTAATAATTGGTAAAGCCACCGTTCGCTGCAATAACAGCTTTAAGTCTTTTGGGGTAAGTATGTACCAGCTTTGCACACAGTGTCGGAGTGATTTCGGCCCATTCTTCTTGGCAGATTTGCTCCAGGTTGTTCAGGTTGGTTGGACGACACTTGTGGACCGCAATTTTCAAATAGTGTCACAGATTCTCAATGGGATTTAGATCAGGACTTTGACTGGGCCACTGTAGGACATTCACCTTTTTGTTGAGCCACTCCAATGTTTCTTTGGCCTTGTGCTTGGGATCATTGTCCTTCAGTTTTTTAGCAGACTGAAGCAGATTCCCTTGCAGTATTTTCCTGTATTTTGCTCCATTCTTCCTTCAATTGTAACAAGATGCCCAGTCCATGCTGATGAGAATCATCCCCTCAGCATGATGTTGCCACCACCATACTTCACTGTAGAGATGGTGTGTCTTGAGGCATGGGCAGTGTTAGGTTTGCACCACACATAGCGCTTTGAGTTTTGGCCAAAAAGCTCTAACTTGGTCTCATCTGACTGCAAAACCTTTTCCCACATCGCAGCTGGGTCACTCTCATGCTTTCTGGCAAACTCCAGACGTGCTCTCTGATGGTACTTTTTGAGTAATGGCTTCCTTCTTGCCACCTTCCCATACAGGCCAGTGTTATGTAGAGCTCTTGATATGGTTGACTGGTGCACCATTACTCCAGACCCAGCCATTGAACTCTGTAGCTCCTTCAAAGTGATTGTTGGCCTCTCTGTGGTTTCTCTCTCCTTCTTGATTGAGTGTTGAGTTTTGAGGGATGGCCTTTTCTTGGCAGTGCCTGGGTGGTGTGATGTAGCTTCCGCTTCCTGATTATTGATCCAACTGTGCTCACTGGGATATCCAAACATTTGGATATTATTTTGTACCCTTTCTCTAATCTATGCATTTGTATTACTTTATCTCTAACTTCTGTAGAATGCTCTTTGGTCTTCATTTTCCTTCAGATTCACAGCCTTACCAATGATCATTCAACAGTGGGGTTTTTATCCAGAACATGTGACAGCAACTTTAATGGTTCACAGGTGGAGGCCAATGGTAAGGTAATTGTGTCATCGTTAGGGCAAATTCTTTCATCGGTGCAAACTGGGAGCTTCCACAGCACAGGGGTTGAATACTTATGCAAGCAAGATTTTTCAGTTTTTTATTTTTCTTAAAAATATTTCCCAACATAAAACCAATGTCACCTTACAATAATTGATTCTGAGTTTCAGTGTTTAAAAATAAAATATCAAACAGACCGAAATTTCAATGTACCATTTGTAATTCGGTAATATGAGAGAATTGGTCAGGGGAACACCTGCTCTTTCCATGAAGTAGTCCGACGAGGTGAATCCAGGTGAAAGCTATGATCCCTTATTGATGTAACCTGTTAAATCCACTTCAATCAGTGTAGATGAAGGCGAGACAGGTTAAAGAAGTATTTTTAAGCCTTGATACAATTGAGACATGGTTTGTGTATGTGTGCCATTCAGAGGGTAAATTGGCAAGACAAAAGATTTAAGTGCCTTTGAACGGGGTATGAGTGTGTCAAGAACTGCAACGCTGCTGGGTTTTTCATGCTCAACAGTTTCCCGTGTGTATCAAGGATGGTCCACAACCCAAAGAACATCCAGCCAACGGCAGGCCAGTGGTCAAAAATGGCTCATTGATGAAAGAGTCCAAAGGAGGTTGACACGAATTGTGCAGAGCAGCAGATGGGCTACAGTTAGTCAACTGACACTCCAGTACAACATTGGTACTGAAACACCCATAAAAGAATGCACAACTCGTCGTACCTTGACATGAATGGGGTATGGCAGCCAACAACTTAACAGAGTTCCACTACTTTCAGCAAAACACAAGAAACTGTGGTTGCGGTGGGCTAAGGAATGAAAACACTGGACACTGGAGGATTGGAAAAACATTGCCTGGTCTGATGAAGGACTAGGTTATGGAGAAAACCACGAGTACATGCATCCATTATGCCGTGTGTCAACATTGCAGGCTGGTGGTGGTACTGTGATGGTGTGGGATGTGTTTTCATGGCACACATTGGGTACCTTGATAAAAGTGGAGCAACGTTTGAATGCAACAGGATATCTGAAAATCACTGCCAATCAGGTGCATCCCTTCATGGCAACAATGTATCTATCTGCTAATGGATTTTTTTAGCAGGATAATGCCCCATGCCACAAGGCTAGGATTGTCCAGGAATGGTTCCACAAACATAGTGAATTCAGCTTAATGCAGTGGCCTGCCCAGTCACCAGATCTCAATCCAATTGAGCATCTGTGGGATGAGATGGAACGAGCTATTCGGAGTAGAGATCCACTACCAGCCAACTTGACACAACTGTGGGAAGCATTGGAGTCAACATGGGTCAGCATCCCTGTGGAACGCTTTCGACACCTTGTAGAGTCCATGCCCCGACGAATTGAGGCTGTTCTGAGGGAAAAAGGGGGTGCAACTCAATATTAGGAAGGTGTTCCTAATGTTTTGTACACTCAGTGTGTGTGTGTGTGTGTGTGTGTGTGTGTGTGTGTGTGTGTATATATATATATATATATATATATATATATATATATATATATATATATATTATATATATATAGCAAGCCAATTACTGTCCGAATTTAAACTTTACTGCTCTACAGTTGCTATGCCTGACTATTTCTAGATAATGAAAGAACTTTACTTTAAGGGGATGGTTTATTTGACTTTCATTACATTGTATTAGTTTTCATAGTCATTGGACATATAACATCACGTGAATCATTAGAGTCACAGCAATTGGAAGGGAGATACATTTAATATCGTCTGAGATAAGCATATCACAGTGCTTTATAATTATGTGAGAGGATGGCCCATTATTGCTGTGCAGATTTCTCTTACACAGTTCCAGGTTTGCTCATCCCTGTCACACATTGTCAGCTCAATAAACCCTCTATGAGTAGAAAGCAGCAATAGAAATATTCTGTTGCACAGATAGAAGGAAATGATGATTTGATCACTGGGCTTAATGATGCTGAGGTAAGTTCAACTAGGAATATGAGAAATAGTAAATTGCAATACGCTGTAGGTTAAAAAGGGAGAATCTTTTCAAAAAAAAAAAAAAAAAAAACTAAGATGTTTGGTTGGATTTTTATCTCGAATGAATACACATTATGACACAATGGATGACTGCTTCCAGACTGTAAATATATTTAAAAAAAAATGCATAACATATTACCATATGTATTAAGATAAATATTCTAAAATACACAGGAAGCTATCTACTGTGTATTGTTTAGCGAGCACGGAAGTAAAAAAAAAAAAAAAAAAATCTGAATTTCTCAGAAAAAATGATTAATTCTACAGCCAGAAGGCCTGAATCAATATCAACTTCTATCCACCGGGTCAATGGAAAACTTGGGCCAGAGAGCTCTTTGATTCTCATATGACCACTACTAACTTCAGCATTTATTCTCCATAGTATTTACTGTGTTTTCCTGTTAGAAAACAGATAACTAGGATAGGAAAGTAATTCCCTCTGCAGGACAAGAGTGCCTGTTGTCGTTAAACTGACAGCATCGGGAATCACACGGGCATGCTGCAGCATGATACTGCAGCCTGGCAGCCATTGGTGTTTGACTCTGATACCGTCTTTTAGCTTAGACTTAAAGAGATCAGAATTGTGTTGGCCGCTCACTACAACTTTAACTGATAAGACATGATGGATGAGCAGTAAACTCTCTAGGATCTGGAAACAATGATCTTGACCTTTCCATCTGAGGGCTAAAGTCTGGAATAAATGGAAGCCATTTCAACTGACTGGCATTGTGGCCCAAGATCATAGATATTGTAGCGTGCACGGGGGAAGGCAGTAGCAGGGCTGGTAGGTGACGTAATCACATATGAAGACATAAGCTCGATATATGCTCCTTGCAAAGGAGCTGGCTCTTTTGTACAGTGGTATCGGCGCTATGTTTTAGTGCAAGATGTCCCAGGTTCATGCCCACCCTCCGCCTGTGTGTTGATTGCCTCGCCCTGTGTGATGCGCCTGTCTGCGGGAACCGAGATCGCTACAATATAAATACTGATAATAGGTGGTTGTCACCCCAATTTTTGTGGCCCATCCATCTCTACTTTATTGAGTTAAATCTATTGCAATCTAAACCAGTCTTAACATAAGTAATCTGGATGAAAGTGGAACCCATTAAGGCCTTTCAGCAATGCAGATTAATGAAAATAATCTTATAACAGAGGCTAACATGTTTTATCGGTATTTGTTTATTTAACAGATGCTTTTCTCCAAGATGACTTACAGAGACTAGGGTGTGTGAATTATACATCAGCTGCAGACTCACTTACAACAATGTCTCACTCGACAGACGGAGCACAAGGTAAGTGACTTGCTCAGGGTCACACAATGAGAAAGCTGGGATTTGAACCCGGGGACCTCCTAGTTACGATCCTTTTTCTTTAACCAGTGGACCATATAGCCTCCTATATCATAAATAGATAACCAGATACACGCCAACAATATAATTGTTCCACACTATAACTTCTAGAAAAGAAATGCTCTTCTTTATAATAATGTACCACTTACTGTAATTGGTCCTAGCTGTTCTATTCCATTAGAGGTAAAGTACATTTATAACATGAAAAGGGACCAATAATGTATAACAAATATAATTATGTTTTATTTATTTAAATTTAGTTCAGCAAATATTAGTTTTACACATTATATTGTATTGGGGAAAAATACTCTTTCATGTATAGTATGACAAATCAATATACCCCTAAAGTATACTGTATGACATAACCTCGCAAGAATAAAATTTCAATTGAGAATGTAATTTATTCATCTCTGTGAAGTCTGTATTGATCCCTTTCAAATACGGTCAGGTTCCTGAAATACCCAGTGGCTATTCTTTCAATAATGTTTCTGAAAATAAGTAGCCTGCATTTATTGAATTTTCTGCTTTTTCAAATGCAAAAAAAATATTGCTATTGATTTTTTAACTGAGTACACCAAATATTGCATATTTTAATAACTAATGTATCATTGATCCTGAAATCAAACATACTCTGTTTTGCTAAAACTAATATGTTGAAAAGCATATGACAATTTGTGTTGCCCCTAGGGGCATGTTAAGCATTGCATGTTAAAACACAGCAATAGAAAAAAAGAGGCAGGTAAAAACAACATTGGAAGGTCACCTCTCTGCTGCAAGAAACAAAAGGGTCTATGGTTAGTGATTGGCAATTGGCAGCTTGACATAACAAGTTTATGCAGTAAATATCCCTGTTGTTCCTGGAGCGAAATACCTGCCTAAGGTGTGTATTATTCTAGAAATACTGAAATAAACTTAATACATTCAGAGACAAATGTTTAGACTACAAGCCTTTTTAAATGTCTTCAATTATACATACTACTGATGTGATAGTTTTGGAATGACGCCCAATCTATAACTCTTGTTAAGTTAGTGGTGCCCAACAACCACGTTTAGAATGTTATTATTATTTAAAGTGCCAGGTTAGACACAGTAAGTTTTACAGTTATTAGTTAAGAGGTCACAGCCTGTGTGTGTAGCTCTGGTGAGTTTAACTATCATGCTGCATGCCAATATATGTTTCAGCTCCAATTTAAAAAAAGTACCATTGTTCAGAATTCAGTAGCATGCATTGGGCCCTGTATTAAATCCAACCAACACATCACACTTTTTTTTAGTCAAAATTCCCTTGCAAACAAGATTATCCATGAGTCAGTGTCTGGTTTGAGTGCATCAATCTTTATTTATGTTCTTGGCTGTGCCTTGAGATCTTTTGTTTCATTTCCTCACTGTAACAGCTGTTGTACATAAAGACTAGCAGAGAGAATTTCACACTCCAGGTGAAATATCATAAAGAGCTCAAGAACTTTCATCCACCAATCAGAAAGCTGCGTTGTAGGGCTCTACCACACAGTAATTGGTCATGGAGCTTTTAGATATAATGTCAAGCGTTTAAAAAATAGAAAACAGGAAATAAACAAAACATTGAAAAGGAAAATCTGAGAGCTGTCATTCACAGTAATATTTTATACTCCTTGTTAAAACAAAGCAATCGCAAATCTACAATTTTTTTTTTTGTTCTGTTTTTTGTTTTTTGTTCAGTCTGGGAAAAATGAATAACATGTTTATTTATCCATAATCAAAACACTGCTGACAGCCATCCTTATTCTAAAAGCCTCTTACCGGCATATTTTGACATTAATCTGTCTAAAGAACCAATATCAAGTCGATATACTTTATAACAATACTTTTAGCATGTTTGGTCCTTGCTGTGCTGTTTCTTATCTTCCCTGATCACTTGAAATAACTTCCAGTCCTTTTTTTTTTTTTTGTAAAATGTCTACTGCCATGGAAATGATATACAGTAAATTGAATACTGAAACCACTAAGTTTGTGAGCTGAGGTCAGGACCAGTGATCGGTTGTCATCTTGTGCCTTTTTCCTAACTAGAAGCCTGGTCATTCTGGCATTTTACATTGGTTAATTGTTCATGGACTAATTTTATGTTACTCTCTAGTTACTGTAATAATAAAAAAAGACTTTCAAACACGTTTCGGTTAATAAATATAAACCAACTCTGACAAACGCAGTACGTTACTGAAAAAAGTGACACATTACTTGTTACTCGTTTCTTCAGAAAAAACATATATAATGTCCTCACTTATCACCTAATAAAAAAGTAGCGTGTTATATTACTTGTTACATGTTACTCATTATATTTCTTTCTCTTGTCTTGTCTTGCGAAACAGATGTTTTGACTATTGTTTGCTATTTAACTATATGTCTGGCCATTTATTTTTGTCAAACAGGTTTTTCAATTTGTTGTAGTATAGCAAACAAACAACTCTTAATAATTCACTGGATATAGCAAATAGTACATTTTAATAATTACAATACATGTCACTTTTATGGAATTCATAACCAAGTCAGTTTTTTTTAAAAGAGAATAGTGAGCGTTAGTTGGAAACAAACTGACATCATGTATATAAAACATTGTGTTAGATAAATTACTTAATGTAATAGTTACACACGTGTATAGTGTATATACATATTATATATATATGCATTGATTATACTGTAGTATTTTTTTTCTTCTTCCAAGCATACCTTCAGTCATACTATTTTAAATGTTTTGTTTATAATTGATAAAGAATGCATGCACATCACTATGAAGGTCTTTACAAAGTTTTTCAGATTTTTTTTTTTAAATGTTTTATGTTTTTATTTTCAAATATAGGAATATGAATCACTCATGTTGAGGAAAAAACACAACAATGAGCCTCCCCTCCCTTAAATTTTTTCTCAAGATCAAATTGAGGTGTAAAAATCCCTGCAACTGCCATTGACAAAATCAAATCACTTTTGTATCTGCTCCTTAGTTCCCCCCATGTTGTGTGTATGCCCCTTTTATCCAATAATGTTGAAATGCAGCTTTGCAGCTTTGAGCTGTGAATACTTTAGTATGATAATGCCACTCAAATATCAAGCATTTTAATCCCTTTTAAGTTCAGTGGTTATTCAAAGGTGCACCCTACCCCTTTGGCAATAACACATCAAAATATCCCTAAATATAATCTGTAATGACATTATGAACCTTATCAAGTCTCATGAGCCCTATCTGCTGTGACATCAGTGCTCATTCTTATCCACCGATGCACAGTTCCACCCAAGGCACATGAGAATACAGGCATGACATCATTTTTGAGGTCATTAGTCGGTGATTCAAGTACTTTGAGGTTTAAGCCAATGGCTTTGACATTTCTTGACCATCCATCACAGCAAGACATACAAACCTTTCTTGCGCTGGTGAACTATTGACTAAAGTATGCACTGCAAAATTTTACCTATACTGTATGGATTGAAGAGAACATTATTTAGTATTCACACATTTTGATGTCATTTCAAGTGTTATTATTCCTTCATGAAATAGGTAGCAAAATATATAAATATATCAATATTACTGTGGCAGGATAGGCTGTGGTTTTGGTGTTGGGGTTAAAAAAAAAGTTGAATTGTTTTGAATTTAAGTTTGGCAGGGATGGAATTAAACCCATCCCTGTTGTGACAGGGTGGCTTTGCAGGGGTGACGTCAGACCAGAAACAGACTCCAAACAATGAATGGCAGGTGAAAACTGAGCCGTGGCACTCAGTATTGTATTAATAAATAATAAACAAAATAAAGGTTTAAACAGAACCAACACAAACAAAAAGGTGCGTTGGCCAAACAAGCACGCTTAGCAATTGTTATCTTCCTCCACAGACTTAAGTCTTTCCTCTGACACTCCTCCCCGACGCAAATAGCTGCAGGCTTTTATAAAGGTGGCCATCTCCCAATTAGTAACAATTAATCAGTGTATTAACTCGGGAGATGGCCACCTTCTGCACAAGGTTTTATGAATGGGGATTTTAACCCCATTCATGTGACTATATTACGAGATCGGCTTTTTGCCGGTCTCACACAGCAGGTAATAAATAGGATGGCTTTCGTCTATCCGTACAAAACACAAATACATACATTACAAATACTAACCATAATAATAATAATAATAATAATAATAATAATAATAATAATTTTAAAAAGTGCACATAAACACATATATATGTGCGGGACACTCTGCCACACTGCCAAAATTAATTTCTAAATAATTCAACTTTATTTAACCCCAACATCAAAAACACACTATTTACACTCGTAGGGATTCTACCCTGCCACAATTACATATACAGTACTTAGGGCCCAATTCAATTAACTTTTGCAGACATTTAATTGTATATCACACACCCTGAGACAATCTGATACATTTCTATGTACATCTGTATAGTTGAGTCGGGTGCAATATAATGGACCGGCCCTTGCATAAATTCATTAAACAGGTTGTTAGACTTTTTCTCCAAGGGATATTTTGGATGTTTTCTTATGATGCCTTCATGAATCTGCTCTCATATTGATCCAGTTTTAGCTGGCCTCCTTCATTTACAATCCATTCAGAATTCAAAAGTTCACATTCTGACCCCTACTAAAGCTAACTCATCATTCTTAATTTACTCAAACTTCACTTGCTTAGAATTGATTTCTTGTCATGCTCCTAACTATTCAGATCATCCATGGGTCAGTCTATGCATATCTTAATGACTTGCTCTTTTTCCCCCTGCTGTTTTAGCTAATTAAACCATTTCATAAGCCTTATGTTTTGTACACTTGACCTAATTTTTAAATGAAAATAACTGCTTGCTCTAACATTAGCTGCACATCTCAGACACATACTGAATGGAAATGCATGTGTGTTTTGTATGTAATTATTTAATTAGCCACATTTTAATCACTTTAAATTCAGATATGCCTGTTTAAGGAGAAAGAAAACCAAGAATACTTCTTCGCTACTTCACAGAAATGCCTTGTAAACATCTGCATGATGCATACAATAAAAATGTCAGCAACTATATTTTTTTCAACATCTGAGATGTATGGCGATCTTACATTTGAAAAGCACAATGAATGTAGATCTGCCAAGAAATTGTTGTGTCAGAATATACAAAAGCAATAGCATGCGCATGAACCTGGGTGCCAAGATTTTCAATTCATTATTACTTCACAATATTAACAAGGTTGTCATAAGACTCTGAGGATACAATGTATTTTTCACAGTGGCTGTCAAAAAGCATAACAAAATGGCATATGATGCCTTAGTCCATTAGCATTTTACTGATGACTGAACAGTATATACAAGAAAGCGCCAGGCAAAACAGAACATTCTAGATCTCAAATTGTAGTCTATTACAAACACGCACTTTTGTCTCCTGAAAGATAGGGACAAGAACACATGTAAACTAGCTCCAAAGAGCATCCTAAATTGGGGCAAAAAAGGACCATAACTGGTCAATTTGTCCATTATTTTCTGAATAGCTTTTTTTTTTTCCTGTTTAATATCCTGTTGTGTATGATTTTCAATTGCTGTTTCGGCATAGATCATTACATCATTATTTATTACACTTTATGTAATTAGGTGATTATTAAAATGCCCAATAGGGATGTGTAACTGTACATACAGGGGACCGAAATTATAACAGCACGCAATTGTGGTCATTTCTCAAGCAATCTCACTCAGAAGGCTTTTGAGTCTTTTCAGAAGTATACAAACTGATTGAAAAAGTAAGTGGCAAACAAAGACCAACGCAGAAATAACAGCAAACCACATTTAGTATGACAGTTAACAGGTAAAAATGCAATGTTATAAAAATGTATAGGATATAAAGTATCCATTACGGATAAAGTAACTATTTCATTACCACATCCCATAAGTTTACTGCCTGTTCACTCATTGGCTCAAAGTACACTACACCCACAAGTAACTGTGATAATCAATACCCCTTTTTAAATAATGTTCTTACTTCTGCTAACCTGGATGCTTTATTACTGATTTTACTTGTGTGACATGATACAGCTTAGCTGTAATTGTAGGTAATGGATATTAGTCATTTATGACCTTAGCCAGCTTGCAATAAATGAACAATTATTGTTTTAAAAGTAATACCCAATAACAGTGTGGGCTGAAATATAAATTCCAGCTTTATTTTGTAAAGAGGCACAGAGGAACTCGAATATTTATGAAATCGCAAATATGTGATAATCATGGCATGGCCTTTGTGTAATACCTATGGAAGTCAACACACTGTACAGCATGCCGTCAAGCAGTGCAACTTATGCAGTCTGGCTTAATACATAATGAAATGTTTTATATCTGACTGCTCCATACCCACTGAACCAAAAGATAAGCGTGGAGAAGTCCAATCAAAACGATCTAATTCATTTATTTTCATCTACAGCTATGGTCAAAAGTTTTGCATCACCCTGTAGAATTAACTAACTTTGCTTCATAAAGTCGAATGAAACCTGCTGAATAATGTTATGGGAACACATTGAATACATACAGCTTTGTAGTTTTCTGCATACTTAACAAAAAAAAAAAAAACAGACACAAATTTAAACATTTGACATTTGGATAACTAACATGAAATACTGTACTAATATGACTTCCGGTGGACTTCTGTGATTTTGTAGTTTCTTTGACTCCTTTAAAAAGGGGCAAACTTTAAATAGGGGTCAAAAAATACAGCTTTCCATGCACTGGGTGAAAAGAAATACTTGTAATACTTAATAGGACATATTTTTACTTATAACATTATTTTATTTCATTTTATTTTAAAGAAGAAATAATACATATTTAATTGTTATTTGAGTTAATAGAAAGAATTTGCAACCAACGTCTTAAGCACTTGGTCATTCTTTTATCTTTTAGATGGGAGCATTTTATTTTCCATTCTCCTCTGTCTTGTGATATATCCTTTAACATTTTAACAAGAGAACTGACAGGTTGTGATTCATAATATGGTATAAGATCATTTTAAATCATACTCTCAGGAAAACACCAAATGGTGTGTCTGAAACAAAAGGCAATACCTACTGTACATGACACAAACATCCACGACTTATACTGTGAAAAGAAAAAGTGGCAATCAGTGCATGCAGTTGTGATTAATGGGACCAGGATGATTTTAATTAAAACAAAATTGAAACTGAAGATTCAGCGTGTAGAATACTGCAGTCAAATTTTGATAATGAGGTAATTCATTTTCTCTGGAAAATGTTACTGTGTTTGTTTCAGGATCATTGTAACAACATGTGTTTTTACTGTTTTGTCTATGAAGAAGCCCAGTAGATGGCTATGCAAATTCTCAGTTAAATAAGTAGACAGGAAAAATGTTATAAAAATGTCTGCTATCCCTACAGGTTTGGCTATATACATTGTTTAAGTAACGGGTGACCATTTAGACACCTGAATGTATTAATGAGTCTTCATTAATCACCATGTAACCACTGAGTCACTATTTTTAAGATTGGTTACAGCTGTCTCATTATGATTTAATAAACTATTGTTAAGTGATTTACTTGTACTGTCTTCCTATTCAACGTCATATAATATTGTACCCGAGTTATATAACATAGCTTTTTGTCTGAAGGAATGTACAAATGACAAAAAGTCATCTGCCACCTTTTCACATCCAACCTATTTTTAAAATTGTCTTTAACAGACACGTTTTTATTTCTGAGGCTCAAACAAGAACACTCTAGGTTGCTATAATAAAATAAAACTCGTTATTTTTATATAGTGCCTTTCATAGAGGACCACCATCACAAAAGTGCTTTACAAGATACGAGACTAAGGTGTGTGAACTATGCATCAGCTGCAAAGTCACTTAAAGAGCATCTGAAAAACAAAACACAAAGAGGTTAAATGATTTGCTCAGGGTCACACAGTGAGTCAGTGGGTGAGCTGGGATTTGAACCATGGACCTGTGGGTTACAAGACCATGTCTTTAACAACTAGACCTTACAGCCTCCTTCTAATTACTGTTTTTTTTTTCATCAAGCCTTTGTCAATTATGATTCTGAGATTCTGATTTTCTGTCCTTTTTTAAGTAGATATTCAAACTGATAAATAAATAGATATATATTACTTTAATGGTAATGTGCAGTGCATTGTTAAATTCAGTACTCAGTGAAGGCCCTGAATTGACTCTAAATGTATTTTTTTTTACACAGTCCCCAAGTGGCTGTCTTTACAGGGATGTATAAAGAATATAAATATGGGCCATATGAATAAGTATGTATACTACTAAAAAGGATAACATTCATTCTAATTTGATTTTTGTATATAATTGTATGTGCACCTCTATTACTGTTCTCTTTTCATTATCTAGTGTTGTTTCTACTTAAATGATTATGATGAAAAATCATCTGTAATATGTGAGGAACAAATCTTTTGTGAGCAACCAATAAGCACAGCTGTTGCTATCACATGATAAAATTCATTCATAACAACTGGGAGGAATCGCATCCATAGTTACGTGGCAACGGGAGTCAATTGAGAAACGATTAGAATTATTATTATATTTTGATTATATTATAACAATTATTATTATAATTATGATATAAGATATACAGATTTTGTAAAGTCAGCAGTGGCCAGTCTTTCACCCGTTGGAATGGCTCTTCTCGTATTCATCTCTTGGTAAGTGATTTTACCACTCACTTTCCCCAGCAACTCAACAAATGTGTCCATCCTAACAAAATTACTGTAACCACACAAATCCTTACCGTGTATTTCTGCCAACACATTCTTTAAAGCAGCCCTTTCCTTCCTCTTTTGAATCCGTTCTCTAACCCAGATTTTCCTATCCTGCTTTCTACTTTTCTTTCTCTTTAACATCACAGCACATAAAACTGGCAGTTCTTCATCTGCCATTGTTTCTCACTGGCCGACAAAATCAATGCATGTATGGGGGGAAAAGTTGCACATACCAATCACTGGCGATAATTTGCCGATGACAAAACCGTCCTGTGTATGGTGGCCTTTATTCCAGTAAAAAATTTCCTTTTTTAACCACTGTGGCTGCTTTTAAAAGCTGAATTTCTACAGTGAGGTGGTTTGAATAATGACTAGAGGTGTACATACGCACGCCCCAAATATTCATTTCTAAAACCCCACGCCGGAGATGTAGCACCTAGGAGTCTTTCCAGAAGCAGTCGGCATGGTTGAAAAAGTTAATTAGTAAGTAATGATATAAACAGAAAACAGCAATAAAGAGTAGAGAATTATACAAAACACACATAACCCGAATTTAAACAGCTTGTGTACAATGGGCAGGAAAAAGTTGAAAATATTATATAGTCTTTCAATTCCATCCCTATCCCATAAGCAAATACCTTTTTTATTTTATTTATTTATTTATTTTTAAAATCAAGTTCATCTCATGAGCAGTTCAGTCTGCGAGACAGTTTTTGCTTTTTGGGAAGATTTAACAAATGTGGACACAGGCTAATGACATCACACAGGGGTGGCATATCTGCCTTTAAACCAGATTTGTGATGTCATTAGTTTGTCTAAAATGTTAATCATCAGATAACATTTATGAATGTTTTTTTCTATAACAGAACAGACAATATTAGTTATGAAACAGATATTAAACATTGTCATGTCCTGGTTGTTACGGGATCAGGCTACAATATGACAGTTAGGAGTGAATAGTGAAAAAATTGCAGCACACCATTTTATTCCTGTTGCGTACGATAGAAATCTGGTGAGGACAATCTCAACCAAGTTGGGAGGTATTCTTAACTACAAAATCCAACTAATATATAGGCAAGCCAGTAAAAGTTCAAAAGCTACTAGCAACAGCTGTGTACTGGCCAGAACCCCTTTTTGTATTCGGCCCACTGTGAAATTTAAATAAGAGTGTGAAATTGTAGACTTCTAAATGCTTCACATTTCAAATCATCATCTCTTGGATAAAATATTCAACATAAGAGTCAACCAAGACTTCTGAACTTGTTCCATGCATAAAGGTTTTTTATTTATATATATTTTTTTAATTCTGCATATCTGATACACACAGACCAAATGAAATCAAAAGGCCAACTGTATTTAATCCTTTGTTTATCAATTCAGAATTCGAAACTAGACAGACGGTGCTACAGTGCAGCAACATTTAATTTGCCTCTCTCTTCACTATTCGTCTGTGCTAACAGGTATGCACATTTATTTTGGTTTGGTACCAAAACATTATGTCAATAAAGCCACCTGTTTCAGTATTAAAAGAGGAGCAGAAGCAGGTGGAGGCTGATGAAATGAATAAGAAGTTTTCTCTGCTATTATACACCATCCTTTTTGTACACAGGACTCAAATCGAATGGTACTGCATACTGTTTAATTATTTTACTATTATACTTTTGATTTAGTGTTTGAAGTTATAGATGTAATATTTAAATCAGTTGACAGAAAGTCACACATTTTAATAAAAAGGTAACTCAAGCAATAATATTTATATGGTCAAAATCTGTTCATTTATTGTGTTATACAATACACAAATTGTTGTAGCATTTATATAAAAACCTGTAGTTGTGAAAATAAAATCTTGGAAAGTAGTGGAAATAAACACCAATAGAGAAACCAAGAACAGAGGGAATGAAGTGTGGTGTAATATATCATCCCACATATCCCCAAATGGTTTTCCATTTTGCAATGCAGCTAAGGGTAGGTCTCATGAGTGATCACAGGCCAACAAGCACTCATTAAACCATTTATAATCTCTACCAACCTGGCAGAGACTCAATACTGGTTGTGTCCTCTGCAGCTTTAATTTTTTTGAGGCAAAGGTCATATACAGTACAGTGATATCAATATCACCTATTGGAAGATATATAACAAATAAACAATTCTAAAGAAGCACGCTCAGTATTCATTAATTTAACTATTTAACAACAACAAAATACAGGGGGCTTAATGGTCCTCTTTGTGACATAACCCTCTCTCTTTGCATCTACTTTACAGACATATACATACTAATAGTGATAATAAAAAGGAAAAAATTAATAAATGCAGTTAGTATCTTTGGCAACCAATTGCCAGAGCCAACTGTCTTAAATAAAGCCTATGTTGACCATTGTAAACACTGAAATAATTATTCAAGTAGTGAATTAGATGCACACATGCAGAACACATTTTTTATTGGAATAATTCCTCTTTATTATTTACTTATGAATCCATTCATAATGTTGTGCTGCTCATGATGAATACAGTTTTGTCTCAATGCATTTCAAGTCACTTACAGTCACAATGGGCAAGACATCAGATCTGACAGATCTGATAGGTGGACAGGTGGCAGGCGCATCCATATCAAAGTCTACTCAAATCATTGCTGTTTCTGTCTCAAAAATACTCTATGAGACATTCTAATAATACAAATAAGGTATATGTGTTTTTTTTTCATTCAGTGCTTGAGAAGGTTAAAATAAATAATTTACTGTAATTGGAACTTTGACAGCAAAGAACATAATTCATTCATACATTCAAATAAAAAAATGAACTGAGAGCTACATACTGTATCCCATGAAGTCCATTTGCATTTTTGAATAGATTAGGTATGATTCTAGTGCCACCACTATCAATTTAAATTCAGGGCAATTGTTCCTTTAACCTTATACGAATAAGTTACAAACAATCAATGATGACATCTGCTAAAACATAATACGTTCATTTATATTCCTAATTAATGTAATTGACATGCATTACCTTCCACTGATACCCTTGAAATTGTCTTATAGTTAATTGGATATTTTTTTCATAACATTGTGGGCATCACTTGCTAGGATGACTGCAACAATGGAGAGACAGTGACTGTGTCAGTCTGCTGTAAAACCATTGATTCCTGTCACAGGAAGTCACAAATACAAGACTCAGTAGACATATTCGCTGGGGAAGCCATCAAGATATAATCCTGCTAAAAAGATGTAACATCCCAGGGCACCTATCCACTCTTGGCAGATTTTTAGCAAATATGTCATTCTACCTGGTTACTGAAATGAAATGTTCTCACACCTCTAAGCAAGATTAACAACAAGCTAACATCAGCAAACAGTGCTGAAAGTCACAACAGTCAAGGTTGCTAAACAGCATGTTGAACAGTCTCCTGACCCCCATGAGGAAAGATGGCAACCTTCCTGACTTTCAGATCAAAGACTCCTGCTCATCTTAACTAGAAGGATTAATGACACCATATACAGTAGATGATGTATTGAACTGCAGTGCATTCATTACCTCTTGAGAAATTAGACCCAAAAGTCATTACACAATCTTGAAAAAAGACACTAATACTGTTTCATTAGATTAGCAACTCTACCTTCTTTCAGCAGGATATGAAAACATCATGTCAGACAAAAGTACAGAATGTGTATGTGGAAACCATATTGAACTTTATTTTTCTTTTCTTTACACTTTTCCAGTAGTTTGGACAAGAAATAACCCATAAAAGTTAATTGTTAAAGTATTTGTTGTTGGATTTATTTTAAGCCGTTACTGGTTCCAGCGCAAATGTATGCAGCTGGGACGTGGAACAGGAGACGCGTTGCTAGGCAGCCAATTGAGTAGTTAGGCTCACCCGGCGCTGAGCTGATTGCGAAGTCCGGATTGGCAGGGGGGTGTGCCCGGGGAGGCTGAGCAGATCTCAGAAAACGTATGCACCACAGCTCAAGGCTACTGCACAGCCATTGCTACACAAACAGGTGTTGAGCAAAAGTTTGTGCTTTGATGACATCAAGGAGGAAAGCGTCCGCTCCGCAGGATTAACTACTACGAAACACTTCAACTGCAAGATGGTGCACCTGAAGGCATTGCCTAGACGAGGCCATTTGAAGAGGCATTAGTCACCATCTATAACATCAAGGTTAGTTTAGGGGAAGTTGATCCTAAACAGTGTATAGAGAGGGTTTTCGTAGTGTAATAGGTTAGTGCTTGTGAAGGTAGAAATCGAGGATGCACCATGAACCCAAGAGCCTCTGAAGTGATTGGCCAAGGACAGACTGGTGTTACTGAGAAAAACTATTTGGAAGTTAAAGCTACAGTTTAGAACAAAATGTCCCATCATTATTTACAGCAATAAAATACATTAGACATCCTGGTAAAATAAATGTGCTGTAGTGTGTACAGCCTGAACACAGCTATGATATATGAATGGCTTGTGTGACCTATGATTAAAGCACATTTGCAGTTACTCCACTGAATCAATAGATGCAAATATGTTTTTAATTAATAATGTGCTATCTGCAGAATGGTTATTGAGTCATTGGTTTAGATTTTTACTTAATGGAAGGCACCCCCTATGAAGACACTCAGTGCAACCACCCATTAATGGATACTACCAATTTCAAAGCTGAAAGGAGGATGAATTTTTGAGAACCCCACGCCAGGAATTTTTTTTTTTTTTTCATGAACATCAAGGATCTCCATTAACATGAAGGAGAGATAACCAGCTATGTTCTCACAGGCACCAATTTGATCTATGCCTTGTACTGTATATTATAATAAAGGCCATTTATTTGCAGTGAAGTCCTCCCTAGACTTAAGTATCTGAAAAAAACATTCCATATATATTCAGGGATTCAAATACATTAAGTAGCTTGCAGATCCCCATGGCAGAAAAAGAGAATGGTGAAAGAATGATGATTTTTAATAAAAAATGTGCTTTTTAAAGTACTCCCAACACGACAGACACAAAAACCCATAACTACCGATCGCCTAGCAACCATAGCACAGAGAATTGCTATTGCACATGAAAAAGGAGTTCAAGATAGAGCAGAGTTTGACATGTAGATTGTTAATATCAATGCAGAACAAAACAATTCTGATGGTTTTCATATGAGAACTGCCCAATCAGTTTTCTTTGAACTTCTGTATATATTATTACTAGTACACACTATCAGGCACAAGAACAATGCCAGTCTTTCTATCTAACTGTATTATGAAAGGTTCTGTTTCATCATTGCATGTGTGATAGTTAATCCTTTACATGCCTTTTACAATTATGCTTGCATGTCAGCAGTTCTAGCTATATAAAAACAAATACAGGACTCAGCAAAGTGAGTTCTCATTTATTTATACTGTTTGATTATGAGGAAGGACATATTAAATTAATTAGTTGCATTCCAATATTGAACTGAAATACCAGCAACAAAGTTTTTATTTTTTATTTTATTACAGCCCAGGACTACTTTCACTCTGCAATATTGCAGCAAGAGTCTCACCCTCGTAGCCTCACAGGACTGCTTTGACTCTGCAATATTGCAGCGAGGGTCTCACCCTCACAGCCTCACAGGGCTGTCTTTGTACTTTTTCTTTACAAATACTTTCCAGTGTGAACCTCTGTTATGGAAAAACAGAATGCATTGCACTTCTGGCAGGCCCCAACTAAACTTGATTTGCATGAAAAGACTATTGTGCATTGCTGTGATGCAATCCCCACACAGTTGTCCTTAGACATTGAGCTGATTCCAATATAAACTTGGTATATGTGGTAGTTCTATGTACAACAATATTTAGCATGTTTGAATTTAATGAACCAAAGCGCTGTCTTATTGCTGAGGCATAAATCCCTTCAAAATAAACACAGCAGGGTCCTATAAAATACAGCCTAAAGCTGTATTCATCAAGCTTGGAGCACATAAGGGGTCCCCAAGATGCTTCCTATGATAGAAAAAGCCCACAAACCTTTCTGGAATATAGCGAAAGTTTTCATTTAAAGCAGTCCACTGGCAACTGGTTATTTGTTTGCCTTTCAACCTTTTCTGCCATTTTGAAGAGGATGTCTTTTGACTGTGATTTAAATATCTCCAAAGCCACTTGCAATTTCACAGCATGGCAGTCCTTGGGGCGGTTAATAAACACGAGAATAACACAATAAGAATGACAACATTGGATTGTTTGGTCCAAGGAAAGGCATTTCTGTTGACTGACATGGGATTAAATATGTTTGGAAGCATCTCATCAATAAGATAAAATAAAAAAAAAAACATTCAGTAGTGCAATGGACAGTTACCTTGGGCAAGTGTTTAAAATAACTATTGTAGGTTGTGTCATTGTGGCACTAAGCACATTGTAAATATATAAGTAATGATAAATTATATTTAACTGCTAGTACCATGTACTTGTAGTTAATTTTATTTAAAAGCCTATGCTTGTACTAAGATTGGCTGTTTTGTTAAATATTTTATATTAACACAGGCTGATGTGAAAGTATCTGTTAAGAGCTAAGACGGGTCAAATCTCTAGAGCTTTGTACACAAACAGGTAGGAATACTATAAAAGCAATAGGCAGGTATTAATGCATTAAAAAAAACTGACAAGCTGTGATCCACATACATGCATTACACTGTCACCGAAGCCAGGCATCCACGATCAAAGTATGGTTTAAAAATAAAATAATAATAAATAAATAATCATGATGAATGAACAGCAGCAACCTGTTAGGAACCGGTACATTTCAAATGAAGATGTTGGAAGTACATTTAAAAATCCAACACAAGCATTATTGTATAATCACTGTTTAACCTATGCTTTCAATCCAATCCCATTGGCTAAAACTATGACCACAAATATGCTTGCTGTTGCCCTCAAAACCAGTTAACAGTCTCTCATGTAAAGGTACATAGGCAAAAAAAAGATGTGCTCGCTATGCAGTCTAGTGCTCAGGTAGTTAAACCCATCTTTACATATACAAAACCAAGAAATCTTGGAAACTGGGAAATAAGTGGCATCTAGTGGAGAAAGGAATTACTTGTTTACATAAATTGTGAGTCGTCTCATTTAGTGCATCAAATAGCTGAATATCCTTAAAAAAACCCAGCAGAAATACATTCTTACCATGCAAATTCATTGGAGTAATCACACACATACAGCAGCACCTTAATCATTGCTGAGATAGAGGTCATTGTCGAGGGTAGCAGCTTCATTAAGATTAGAAGACTGTCCTGGCTGCCCAGGAAGCTAATAATCTTACTAAAAGCTAATTTTGCACAATGACACCGAATGACAAAACATGAAAATAGTATAGACATGTTACATCAACAGTAATTATCTGAAAGATTAGGTTTTAAATTCCACTTCATTGTTTGTGTTAATTGCTTCTCTCGCTCCATGTAGTTATTTGAATTGATCTGAAACAGTATCTTTGTCATGGAAGTGTTTGGTGTTGATGGTTCAATAGATACTGCTTGTTTTCAGTGCAGAAGGTCGCAGACATATAGTACCAGAACACTTTTTGAAGTTAAACTTCTCATAACCCACAAATCCTCTAGAGGTCTTCATGGGTATCTTCAATGGAAACATATTGCACCGTCTTTTATTTTGGAGTGATATGTAATTACAAAAGCAATAATACTGATTTGAACTAAATTATTGTTGATTAGAACTGATAGAGAGTAGCTCAGGCCATATAAACAGTGACTTTCAGCAAACAAATCAATTTTATTTTAGATTATTAGATTATTAATGAGCTCTCCTTTATAACACTACATGACAACTGAACTATATCATGTTTTGTATGGATTTGTCTCTCCTTTTCCTGTCATGCCAAGGTTATAACTGGTGAGTACAGCACATGTAGTGTTCATCTAAGTTGTTTTCCAAAACCTCACTATCCTGTATAACCTTGGGGTGTTTTCTCTTTTAGTTTGACTGTAACAAAATCCGAGGTTCTTCAGGTGAGACGTATCATAGGGGTTGATCAATGGTCACTACTAGACAGCAAACAGTTCCAGGTAATCCCCTGCCTAATGTTGCTCTATGTAATTGGCTTTCTAAAGACGTGGAAGTGAAATAACAGGATTACTCCCGGCCGAGTCCCTCAGCAGGTTTATCCGCTCTCTCAATTTAACCTGGATTAAAAATAAAAGCACTGTCAATCTGCTCCATAGGATATCCCTGTTTTATGTACCCTGCTGACCTTATCCGACCAACCAATAATTAGGGTTAATTACACGCAAATAACAAGTTTTGACCCCCAACAACTGTAAATACTGGAAAGACTAATGATACAAGGCAATTGGAGGTTTTAAATCCTTAACCCTTTCTCTCTCACAGACAGATGTAGTCATGTCCTTCATTTTTAGGATGCTTGTGGCCACTCTGGGTGGGTCTGAGTTCAGGTGTTATGTTTTCATAAACTTGTCTCTACCTTCCGATTATACATGCGGTCAGAACCACTTTCAATCCAATACTCTAGCCCCTAGTTACAGCATTTCAGCTCACTCATTATGAGTTGGGTTACTGATTGACCTGGAAAGAGGAAAGAGACAGAGAATGAGGTGTAAGTGATTATACAAATGTAACATCATCAATAATATTAAGTATTTCAATCCTTTAAACCATAAAATGAGTCCATGTTCTTCCTAGGACAAGTATAGTTTCCATTAATCTATAGATGCTGAATGACTCTTAAACTATAAACACTTGACATTTTGTCATAGAAATTTGTTTGAGGTTGGTTTACTGTTATGTCAAGATAATGTTACCAGAGGGGAAAAAAAGTTTAATTATTTATAGATTGATGTAAGTTAGTGTTTACATAAAACCGAGGTCCTATTTGTAAGTGACTCTGCAGCAGCTGTTATGATGCATAGTTTACCCCCGTCTCTTTAAGTTGCTTTGGATAAAAGCATCTGCTGAATGACTGCTGTACAGTTATTGGTGGTGAGTGCTTTGTATGGTATTGTCTCTGTGTATCTTTGTTCACATTGGTACCTCTTAGAGGGTTACAATAAATGTGCATGCAGCTGCGTGATTGTCTTGCACCATCTTGTTTCTGAGTCTAACTGGCATTACATGCTATTTCACACCAAAACTTTTTAAAGCTTTGTCTGAGTATGGAAGGTGTTATGAAAAAGCAAAAACAAAAACTTAAACTGGTTTTAGCTATGACATATGTGTCTTTATTTTACTTTTTTAATTTATGTACATATTTGCCTGGACTCACACTTGACATGGTGTCAAACTGTCCCTCACCAACAGATGCATCATTTCCATTGGTACATGTGTACACATTCATATTGGCATGTTAAGCAAAGAACCAGGCCTAAAAACACGGCATGTTTCTGGTTTAAATTATCCGCTGACAAAATCGTTTCCATACATTTTGAATATTGAACATAGTTCCTTTTTGGACCTACTGTATTGTTGGTCTTGTTGGCTAATTATATCTGTGTATGCTGCAAACACAAAAAGGGAAAATCTTTATGAATTATACTGGTCCCTGGTACTCTAAAGAAGCAGTTCTCTCTACCTGCAGCTCACTTGCTGTCTCTCGTTATTTTTGTTGTCCTGCCCTATGCTTTCCAATGCTGATCAATGTCTGTGGCAGAAATTGCTTTCTACACAAAACAGTCCCAGGTGGAACTATTATCAGTTGGCTCAGCCCTGGTATTGCTGTACTGTGATATCAATAAAAGGACCTCACTGTAACTAGTAATAATGTGTAGCAAGGATGCAAAAATAATAAAGGTCTCTTGTGTAGTTCTTGTATTTTGGTGCTTGTCTTAAGGATGACTTCAAAGAGATCCACTGTTTGCATACAAATATTTGTTTATTGGCATGATATGTATCTAAATGAGGACAAGATGTACTGGCTTATTTTGGATTCTAATCTTTTTATTTTCTTTATTATGCTAAATACTCCTTAGGGAATTAATCATCCATCACCTTATCTCTCTAAGCTTTGGAAATAAATATGTATCACAGCTGTAAGCAATCTTGGAAGAAGGTGCATTTTAGAATGAGATGATGTCCCAAAATACACTACGCAGTCCCTGAATTCTACCCTAAGGTCATTCAATGAATTACTCACACAGGTAATGTGATTTAATCCTACTTTGTAGTTGTCACATTGAGTTTTATTTATCTCTGACAAAAATGAGGTACTTTCATACAGAGGTGAAATGCATTATTTTGACAGCTACAAGCATATTGATAGTGTGGCTAAGTGTAGTGTTTCTGCAACAGTAAGCATTCAAAAAAGCAGTTTCCATTAAGCAAAGGGAACAGGAAGTTGACAAAGAGATGAAAGCATACTTAAGGTCTAGATTTGGTCATGTATAAAATAAATAAATAGACCAACAATAATGGCACAGCAGCTTGTTCAAATTCAAAATGGACCAGATTCTGTGAAGGGGTTTTCTTTATTTGAGGTTGTTGATACAAACCACATGTGATTGAGAAAATGGTGCTGGGGAATGTAAAAGAACTATGAAAATCTCAGTTTGATGATCTTTGACCTTGGAATACATAATGTATGCACAGGGTGGCATACATGTGGTAATTCAAAAAAACTAAATACAAATATTAAGAAAAATAAAACACACTGAAAAACATCAACTTAAAAAAAAAAAAACTGTGCTTGTACTATACATGTGTAAAATCTACAAATTCAAAAAGCCTGCCACCAGGAATTGGAGTTCCTACTGACATTTTTGCTCCACTGCACTAACACACTTCAGTTTGTCTATGAAATGTGGACACTTAGCCATGCACCAAAGGGTTTGAATACCTTGATGTAATGGGGTAGTGTCTTCCTTTAAAATCCAGGCTGTTGCTCTGGCATATCTCAGAACCTCGGGCTTCGCAAGGGCATATACTATCTCACCCATAAAGAAATAACTTTGCACGACAAAATCGGTACCATTTTAGTTTAAGTATCCATTATCAGTGATTATAAACAATACCAAAAAGACAATAGCAAAAGTGTATAATAACTGTATTTCAAAAGACAAGCATCTGCATATATGTGGTGATACAGGAATAGAAACACAAACAGACCTGAAAAGACATAAAGACTAAATCTATTATAACTGATTATAAAAAATAGCAAAACAAAAAAAAGCAATGGCAAAAGTGAATCTAATCATACTCTATAATGGTTAATACTATAGTTAATACTATATGTATAGATTGTTTATAATCACTTATAATGAATAACTGAGCTAAAGTGTAGGATCATGTAGTTCATGTTCTGTGTAAAAACAGTGATTTCGTTGGTCATAATCGGTGTTTATTTCATTTTCTTTAAGAGTTTGACATCTTTTTATTATCAGACTTTATTTTTTTGCCCTCTTTTGCAGGATTTGTCCATCTACTGTATGTTGTACATGTCCTTGTACATTATGTGCTGATGACATTGCTCATGATTTTGATTGTGTTTTATTGTCCAAGTCACGTCTGGATTGGGTGAACCCTTGGCTGTGTCACAACAGCAGCACAATTCCAATTCTGACTTTAAAGTGGCAACTGTTCAGCCAACCAACCTCAATTCAGACCTCATCTATATTCAATCAAGCATATTATGAACAGGTGCTACCCATTTCCCAGTCTATGTCAGACACCTAATAAATGAATCTGCCTAATATATGGACCACCCTCCATCGGATTCATACAGGTTACCCAGTGGTTAAAAAAATACACAAAAACAATAGCAAATATGATCAAATATGACCAGCTATAATTCAGTTTTAAATAGTTTACTGTTGCACAAGGCATTTCAGAGTATAAATACAGTGTCTGAATGGTTACCCAAGATATTAGTTAACAGTAAACTGATTTTTGTTTTCTTCCTGAAAATGCCGGATTAATTCATAGAGGTACTTTCTATCTCCTGGTCTCCAGTGGTCCCTTAAGGACTTCAACTCATTAAGAGAAACGGGATGGAAAGTCAGATATCAATCCCATCTACAATAAGATTAATATCTTTATTATACCAGAAACCAAATCCCCTCCCATACACAAGCTTCTATATTTTCAATATTCAACATTGTTTTTCTTATTATGTTATGCATTGAAATAGATTCCCATTTCCTTTAATTATGTCGATTTTGTTCCTATGCAGTGAAGAAACTATAAGTACAGTGCACTTTACTGTACCAAAAGTTAAATGAATATGAAACTCAGATATTCTGAAGCCATATACTTTACTGCATTATTACAGGAATATACTGTGTCACAATCTGATTCATATGTAATTAAATTAAAGAAGCAAGTTCTCAAGCAAATAACACAAATTACACTGAGGTTTATAACTGTATAGATATATAATTGCCCACTTGCTCTATATTTTGGATTGTTTACTGTTTTCCAACTATATTCAAATACATCCCATAATCAATGTATCAGACTGGAATGCAATTTAAAAATGTGTTGTTTTATTATCTGAAGAAGCCCCGTGTATGTGTGTTCCGTGTGTTCTATATGATTGTAATTTGTTGGACGTCATTGTAAACGAGCTAATTATAGCTTATATGGCCTTTTTTCCAATAAATTTAAAGAAGATTAATCGTTGTAATCAGGCTCCTTTCAAAAACTTATTTAAGTAAATCATTTTCTCACATAATTGAATACAAGTGTTCACACATTTAAATCCAGCATGAATTTATACTGGATACTGCTTTAATACTGTTAAATCTTATGCACTTCCAACAGGGAGCCAACTGCATTTCATTTTCACTAAAGTAAGTTGCTGTAAACAATCTCAGTGTGTTTCTCTATATAAAAAAAGGAGATCAAAGGTTAAAGACATCAAAGATACAGGTCCTGGTAAACAGCCTGGTTGAAATGCTCTGTAATGACACTGCCATTCATTTACTGTAGTTTATGGACTCCTCCTCATGCACATGTACTGCTTTTACTGATAATAGAATATTATATTATAACATAGATAAATCACATCTTTTTAAAAAAATTGAATGATGTGGTCTAGATACAAAAGCCACTCTACACGTATAACGAATATAAAAAGTGTGTTGGGCCTGGAGTGGTCAGAATAAAAAAAGGCCAATAACCATCAATTTTACTTGTATAGTATTAGCACTGTAATTTGAAAGGTATTTTCTAATTTTCACCAAAGTACAGTGGTACTGGAACAATTTTCAAAGTGGGGGTGCTGAAATTCACTGAACAAAACTATAACCCCTGCATATGATGGAAGCCATGCAAAGCCTGGGCGTGCTACTGCACCCCCAGCACCCCTAGTTCCAGCACCCCTGCCAAAGTAAGTTAATTTCTTGAAGCAGTAACAAAATAGTTAAGCAATGAAATTAAAAGGTATTTTACTGAGTAAGAACAAAAATAACAACATAAAAAAAAAAATCTTTGAGCAAAGCAGCTGTTTCTCAATCTAGAAAGTCCCAGGTGTGTCACACAGGGGCTAGATCCCAGAAAAGCTCAAAGCTGAGTCATCAAATCCACCCCCTTTTTTTACTGCAATTCACCACACAGTCAAGTATGACTCAAGTATAACAATTGTATTTTACTGTGACCATAATGCTTATTTTGTAACTGTTAAAAAAAGAAACTGAATCAATCCTGCAAATAACATTTTTAAGAAAGCAAAAGCATAGCTTTAGTTAAAAGAGAGGGCTATAGTAATATTTTGAGTCTGTGCGACTTCAGATTTAGAGTTAAACCTGGCTTATCATATTATTTATACGTTTTCAACTTTTGACTATAATTCCAGCTACCTTAAGTAAGTACAGTATTTTCACCGATTTAAAAAAAAAATTCCCTTTGTTACATATTCCTCCATGTACAGGATAAGCCTAATTTATGTTAGAGTAGGTTGTAATAGATCAACAGTAAACAGTAAGCTGTTGCAATGAAGGGTAATAGCTAACATGTTTAATATTATGTTGTGTATGCTTTCCTCAGTAAATCTTGCCATTCCTCCAGACTTCAAACAGCAGGATTGAAAACAACACATCTGCCATATCCAAAAAATGTTTTTAAAAATCTTAAGATGTGTTGGAAACTTTGTTTCCTTTAGCATTTGTACCAATCTCTCCTATTATAAAATAAAAACTGCCCAATAAGAAGGGCAGGCAGTGATCAGGCTATATCACCATAAACTGGGCATGTGATCGAGCAGCTACCACATTGCCTCCATTCCAAGACAGTGCCAGGCAAAAATTAAAAGCAACTGAGAACCCTTTGAAGTCTGTACCAGATTGTGACAGAGAGCGAATGAATCTGAATGAACAATTTCCCTCTCGACCTGTGAGGGCGCTGTACAACAGGATCTGTGTGCCTCGTACTGAATGGTTGGGCAGTTCATTCCAGGGGCAGTCGGAAGCCGGCCATTCAGGAAGGGGGCGGCGTCACAGTACCAGGAGTCATTGCCCTAGTACGATGAGCGAAGTTTCAGTCATGAATTGGAAGAGACCTGATTGAACTAGCTATCGAAGGGGGTGGGGCTGAGAGTACTTTAGGGGGGAGTGATGCCATAATCAGTTCCTTTGTTGAGGTTAATGGGAGGAAACGAAGACTGAAAAACAGTGAGTGAAGTGCTTTTGTTTGTTAGCCGTAGAGCGAAGACTCAGCATCAGGAAAAATACAGTGATGCAAAATACTTTAATTGACAAAAATACAGAAATAAAAAGACATGAGGGCCAAACAAAAGGTACAAACACAAAACAAAGGTTTCAAAAACAGTTTGACCTTGTTTTTTATTAGTTTAATTTGTTCGTATATATATATAGAATATATATATATATTTCATAAGTCCTGGTGCACTTACACTCTGTGTCTCTCCAAACCAAACCAAACCAAGCCAAGCCAAGCCACCCAGACAAAGGATTCCTCTTGGCTTTTACAGTCTGTGGCTGGTATTTGGCAGGGAGGAATTTAACTCCCTCCCTACAGATCCAAAACAAACAATAGTACAATTACAACAATTAAGAAAATACACCTATATCTATACACAAACATAAATAACAATAATTATAATGAATAATATATCATATAAAGGGCGGGGCACCCCATCACAGTTACCAATAACTGTGTACATTTGTCTTTGCCAGACGGCTACTATATGCATCCGGGAGCTGCCGCTTCAAGCCAGTCATAAACCCAGACTTCACGACACCTGTGCACAAGCAAGCACCACTGAATCAAGCACCGCACCTACAAATAGAGCACGCACTATCCGGAGAGGTGTCCGTATCTGTGTTGTGTGTCTGTGTTTTGTATTATTATTTTGGAACTGCAACAGTGAACTTTGTGTTTGTCCTTGTCTGGAGTACCTGCATCACCTTTTCACCTATGCACTGCAGCCCACTCATTCACACAGATACAGTATGAAACAGTTTTCAATTAAAAAAAGGAATTAATTTTGAATTATTGTCAAATTTACCATCAATGAAATGTTGAACTGTTACAACTGAAACATTTCAATATGCATACAATAATACCCTGGCTTTCAAAGCTAGGCTATTAGAATTATACTGTGAATAATATTTATAATAAAGCTTAATCATATATATATATATATATATATATATATATATATATATATATATATATATATATATATTTACTTTGACAGCACAACTTGTCTGAGCAAAATTGAATATTTATTTTAATTTGAAATACAAATGCAATCCAGATTTACAGTTAAAGAAATTGGTAAGGGTGAGTAAAATCAGACTCTAAATGTGAGAGAGATACCTCTTGTTTTCCAGAACCTAAAATTCGAACATTTACAGACATTAAAACTTTAACCAATTTTCAAACCTGGTTGTATTCCAATCCTATCTGAATCTCTGGTGCATGCATGCCAATAATCTACTATTTGTTAATGAAACTACTAATAGAGGTAATAAATCAAAACATTACTGCTTTTCATATCTATGGAAGCAATCCTGAATGTGCTAGTCCCCATGGACTCATGAATTATCACAGCAAAGCGCCAGCAGTAAGCGTCTCTGTACTATAGAACCTGAGCAATATTGTAACTGCTTACAGTAAATATAACCACAAAAAAAAACCCTGTTAATTAGCAGATTGTTCCATGGAGGCAAGAATCATTAATTTGCACCCAAAGTCTAGGTATGATCTGATTACCCAGAGAATTATGTCTAAAGGTCTCTAATTTAAGTAAATATTTAGAAGACCTGGTTTAGAAAAATTAAAACAATCATATATATATATATATATATATATATATATATATATATATATATATATAATATATATAAACCATTCTGTTGTAACCAGTTAAGCAGTTCACAGTAGGTGCTACAGACCAATAAAACAGGCAACACAAGTGGATCCATCCATGGGGAAAATGATGCAGAGGGGCACTGGCATATCATATCTATTTGATTCCACAACGGCTTTTATCTTTGGGATAACATTACCAAGAAAAGCATGAATTATTTCCAGGGCAGTTGTATAGCATCCAGGTCAATCTGCTATGGAAATAATGTTATCATAGCTCTCCCTACAGTATAAGGTCAACCATGTTCTCTTCTTGCCCCCAGATATGCTGCTGATACTGTACCTGTCATTTAATTGCTCCACAGTATATCTCTTCTCTGCTGTACACTAAGCGGTCTTCATTAAATATTAAGTAGCAGGGTTCAGAAACATATAGAGTTACACGTCCCCACATGATGTTACAACTGTTTAAATAATGTACCTGTCATTTTTCTTTTTATTGTTTACATCCCGACAACTTTTTACACTTATGCTTTTAAAGTCTGTTTCAAAGCTGTTTTTAAAATGGCTGCTCTAGTGCACTGATAGTTTTAGGATTATCGCCAGCATTGTCAAGCAGGAAACACAGCAATAGCGATCCATGATGTGGTACGGTAAAGACAAGCCTGAGTACTTGATGTTTTTTCTTCTTTTTTTCTCCTGCAGTGATTTAGGGGACAGATCTCAAACCCTAGTGCACCAGAGCGACCATTTTGAAAACAGCTGTGAAACAGACATCAAAGTATAAGTGTAAAAAGTTGTCAGGCTGTTAACAATGGACGAAAAATTACCGGTCCATTATTTAAACAGTTGTAGCAACACGTGGGGACATATAACGATATATTTTTTAGAACCCCACTACTCTCTTTAATCTCTTAAATGTGGTTAGTTGTATGCAATCAGGTGAGTCTCATTTATAAAGGTAATGATATTATCTGTTAAATAAAAGATATGCCAGATTGTGTTTTCTGTGCTGTTATTTTGACATGTAGATTTCGCGGTCACCATCCACAACCATCAGAAAATTCATTTGAACAGCTTTGTGACTACTGACTGAGGCATAAGGGCATCATCTTATATATATCTTCGGGAGAGTCTTATATATATATATATATATATATATATATATATATATATATATATATATACATATACTGCGACTTTATAGCAATACTGGGAAATATATAACTAGAGATCAGCGGTTATTTTTGGCATGTTGACTGCTTTTAGAAATCAAAAGAACATGTAAAATGAATGCTATGAGTCAATGAAGCCTATTTATCTATCAGGGGATTCATAAGTTAAGGAGCTGCTCTTGAATCCTACTACCATTGTATTGTAGAGATTCTTTCATTTCGACAGGCCTTTGGTGAAATTACTTAATTCTGTAACTGTACACATACTGCAATACTTTAGTATCGCAGTACGTGTACAATCAACAATGCCTTGTAAACCAGTAATATATATATATATATTATATATATATATATATATATATATATATATATATATATATATATATATATAGCAATACTGGGAAATATATAACTAGAGATCAGTGGTTATTTTTGGCATGTTGACTGCTTTTAGAAATCTCCTCCTGCTAATATGGGGATGCAAGGGGTGTATAGTAAAGAAGCACATGATTAGGATATTAGCTGGAAGGGAACTAGAAGCTGCAATGCAGCCTGTGCGTGACGTGATTGCAAATATCCGGCACACAGAGAGAAAGAAATGGCAGGGAAGGCAGGGCTGCAACACTCCACCCTGTGCACTGCAGATACAAGCCTAATTAAATCACAGCAGCACCCTATTGCAAGGCTATTAGTTATAGCGCTATACATAAAAATAAATAAATAAATAAATAAAGCCGCTCCAGTAACCAAGCATATGCTTAGCGTCACATTTACACATGTTAATAAAACATTGATTCTATGTTCTTAACTGTTTATACCATACTCACTACAGACTTATTCTCTGGCAAAAAAAAAGGTAAAATTGTACACAGAAACTATTATATTTTCCTTTGAATAGGTTTATGTCATACCTACATCTATTGTATTGTAACAAAACACAGTTGAATCCATAGCCTAATTTAAAGCTCACGTTAAAATTAACCCAGAAAATGTGAAAAAACAAAACAATCTTGAATACGTAACGCACAGGCTATACCAAAGGTAAAGCAATTGTAAAAAGGGACTTCTGCAACCCTTTAACTTACTAATAATTGCATCGCAACCCAGCGTATTTTTATATCCTTCAAGGTGGTGCAGTTACTGAATGCACTTTATTGTGGCACTGAGGAATCTTGTTTCAGTTCACAAATACACACCATTCTAATTCAACTGCAATTCCACACAACACATTCTGCATACTTAAAATGATTTAAACAAGAGTGTTATTGCCTGATGTGGATCTGTTATTTGCTAATATTTATTACAATTTTTTAAATGCCTTTTTCCCTTTATTATTGTGCACTAGAAATTGTATGTGTAACGGGGTGACTCAGTCAATTTATTTAGGCATGTTTGATTTTGTTATTGTAGTATATTCACGTTTTGATTTATTCACATTTTATTTAATGTTAGTTTGTTTTTATTTTATCACTTTCTATGAGCACATTTATTTTGATGCTTTACTTTGTTGTAGATTTGTACAGATCTCACACTGCTACATTAATGCTCTCCTGTTCTCAGCCGTCATAGGTGCTAATTGAATAATTAGAAGAAGCTGAGCACCTGGTATAAAAGTTCCTGATTTCATCCATTCGAGAGATTGGATTTTGTCGTTGATGTGATTGTCTGGAGTGGAGGTTGGACACACAGCCAGCAGGACCGAAGGAATTCGACTTATGTTTGGCCGTGGGTTGGGGAGAAAAATGAAAGAAACAGCTGCCAATATTTAGAGCTCGGCTGCTGCTGTGCTTCCTGTCTCACTCCTTGTGTGGGTGTGTCTGTTTAAAACAGATTTAGAAATGTAAAAACTGCAGTTTCTCACATACGGTGGCAGGGTGGGAAAGCTCCCCCTGTTGACCCAGCTGGGAACTGAAAAAAAAAAAAGATACAAGAAAATGTCAAGCCGAGCTAAGGCAACTGCACTTTTGTGGGCAGACAAAAGTTTTAAGGGACTGGGTATACTAGCACCGAGAACTCCTTGCAAAAACTGAGTGAGAGTTGTTTCTACCGAAGCCAGAATTTCCTGCGCTGGAACGGGAGTTGCCTACACTGGAACCAGAGTTGTTGTGTGCAGAGCCAGAGAGACAGGAGCTGCTGCTGTGTGCAGAGCCAGAGAGACAGGAGCTGCTGCTGTGTGCAGAGCCAGAGAGACAGGAGCTGCTGCTGTGTGCAGAGCCAGAGAGACAGGAGCTGCTGCTGTGTGCAGAGCCAGAGAGACAGGAGCTGCTGCTGTGTGCAGAGCCAGAGAGACAGGAGCTGCTGCTGTGTGCAGAGCCAGAGAGACAGGAGCTGCTGCTGTGTGCAGAGCCAGAGAGACAGGAGCTGCTGCTGTGTGCAGAGCCAGAGAGACAGGAGCTGCTGCTGTGTGCAGAGCCAGAGAGACAGGAGCTGCTGCTGTGTGCAGAGCCAGAGAGACAGGAGCTGCTGCTGTGTGCAGAGCCAGAGGTAGAAGCCCTGCCATCTCCAGTTCCAGAGAGAGAGAAGCACTGCTATCTCCAGAGCATGAAAGGGAGCCACTATCGTCTCCACATGCAGAGAGGGAGGAGCCACTTTCGTCTCCAGATAGAGAAGGGGAGGGGCCACTGCCGTTGTGTTGAAAGCCAAAGGGACCTGGGCCCATGCGTCAGGAGCTTCTAGCGCTGTCACTGCTGGGGTGTCCCGTGCTGCTGTAAGCACCGCCACTGCTGTTGTACTGTTTTGTTGCCAGTGTCGCCAACAGCAAGCCTGGGGTTTGTGCCACTGCTGGAGTGTCACAGAGACGGCCGAAGTGGGCGGCGTCAGAACCAGGAAAGGTAAGGCAATACACAAAACACAGGACGGATGAAATGAAGTGATGAAGACGCCTGTTGGCGCCGGTTTAATACAAAATAAAAGGTTTACACAAACACGAAAAACACAGGACACGGCACTCTACGCCAAAATAAATAGACAAACGAAAACAGACTAAACTTAACAAAACGGTGCACGCACAGACACTGACAAACACGGTGAGCGGATACTTTCTCCTCTTATCATTACTACTACTACTACTACTACTACTACTACTACTACTACTACTACTGCTTATTTCCTCCGTCTCCAATCCCGTTCTCCGCTCACCGAACACCCAACCCCAGTATGTGACAACGTGCATCTATATATACTATTGTGCTGGGATTCAATTACCAATTAATTATTCACTTGAATCCCAGCACGTGAATTAATAAAGTGCAATTCCCCGTGCTCACATATTACTACATTTTACTTGCACGTGAAGTGCTGTGCAATCCTCGTGCCTAAATACACATATACATTTTTAAACACTCGTGTTACACAGACCCGTTTATATCCCGTGTACCAATGTCTATACACCAACATTTAAACACACCACACGCAACACATAACAGATAATATACACAGGGGCGGGCACTTTGTTACATGGAGCTATTCTCAGAAGAGGAGCCCCAGGAAGGGACAAAGGGAACATTTGGTTTAAAGAGTAGGCTGAGGGTTACAAGGGCACCTACTTAAAGAATCCCAGTAGAAAGCATTGAGCTAATTTTAGGGTAAGCTGGCATTAGCATTCCCTCTCACCCACCTAGAATGGCCGTATTTGTTGTATACACTCTAATTTGGAGGCTTTAGGAACCTGGGGGTTAGGAAACATCTACTCCATCTTTGTAAAGGTGGCTACAAGAGGCAGCCATCTTAGGAAAGAAATAAATAATTATTAGTTGATTGAGACACCTGTGCACACTTAGCCCCTGCATAAAGAGAAGGGAAACCCTGTGGACAAGGGAGAGCGAGGCTAAGGCCTGAGAGAAGCAGGTTGTTCTTTCTACCTTGCACTAGGATAGCTGTAGCTTGGGTGCCATTTTGGTAATTTGTGTTAGAGTTTGTTTTGCGTAAGAGTTTTGTTTAAACCTGTTATTTGTGAATTCATAAACGTGCACAGACATGCTTTAACCTGCACTTTCTGAGTCTGGGTTTGCTATTTCTGCTGTTGACCAGCCTTTACCGCCAGTCGTGTTACCGCAGTGTGTATATAGATATATAGATATATAGATATATATATATATATATATATATATATATATATATATATATATATATATATATATATATTAATGGTACTTACAGGATTTTGTTGAATTAAACCTTGGGTTTATCATATTTATAATAATTTATTAGTGGGAGAGGTTATAACTTTTCAGCCTGTAATTTGAATATTTAACAGTCAACCAAGCACATCTACAGCTTGTCTCGACTAATGACTTGATTACCTTCTGTGCAATGCATTGTTAGTATTACAGCAGCTGTGTTGTTTATAAAGGGTTATTGACTTGCATAATAATACTTGGTGGTACTTGTAGCAGAGCAGAAGGCATGATAGATTGTATCTCTGTATCTTACGATTTATAGTACTGGTAAAAATACACATTTAAATTAAACTAACACAGAATTTTCATTTTTCTTGGCTCTGTATTGTTTTATATAGATTACAAATGGAAACCACATACATTGAAATGATTGAAATGACAAATAACTTTACATCTTTAAATAATTAAATAAGTTCATGTCTTGTGAATACGGGCTATAGTTGTTTTTAATGCATTAAGTGTAAAAAGAAATGATCTCTTTAATGGCTATCTTAATCCAACATTCAATCTACCTAAATCTTATTAACATAGGGCTAAATCTAACAAAATGAATACTAAAAGAAATGTAATACATTTAATTAGTGATGTTTCTCAATGTCTTTTATGAATGGATTTTTTTTTTTTTTCAGAAAGGAAAGTTGTACTCAAAGTTACAAAAGTCAAATTAAACAGCTTAGACACTTAATGCAGAGTTTTGTAAGTGGTAGTATGTTGTTTCTTTATTTGTTTTAGAATTGTAATGGATGGTGTTTTTTTGTTTTTTTGTTCAGAAAACAATGTGCCGGTTATGGCTTTTTTGCATATAAATAAATAATACATAAATAAATATTCAGTTAATGATATTTGTAACATTGAAAAATGTGTAATTATTGCATACAGTGCAATAATAAATGCACAAAATGACATGTACAGTACACTTCTTCAGTTTGTAAAATGACTTTAGAAATCCCTGTTGCAGCCCTTCCAGCCCAGTTCTGGATGTGCTGTTTTTCACAATGAATTTGACAGGCTTTTCTGAACTGTTTTCACAAGTACACTAAGGAGAACATGCATTGCAATGTATTTCATTTGGGAAAAAACTAAACGGTTCTGTTTTAATAAGATATAATTCCTCATTGTTGAATGCTAAACTTAATTGCAGAAAAAAAACAATATTGACATTAACGGCCCTGCAAGCAAAGCTAATTAAATAAAGTGCTGTTTATTTGTATTAATACATTAAATAACTCATGAGTTAAATCTATTTGAAAAGGGCCCTATATAACATGTACTGTACTTTGGAATAAGTTATAAGGATTTTGAATATGATATGTGTTGGCCTGGCCTTGTAGGGAGCGACTGGCTCTTCATGACTCAGCAAGTGCAGCTGTGGCCTCGAAGGGATGAACGAACCTTTGTTTCTGCGTGGAAAATAGTTTTGTACCAAAGCATAATCAAATCAATTGAAACTGGCTCTAAAACCATTTACTTTTGTTAAAAGTGCCATGCTATAACTTTAGGTAAGTGTCACAGAACACATAATGGAACACATGGGTTTTTTTTCTGATAAACATGCACCTTGTGTGGGGCAGTGTACACATTGTTCCAGTTAAACTGTACCAGCTCTTATTGTTTCATCAGCCCTCCAAGCTCTGAATCAATGCAGAGTTAATAAACTCTTAAAATTATCCTGTACATAGTTGGTGCACATCAGCATTTTTCAATCACCAGTCTTCTTGTTCGACCTTGTGATGCATCGGTATAGCATTTTGCTGCCTGTGAGATTTGAGCAAAACTCATTGCATTGTTCTAAAATGTAACTTCTCGTTATCTGGGTTTCTGCTGACATTGGTTAAGTGAAGAAGAAGTAAATTACGTAAGCTAGCTGTATATCTGAACTGTACGAAGTAATTTCAACTATAGTTGATTAACTTTACCTGAAGAAGATTAATTATTTTTGAGAAGAAATCAAATCTCTTACAAAACAGAGCTCTTAAAACCTACTAAAGTGTCAAAAGGGCTGTAGCCAACCATGAAAAATGACCGAGGCTATTGTGATTGGCCAGCTGCGAGTATCCTTGCAAACCGCAGTCCTATGAACTCGACAAAACCCTCAACTCAACTACCAGTGTCAATCAAGCACTGTCTGAAATAAACCTACAAGTATCCCACTTCAAATGCAAAAAGGTTTGAAAAGCATTTTTATTTGTGGGAAAGCAATGTGTAAAAGGGCCTAAATAAATCATTTTTATTATGATTTTAATGGTGGTTTGTGGCTTGAGTGCCTCACATGGCTAGGCCTTGGTTATAAGGATATAAAACACTATATTGTGATAAAAAAATAACTAGGATTATACAGGTCTGCCAATGGTTGTGGGGTTGGCTGGTGTTGGCATAGGGGAATGCCCTTTCAGAGCTTGTGTTAAGCTTGTCTTGGGAGGCTTATGTCGTGTTGAGCAGCCTTTAATAGTGAGATGCTGTACAGCTATATGTAATTATATTTGATTAAATCTTAGTATTGTACCAATGAGAACCCTCGGAATGATGGCTAAAAGGAACTAATTAAAGACCGTGCTTCTGTAAAAGCCAGCATGTAGATTGTTAGTATCATTTTGAATACCATTGTGTATACCATTGAGTACATCTATTTTCTACAAAACCCTAAAGTGGCAAAGTGTAAGAATAAAAGCTTAACAGCTTTTTTCTGCTCTGTGCTGCTGGAGTAATAAGACCTTTGTTGTTGTTGTTGTTTTTTTGTTTTTTTTTAACTCTTCTGCTTTAGCAGGGGAGAAAAAGGAAACAGTAATGTCTTGAAATGATTTTCAACTTCTTCTTGTATTGTATAATGTCATACAGTATGTCTTGATTTAATATAAACATCAAAGCTTGGTTTTACCACTTATTAAATACATACACTTTCCAAAAGAAAGAATATACATCATAAATAATACTGGACATCAAAACAAAAATTGAATATTGCCTTCCAGTTTCATTTTCAAATAAGTAGTATTGTTAGTATGAATTACTATTTTAATTGTTACATTTACTGACATTCAATAGTGCAGGTGAAAGTGAAAAGCTGCAAATGAAAACAAATATATATACATATTTTCACGGTTATTATAATACTTTAACAAACTTACCAAAGAATAGTCCAAATATTGTTTAAAAATGTATTGTGTAGAATGAGATGTATGGAAAGTGATAGGTCTACAGTAAAATAAATGGGAACTTAGCTTGCCAGCTCTACACGGACATTTCCAAAATAAAGCTCACTGAAAAGCAACTGGTTATAATACGAACACCAAGCAATGTTTACAGACAGGTAAACCATGTTAAAATTGTCTAAAAATGCATTTGATTGACAGATAATAACGCATACAAATGTAATTTAAAAATTACTATAGATTATAGTTAACACAATGTACAGTAAATCAGGGACATAAAATCAGTGTGTAACAGTACAGGTATGGAGGCATGTCACACTTGATCTCTCTGCCATGTAAAAATTCTGTGACACTGTCAACGATGACCTTTTTTTATTTATCCTTTTTTTTTTACAGCTGCTTGTGAGATGGGTGGGGGGTCAAATGAATCAGTGACAGGAAATGATGATGTAAATAATACTTTCATTTCAAGATATAAAGCATTCAGGGCAAATATGCTACTCTGTTGCAAGCATCTGACATAACACAATTGACATAACATGATCTCCAGCTTATTGCAGCATTTGTAATCTTATTTTGAGCAGCGAGTAAACACAGGCTATAAAATAGAAATATATTGAGGGCCACTTAGTGCTTTAATTTGGCTTTATAAATAGATGTATTTATTTATTTTTTAAATGTATTTTTATTGCAAACCCAACCAAAACTAAAAGAAGCAAACACAATGAGAACAAGAGATAATAGATTGCAACTTGATAAAATTTAAAAACATGCAAAGGAAAACACTACATACAGTACATAGGGCCCTATATATTTACAGTGTAATTACTGTGGGCACCCCTGCTATGACTCTGTAATGAATGTCAATTAGTGTTGACCTCCTTTGCAAAAAACTACTGTATTCAGTATTGAATAGAAGACAAACACGGAAAGATCTGTGTCTTTTTTACCATGGCAAATATTTTAAAAAGCAATTTAGAAAACAGGACATACTAGCATGCCATAAATCCTAAGCTATTATGTTATGTCATACACATCCTTTAACTGCTTTGCATGTTCAATTTTTTTTAGAGCAACACAAAAAACACTTCACAGCTTTGCAGATTGAGAGGACTAAACCACTTGCTAGAATTCTATTCTCCTTTGTTTTATACTTTTTTCAGCTATGAATGTTAAGTTGCCCACCTTGCCAGTGATACCAGTACGTAACATCCCCAAAACCTAAACACACACCTCTCAGGTTGCATTAAGATAAATGTCAGGCAAAATTAATGTGGTACTCTTATCTCCAGAGAGCTGTGTCTGTGAGGGGAAAGAAAAAGAAAACTTTTTAGGAAATGTACACTTCTTACCTTGAGACGAAATCTAACCTTTTGGATTAATTCTGGTTGCTTTAGCAGGCCATTCTGAAAATAACAAATAATGTGAAAGGATACATTCGTACACCTCCTGTTCTTGTTCCAATGGCCACGATTTTTTGCACTGGGTCGAAAGCCAAGGCAGTGGGCTGATATGGGAAGCCATGACGTACCGTCTGAAACAAAATGGAAATTCATATTTTGAATTTTTGTTGAAGGAAGCCAACATTTTCAATAGTCTTCCATTGTTTTATTAAGAACAATATTCTGATATTATTGAAGAAGGACTAGAACAATATGAACTGTTGGCTTTAACTTCAAACTGGGGCATTGATTCTACCCATCACTTGTTCTCAATAAGTTAAAATGCATAAATAAAGGGGAAACAATGGCAAATTAAGATAATGTGATGTCCCCCCTTTTTTTTTTTTTTTTTTAGCTGACTCTTGGAAAAGTGTTGATTGTAACTTGATTGAGACTGTGATTCTGTTTCATTGATAATGTAAAAAAAAAAAGGCAGCCCCTTATTTTTAATTCAAACCAAATGCAAATAGCGAGAAGAAACTATTATTTGCGAAACAGGTTATAATATTTTTGCAATGAGTCATTAAGACTGTTTTTTTTTTTTTTTTTTTTTTTTGAAACAGAAGCATTGTCTCAATCAAGGTACAATCAACACTTTTCCAAGAGTTTAATTGAGACGGCTAAAAAACATTTTAAAAAAATTTAAAAAAGAGAGAGAAAAAACTAAATTGATCTTGTTTCACAATCAACTGCTTTTCCAAGAGTTTAATTAAGAAACATGACCAAAACTAAAAACTAAAACAGAGAGCCCTATGTATACTTTACTGTATATATAGACTTACTCTGCAGATTTATAACTTGACATAATGTAATGTGTACAGAGAACATATGAATGTTATTTCAAAGACATTATTTTACATTTGCAATAAATGAAGCAATGAAAATGTATGTGTGTGCGTAACTTGTTTTTTTAAACAGACACCTGAACCACATGGAAATCAGGACTAGTGATCGAGGATTCAGTCAAGGCTCAGGATTTATTTTTTTCAATACCGCATGGAAGTTAGAAACATCCAGATAAATAACCCTTGTGGATTGAACACAGAATAACACCAAAATGAAAAATGATATTTAATGACTGTAGTTTCAAACAAGTGACAAATAATTCTGTAAATTGGTACAACCAACTAAAAGTGTATGCTTCAAAAAAGGTATCCTTGTACCTGTTCACACAGAGGCTGCATCACTATATGAGCACCTGTGCCATTTAAATATATTGCAACGACATCTACAGTAAAATGTTTCTAACTTCCACACGGTATTGAAAATGAACATTCCCCCTTAAAAAAAAAATCCATGATCCCCAGAATGAATCCCCTATTCTAAATTCCATGTGGTAACACCTCATTATTTTGGACAACCTGCCTCTCTCCTGACATGTCTGGTTCAGCGAGGGACTATTGTACACACATTGTTGTGGAAAATTACATTTCTATAGAAAGAGATTTTAGTTTTCCCATTCCCACCCACTGGCTCACCATATATCCTGGTTCAGCCTCCCAGAAATTTGGTAGCCTTAATATTAGCGTATGTTCAAAGCCATCAGAAGAAAAAAAGCTTAGCAATTTACAGAAGATGTTATTATTCTATTTCCATATAAGAGAATAGACAGCTATGGCCAAAAGTTTTGCATTGCCCTAGAATTATCTAATTTTGCTTAGTAAAGTTGAATGAAAATGAATAATGTTAGTGTACTGTATATTGACATATTAAATGACATACCGCTTTGTAGATTTTTATATGCTTAACGAAAAACGGACAAAAATGGAAAAATACGACATTTCGAAATCAAATATGAAAGCACACGATTTCTGAAAAAAAGGCGTCACAAATCTTAACACATGTTACTCAATTAGAAGTAATCAAAAGATGACAATTATGAGTGTAACGAGTACATTTAAGCTACAGGAGCATGATTTTTACACAGATTCTGTAACTGTAAGCTGTAAAGCTGCTCCCAGGTCTGGATGCCCAAAAGTCAGCACTGAGCGCCAGGAGAAAGATACAAGCCAGATTGTACTATCCCAACAACAAAGCATCTGGAAACTGTCCATATCTGGGAATATTTTTCTGCCAAATGTACAGGATCCCTACTCATTTCACCCAAGAGGGCAGCTATGAACAAGGACTGGTACCTGAATACACTCCAAGACCACCTCCTGCAGCTCAGGACCATTTTCCAAACAGTGATTTCTACTTCCAAGGTGACAGAGCTAAAGAAGTGAAGAAATGGTTAGAAGACCACAGTATCACGCCACTGCAATTATGGCCTGGAAATTCGTCGGATCTCAATCCTATTGAGAATGTTTGGGGTCTGACAGGGCAGTCCATGCCTGAGAGAATTAAGGAAGTCTTTAAACAGAATGGAATGCACTGGATTTTTTTTTTAATGATGATACAATCCGAAAAATTTTAAGGTGATGTTAAACTTTTGTCCATAGCTGTACACTATACAGCTGTGTTAAACATATCTGCATGATCCCTTAACATTCTGATGGTATATACCTGTACTTATTTGGTAAATAACTCCCTGGATATTATTGCTGAAAAGATAAAAAATAAACACACAAGTTCAGCTTATCTTTGCTAAGTGTTCTAATTTGTTTTACATCATTTCATACATAGGAAACAGCAGATGACTTTGTAAAGCGATATGCTTTTCTTGGGTGTTTTGTCTCTGTGAAGCAGGAGAAAACCAAGAAACATAAAAAACCACAAATAAACAACCCAAAACCAAAATCTAAATAATGCACTTAGAGTAAATCGAAACCCATCACATCACCAAGTAGCCTACTGTGTGTTATTCCGTTTGGAATTTATTAATAAGGCAAACCTCTTTTAGTCAATTAGTCAACCTACTGCTAATTAATATCTATATATTAATATATATCTATATATATATATATAGATATATATATATATATAGATATATATATAGATATATATATATAATTTTTTATGGAGCTGTTTTGTTACCTACTTAACTACTATTAAGTCCACTGTTTTCTGTAGCCTCTTTTCTAACTATGCCCTGCATGGAGCTGTTTTCATGCTTGTTTTAGCCTTGCAAGTGGCCTTTGAGCATGAAGTGGGAGATGTAACAATCAGGGTGACAAATAAGCTGCTCATTATCCTTCCAGCTAAAAAGAATCTGCTTCACATTATCCTCTGATTTATGTATCACTCCAATTCGTGAGCTAGGGGAGCTCAAAGTCATGAACGATTTAGGTAAATTCAAAAATGGACAAATTAACAGAAAAGGACTTGTAATTTACAAGAGGAAGTATTGTGCACTGGGTCTGGGATCTACAGCTATGGCCAAAAGTTTTGCATCACCCTATACAATAAAATCCTTTTTGCTTCATAGTCGAATGAAACCTTCTGAATAATGTTACGGTAACATATTGAATAACATACCGATTTGTTGTTTTCCATATGCTTAATGAAAAACTGAAAAACTGGGACATTTCAAAATCTAACATGAAATGCTGTACTACTACTAATCCTTCCAATAGACTTTTGCGATATCATTGTGCAGTTACTTTGATTACATGATGTTAAACAAAATATCTAAATTATGTTCATATATATATATATATATATATATATATATATATATATATATATATATATATATATATATATAAATGATATCGCAATCCTAAAATTACAGATAATGCAAATCTTTTGGACGTAGCTGTCAAGGTTTCTTCACACTTGTTGTATTCTTGCACAGTGTTCATGGGTTGCAACCATTTGGAACTGGGGTAGGCTTGAGGAACAGAATCGTAACCATTTTTCATTATTATTCCTTTAAAATCCAAGCATTACAGTAACATTTTCAGCTATGCAACTGAGTTATGCTTTAACAGCTAATGGGTCTATTAAATTGAAGAAACAGGCTTGTAACGAGGAGGTCCCTGGTTCAAATCCCAGCTTAACCATCGACTCATTGTGTGACTGTGAGCAAGTCACTTAATCTCCTTCTACTCTCTCTTTCAGGAGAGATGTTGTAAGTGACTCTGATGCATAGTTCACATTTTTTTGTAAAGCGCTTTGTGATGGTGGTCCACTATGAAAGATGCTGTATAAAGATTATGATATTATACTGCAATAGATGGCAAAGTTTCCTTATTTTAATGATTTAACAATTACATTATTCAGATTCACCATCATTTAGATCCACTGAATTGATCCCAAGATATTTTAATTTTTTTAAATCATTACTACTTGACAGCCAAGCCCTATTGAGACTTTCCTGGTAGGTAACCATTTACTGTACATTTCAACATAGCGAAGATAAGAAAATTGATTTAGTTCCCACCTCAAGAGGGTATGCAATCTATTATACATAAAACACTACCATCTTTACTGGCATGTAGAACTGTACGCTTTGTGGATAGTACTGAGTGCATTAAATATGTATTTGTCTTGATTCTTTTATATGTTTTTCCTATTATTGTTTTTAGCCTTGGACTTTCCTTCCAGAAAGGCTGGACAATGTTCCTATTAGTTATGCATGAGATGTGCGATTAATTTGTATGGTCCAATGTAAACAAACAAATTCCTGTCTGGTCTCTTCATTGTTCACTGTGACAGATCAATAACAGTCAAGAATAATAGTTACAGAAGAAATATTTTCAAAAATTCTAAAAAGTAACAATGAAATAACCTTGCCCAATTGGAACCCACTTGTAAGTACATTACTTGCATCAATCTCAAGTAGCTACCAGGAAAACTACCTTAAATCAAACCCAAGTTAAACACAGATATGCACCTTTCACCTGAGGAACCACAAAGCAAAGCGAACACTGCATGTCAGCTGAGATGGCACAAAACTGATTCATCACAGCCACCCTGCGTACCTGGGAGTGACCCTAGACTTAGCACTGACATATAAACAGCACTGTATGAATATCAAGACTAAAGTGGGTACACAGAACAGCATTATGCAAAAACTGGTCAGTTCCAAGTGGGGAACCCAACAAATCACCCTATGTAACACCGCTCTAGCAATCTCTTACACAACACCAGAATATGCCTGTTCTATGTGGGGCCGATTATGAATGTTGACATCGCTGCATCGTCACTGGGTGCCTTAAGGCTACCCCGGTACACTGCCTGTAAGCCCTAGTTGGAATTTCCCCACCAAACACAAGAAGAAAGATAGCAGGAGACAATGACCATCTAAAACAAGAAATTGACAACTGCCATCCACCCACGCCACAAACACAAACATGTCCACCAATGCCTATCCTCAAGGAAGAGCTTTTTCGCCATGACAGAACCACTAATAACCTCAGAGAAATCTGCCAGAGAGAGCCTCTGGCGGAAAGAGTGGGATTAACTTGGGGACAGATCAATATAATGGAGCGACAGAGCTATTCTACCAGCAGAAGAGATGGCATCTGGAGGCTCCCATCACTGGTTGTCCTGGTGATGCCTAAATAGACTTTGAGTGCAGGTTGGGAGATGTAACTCGCCAATGAAAGGATTATCCGTAAAGGATTATCTAATAAAAGGAACTAACCTATATATACTTATTGTTGCATGCATGGTGTTGGGGATCAGGGCTGGTAGGTAACGCAATCTGAAAAGACATAAACCCAATATACGCTCCTTGCAAAGGAGCCAGCTCTTTTGTACTGCAGTATCAGTGCTATGATTCAGTGCGAGAGGTCCCAGGTCCGCATCCACCCTCCGCCTGTGTGTGGATTGCCTTGCCTTGTGTGATATGCCTGCCTGCGTTAACCAAGATCACTACAATATATTACTATATACCATGTAAAGTATATCAACAGTATGTACAGAATAGTATATAATAATAATAATAATAATAATAATAATAAATAATAATAATAATAATAATAATAATAATATAGCTATATATTTATATTAAGAAAGATGGTTTAACTGATTATACCCTGATACAGTCAGGCACCATAAAGAGAGAACGCTGTATATGTTACTGTACATCTTTAAGAGACCAAAAAAACCTTTGTAGCTTCAGCCTGTATTTCAAGATATGCCAGTATAAACTGCAGCTATATATAAACTCTGGTTTTAGGCACCACATCATAAATTGGATCTGCACCCATTTATTACCTGACACTTTTGATTTTCTGTTATATTTTTCTATGCAGAATAGCACAGCAGGTGTGATATTGGGCTTCTGCTATCAAAGTAGCATGAGTAATAGATAATGATATTTGTTATTTCATGAAAAAAGGACATATGCCGCCCTGCTTAAAATAATACAGCTGATCAAGCAGGCAGAGGAGGGGAAACTATTACCATTAACAAATGTCTCTTTCCCTGGAAAAACAACAATCAAATTCCAATGGATAGGTAACCTGGAACTGCCTTTAATCAATCAATAAGTCTTGTCTCAGAGCATAAAGAGGCATCGATCATGCACACTTAGGCATCGATTTAATTTTTCATCAGTCCAAGTCACATCCTTAATAATAATTCTGTGCCATATACTGTGGTACAGTAACTGGTTCTTTTATTTTAACCCATTGTGTCCCAGACAAAAAAGAAAACACTCAGAAGGTACTGTTACTGCAATGCCACAAAAAACATTGTCCTCTGCTATTAAATCATATGCAGTACTGTTCTGATGCATGTACTCAGTTGGAGGTCATTAGTAATCTTGTCATTTTAATAATTATGTACATTTTAGTAAGGACATTTAGAAACTTTAGCAAATTTAGTAAAGTCATTTCTGAAACCGTTATGTACTGTGTTTGAACTAAACTGTATCACATCTATAATGTTGTTCTCTTGATCAACCTTTTCCCTCTTTTCAATAAAAATCACAAGGGAACAAATAAAGAATAAACAGAAAACAAATCTAGCTGTATTTTTGTACTTGTATATTAAGAGTAAATCAGGATATATTCGAGAGATGATTGCCAGTATCTGTGAATGGGTTATATACTTGTTGCACGTGAACAGACCTCAGCATTCAGTCTTGGTACATTCACTTTGACTCATGCAGCTATTCCCTTATACACAGTAATACAAATAAATTATCACAAAATAGGCTAAAACCTGGACAGACTACGTGATCATGGTGCTATTTAACAGCAGGACCAATTATGCCTTTATCTGGTGAAAACCAGATTACTATATTGTGGAGTATAAATGGGGATACTATGAACACACCTTGTAAAATGAACACAGTATGACTTTTTTGTTTGTTTGTTTATAATAGCTATATCTGCAGTGAAATATCGATTTGTATTATTCCAAAGTTGTCAGCTGATATCAACACTAGCCTTCCAGCATTGACACTAGGAAAAAAATAAAAGTTAAAATACAAAACAGTTCTGAGAAATCCTTGGTTGGAGGCAATTCTAACATTGGCTTCCTGATTTCATCTTAGGCTCCATGCTGGGCAGGTTTGAAGCAGAAAAAGCAGGAGACATGACTTGCCTCAATGATCACTTCATTGTTTGTGGGTTAACAGAGATTGAAATTTAGCTGTAATACCATTCTACTGTAGAAAGGCTCCTGCAAGGCAGTCAGCAAGGAAATATGAAAATAAATGACAAGCATGTTTATATGTTTCAATATTCTTCAACTACTGGGATACAGAATAATGCAAGTAGCAAAAATACCACTACAGGTACATGTCCCAGTGATGTACTCTTTCTCATTGTGACAGGGTGAAAACCCTGCACTTGATGCATTCATAAATACTGTGTATTTTGGTGGTTTGGTGTTTTGTATTGTATTGTTGTGTGTGTGTGTGTGTGTGTGTGTGTGTGTACGTGTGTATATAGGTAGAGATAGTGTGATCTTGACTTGCTTGGGGTTAATTGATCCCTTGCTTAAGACCACCTGATCCTGATTTTAATGAATTAATTAAAATTGATTTGCCTGAAAGGCAGGTGGATATAAAAGGCTGCAACTAGGCTTTGTGCTTGGTCTTGTGGAGGCTTGGGCTTAGTAAAGAGCTCTACTGCTATACAGCTAACAGTTGAACCTTATTGTTATTATTTGTTTAAAATCATTACTGTTGTTTTATTTTGGTTGAAGTACTTTATAGCATCTCTGATTTCCTGCGGTTTTGGTTGATAGAGTTTGCAAGCCTTTTACACTCCTGTCAACACAGTCGAATAGCTCCTGCGTACAAAACTCAAAATACATTAAACAATGCCTATGGAGGTCTGAGGGTGTTTACAATCCCATCTTATACTGTTATGTATTCCAAACACGGTACACATGGCATGTATGTTATTTTAAATTCCTAGTAGAGAAAGCTTTTTTCAATTTCAGTAGTATTGTTTATCTGACACATTGCTGTCAGTGGTGTTGTAAGTGAATCCTAACTCACAAGGAATGGCTTGCTTGAAACAAAAAGTGCCTGCACTGCAGCAGTGAATTGAGATAAGCAAAGTACATAGTGTATCCCACTGGAGATGGCTGCCACTGGGAGTGAAAAATCCACTTCACTGTCCTCCTTTTTTTGAAGCAGCTTTTAATGCTCAAGATGTTTGCTCGTTCTTTGTTAGATGTCTATGGGGTATAGGCAAGCAGCTTAAAAAAATACACTGCACACAACTGGCTAAAGATTAGGACAGCAACACTTTTATTTAGACTGGCTTGCTGGTTAACAAAACATATACATACTATATCATACTAAAATGTACATTCATTCCCAGAGGAGGTTGATGCACACATATCCATCAGATTAGACACAGCAAGCATTCAGCAAAATATACGATTACCTTGAGGTTGCGTTCCTCTAATCAAACTGCTTGGTAGTACTGATAGCTCATCCACACGACAAGGGGTCAGTATTGAAACCACCAACCAATACCAAATACGGTGATGAGCAAATTCACTATGTAAAACAGATTCCACTTCCAAGTGATTGCAACAATAAGAAATTAAGATGAAATGACCAGTATACGTCATGATAAATATGTGTCAAAACAAAAAGACCTCACGATCAAGGTTATTACTTGCAGACGATGGAGATACAACAATAGCCAATGCGGCTATTAAAAAGATTAAAAAATATATATTATACTACTGTACTGTATTACAATGAAAAAGAATGTGGCTATAACGAAGTGTTTGTCATTGTGTAGCAATTTTCTACAGACCTATACGGTCAAGGTTTTTTTTTTTTTTTTTTAATAGTAGTGACAATTTATGAAATTCCCTATTGAAATAAACATTGGCCAACTGAAACTCTGTATACCTATTTTGATAAACAACCATCCAGAAAATTCCTATGTCAAAATTTCACTGGTTACTTTTTATAAGTTTTTCCTCATGGTTTACCTCTGTAACCTAATTCTAATATTCTCTATCCCATTATTTAGAAAGGTTCTGCTCCTGATTACTTCTAGGTATTAAACCTGTATTAACCTACTGTATAGAAAGTATATTTTGGAATTCGAAGAAGGCTGTTCATCTTACTGATAGATATTTACAATAATGCAATGCAAAATGGGTTTAAGGAGACATGATGTTCGTTTTTACAAAGCTGGCTAGGTAAAGACTGCAAACCGTTTATAAAACCTGCAAGCACATCTTTTAAAAATTGTAACACACTAGAACACAGCATACCTATTACCATCCTCTGCATGGATTGTATAAAATAATGATGTAGAATAAACTAAGCTGGTTCACATGTGAGATGCAGAGCAAACATTGGCTGGTTAATACCTTTTTAAAACGAGGAGCTGAAATATACCACAAAGGTCTCTTTGTCAGATATCTCAAAAAAAGTTGTTCCATTGTCATGAGAATATTATGTAGCATGCACATACCAAGCACATTCCTCATGTTGTAAGGAATGTTCATCCAAGACATGGTATAACTAAAAAGGGTGGATGAATTGCCTTCTCACGCTAAAATGACATGCAAACGTTTTTCAGTTCTTGTTTTTGCATGACAACAACTGTATTATTTTCAGGTTTGGTGATCGGATAGCTGATTTCTTTGAGGCTCCTAATATTAGAATACGGTCTGATGCATGTCACACTAGTGTTGTCCATAACACAACATATTTCAAATTGTTTTACGATGTTTTAATTCCTATATCATAGGTAAATCAACTAGGGAACAAGTCTGCATTCACCTTTCCAAGCATCACAGTTCATGCTCCCGCCTGCATTGATGCAGGTGCTCTGAATGAAATGAGTGATGTATGGGGGTGAGAAAAGGAAACCAGGATTGTTACAGGGAGGAGTGTGATCTAGATGCAGTGCAACCCTTAGAATACATTTTTTCTCTCTCTGGAATTAAAACCTATTATGACCCAAATATCTGTTAAGATTACAAAGAATTGGCCAAAATTGTGCGTCTGAAACCCAAGCTGAAATATCAGAAAAATGAAAAGTAATTATATATAAAAACACAAACTCTCTTAAGATAGGTCTGGCATTTTGCTATTTGTCCCAGTGTTACCAAATACATTAATGCTCAATTTTATACATACATTTTTAAAGGGAAAAAATATTTTACAAGCATAGAACATATGATACCAACAGCAGCCTTTATATAACATATATATATACATTTAATTTCAACTGTAAGAGATTATATATATATATATATATATAATATATATATATATATATATATATATATATATATATATATATATATATATATATATATATATATATTACTGGTTTACAAGGCATTGTTGATTGTACACGTACTGCGATACTAAAGTATTGCAGTATGTGTACAGTTACAGAATTAAGTAATTTCACCAAAGGCCTGGCGAAATGAAAGAATCTCTACAATACAATGGTAGTAGGATTCAAGAGCAGCTCCTTAACTTATGAATCCCCTGATAGATAAATAGGCTTCATTGATTCATAGCATTCATTTTACATGTTCTAACATTTTGCACTCATAAGACTAAATATAATTACAATTGCATAAAAAGATTGAAAACCTTCTTCATTTTAACTCAAGTATGTGCCCAGGCCACTATAATACAGTACCCATGCTTTATTACTGTAAGCATTATAACCTTCTAAAATGTACAGTGGCTTAGTGAATTGAATTTGGGGTAAAGAGAACTGACTCTACAGGAAGAAATTTGCTGCTTGTGGGAGGAAGTGCTATATTAAATTAGTTTGGTGAGCAACATGCAGTTCTCAGTTTAATCGTCAAATGGGACTCAAAAGAGAATGCCATAAAATGGAGAAGTGGCTGTAATGTTAATTAAAAAGTACAAAGGCGAAATGGATGCGTATGATAGGTGACGTAACTTTGCCCTGCATTGTAGTTGGATGCACACAGTGGAGCATGGTAAAAGACATGGTGCCCAAACAACAGTGCTCTGTGGTTTACTTTAGTGCTGATAGTCTGGCACCTTCTGCAAGCAGTGAAATCATTACAAGAAATAATGTATTGCCCTCACGTGCACACCACATTTCATTTGCACTAGAGGCTCATGAGATATAGACAGAGCTCTGGCAATATGCCTCAACAGTAGTGTCTTTAGAGGTATACTATATGTATCAATAGTTATGTTCTCTGCAGGTTCTGGAGAGTTTTGCTTGCCAGAAAAAAATGCAATTGCACATTCTCTCAGTTGTTGCAGAACTCCAGTGGCAAACAGTTTTTTTTTTTTTTTTTTTTTTTTTTTTTTTTCTTGAAATACCATGTCAACATTCAACCTGAAATAAATGTCAACTGAAAAAATCTTATTTTGAAGATGCATTGTTAAGAAAAAGACTTAACTCGATATGTTTGAACATGACTTTGCATTTTGATAACATCAGTCAAAATGTACTAGAGGGATATTTTTCCCATTGTTACTTTAAGGGGCACTCAGTAGCACTTGTTCTGTCTTGTTAAGGCTTGTCTTTGCACTGATGTGTATAAAATGCATTGCTAAATGTACTGGTGGGTATTGGAATTGAGATCGTAAAACACAGACTCAGATTTCAAATTGTCATTGTTTCAATCTCACACACCACTAAGAAATGTATATTAACCATAGCTGGTATATCTGAAAAAAAAGGAATCTGAATAAGACTGAATATGAGCATTCATCAGTTCATACATTGCAATATCTATTGGCGCCTCCCATATCTTCTTATTGCTATCAAACAAACGAGTCAGTAAGAAAACATTAGCTTTTTATAAAATCCTTACTTCAAAAGATAGCCTTCTAATAACATTGCACGCTATTGTTTGGGCTTTATCTATTCAAGTGAAGTAACAACACACCCCAGGAAAAAATAAATAAAAGTGATTTACAAGTTAATGAGTACAGTAATGCTGGGTGAGCAGTTGTAAAGACTTAATCGATTTTTTATAAGGTTTGTGCAGAGATGTTACACCTAGACAGTTAGTGTGATGTTAAAGTAATCTAATTATTTTATCAATGCTGTGATTTTAACAACATAATAAAAAATACAAAACCAACTGCCCTTACTGCATTAGTTTTAAATCAATGCGCTTGACCATATGACCTTATTAAATGGAATGCTATGCTAACTGCTGTTGTCAATAAGCAAAAGTACATCATCAGTTCTTAATTATGACAGCAACATCATCACTGGCTCCTATGTTCTGCTGCTTCAAATCTTAATCGAAAAACATGTTAACAACCCCCCCCCCCCCATTCTGAATGAATTCATTAAACAGTCTGTCTTGTTAGCCCAACTACTATGAGATTTATGGAACAAAAAATGTATGGCATATGACAATTAATTTCTTCTGGAAATCTAAAGTAACACATGTTCTAGTAGTTTTCACAGTTGCTACCCCCAAGTTAGTTCACAGAGTCTCTACAGAAGTGTCCAGTGAACTTGTTTAAACTTTATGTGATGCCCATCTAACAGGGTTTTCGTACATTTTCTCAAGGTCATATCTTGGGACTAGACTGAGCTTGGGACTCCCTGTTTGAATGTGTTGATTTTTTTTTAGGTAACTGCATTTTCTTCAGACATTTTTTAAACAAACTGGACCTGCCAATCTATATGCTTTCCATTAAATCGTTTTCTTCCCCTATCACACAGATATAACAGGAAGGTGCTTCTCATTCTGGACCTGTTACTTGTAACAAAATTGAGAGCTCAGCTGTGTGAACACATGTAGGAAAAGCTGGACAAGTCTGATATTAAATGGGCAGTTGAAATGTTATTAAATTTGGTTAAAACTAACAGCTTTAAGCTTTAAGATTAACATAGACATCAATGTAAACAAAACCATCAGACATTCTCACTGCATGCTGTATTGTATCAGTTACCAGACTAGAAGGAATTCTAATGGTCTGGATAATAATAATAATAATAATAATAATAAATAATAATAATAATAATAATAATAATAATAATAATAACGCTATGTAACACAAAGCGCCCATTTTCTCATTGGAAATAGTAATATTTTGAAATTTCACTGTCCTGGTCACAAAAGCAAAGTTTGTGGGGAATAATAGCCATTTTCTATACTTTTGAGGCATAAGCAATTAGGAAATAACACTTACTACCCAAGAAAAAAAAAAAAAAATTGTTACATGGTGTAATAATAATAATAATAATAATAATAATAATAATAATAATAATAATAATAATAATAATAATAACAATAAAGCTGAAATATCAGATTGTGCAATGTCAGGTTACCTCTATCATACCAGCTGTCAATCCTAACAGGCAATATTATCAGCTGCCACCCCCATGCACCTCATTAATCAAAATTTGGATTTGAACTGTATATAATATTAATATATCTTATGATCACAAGGGCTTACTTTGAATTTGTTCCTCCCTCACCTCAGAGACATCTGCCCAATCTTAAGTAATACTTGTAGACAATATTAAAGGTAAAGGTACAGGTATATAGATAGATAGATAGATAGATAGATAGATAGATAGATAGATAGATAGATAGATAGATAGATAGATAGATAGATAGATAGATAGAAACAAAGAGTATAATTTAAGGAGGTACTGTGCATATATTGGAATGCTTTTGTTTGTTTCCAGTGTAGGATGGTAACTTTTATTTGGTTTAGAAAGGGTACTGTAATATTATTTTTTGTTATAAGCCTTTGGGCATCATGCTTTTATATCTAATCTTAATTTTGGTTAAGCCTGAAAACTGTATGTTTCTCACATGAGTGCATTGATATGAAACCTAAGTCTTTGCCAGAATATATTACAAGGGATCACTCTAAAGTCTAAAGGTTTGTCATGTCATTGCATATCTGTGGTTTCAATTTTGAAGTCTACTACTCATGACAAATACAGGTTTTTGAAGAAGCAGAAAGAAGTTTAAAATAAGCTACTATATATTAGATCCCTCACATACAAAATGCAAAAAACAAAACAAAAAAACAAACATGTAAAGACAAACGTAGACAACTGTTCCACAGTTTGACTGAGATAGCATTTTATAACACAATGATTATGCCAAGTGTCGCACCAGAACGAGTTTTAAGTATAGGTTGCTATATAATCTTGTATGCTGCTACCGCAGCCATGTTCATTACAGTGTGAATACTTTACTTCAGTTCTGAAAATCCCTTTGAGTCACACAAAGTATCAGTACTCACTTAGAAAAATCTCGTCAAATCATACTGTAGTTCTAAAGCCAACAATTCTACACCAACGCTTATTCTGCAGTTTGGGCAAGGCTGAATGACTTATTAATGAAATGCTGTATATAATATCTTGTACCTGGGGAAACAGGCGACAACGCTTCAAATGTGCATTTGGCAGCATTTAAGACCCACTTCAGTATTGTTTTGAGCTTTGCCATTGTAAAAACTTTTACAAAGAACCAAATATAGTCTGAAACTATAATAGTGCTATGAAGTAATGTTACAGCTCACTGCCGCTTGTCCAGTTGTACATCTTTAAACGATAGGGTCAATTTAACCGAAATACAATGAACAGCTGAATGCACATCAAATGAATATAAGAAGCTGTCTGTTCTGCACTTTCACATCAATTTTCACCCGTGCAAGGGAAAATGACAAAGCTCGATGTTACATTGTGCTTGATAAACACGCTTTCGTAAAAATATCACATCTATCAAAAATAAAGAAATATAGATTGTTTATTGCAGTACATGCTGGTAATCTACATATACGTTATTTACATTTGAAAAAGCATGTTCAGGGATAGTTTCTTTATTCAGTGCATATTGTTGGTGTTGTATTTATATTCCGAGCTTCTATATGTTATCTGGCTATAAAAGAAAAATGGCAACCATGTTTGCTAATCAACCGTCAATTAAACATTTTAGCAGCTGTACGGCGTTGACTCATCATAGTCTGTATACTCCATCGAACCCTTGAAAGGCTCAAAACAAAACGCATGCATTTGCCTGCAAGTAAGTCATTGCAGTTGGGGCGTTGTTAGCTTATTCCACTCAGTTGGTTCTGCGATGAAAAACCACCCCTTGCAAGTTTCACTATTGCAACACAATAGGTAAGCCTACAATATTTTAACAAACCCAAACTACGGACCAAACCGTAAACCGAAACCGTATCAGAAACTTTGACAATCAGAATAAAAAAGGCAACAACCTTTACACCCACTACATAAGATATCTATATGTGACAACTTACCTTACAGATCTGAAAGTTTTCCGAAGCGAGGGTTTCTTGAACTTCTGTTTCCCTGGGAGTCACACCTACTGCAGGCACACCAGTGGTCCCACCTGGGCATGTTGAAGTTCCGCTAGCGCTGCCTGGAGAGGAGGCAGTCAACCCATCCAAAACCTTTCGAAAATTAAACTTCTTCATTGTATGTGTACAAAAATAAAATAAACGCTGTTACATTTATATTATAGTTTCAATTAAAGACGCAACAATGCTGTATTCACGTTCTGTGGTCTCCACTAATTTTAGGTATAGTTCAGAAAGTCGTAAAACGACCTCATTTTGATTAAATGAATACCCACTAAATAGCTCTTAATAATAATAACAATATAACTTATTTCAATCAATATGTAGGCTTTAAAAAAATCCAGTCACCGATCGCATATAACAGCTGCTTTTAATTAAAGATTTAAATCATGAAACTTCTTCATTTTTGTTGCATAAAAATCGATTCCACAGCATTCGTTACAAAGCAGGAAAAAAATTCTGCAAGCAAATTAATAATACATGTTGCCCCACTATAACAAAACTACAGGATTGTGGGGCGAATATTAATAATTTGATCAATATTTAATGCAATGTTAACAGAATGAGCAGAAAATCTGTTCATCAATTGTTCATCCTTAATGATTTTGCAGAAAAGGGGGCTTGAATGCACAATATTCCTGGGCGATCCGGCTTCTTATTTCCATTCGCTTAGTAAAAAAAAAAAAAAAAAGTCTTTCAGCGATTTGGTATATTTTCATTTATTTTTTCAGATAGAAGCGTAACATTCTAAGATTTTGTTTTCATGTATTTGTCTTTCCCATTCCCTCTGTCAGTGAATGCAAGCTGCTGTCCAAGGTACTGAAGGCAAAAGCTCGAGCTCCGCCTGTCGCACTAACAGTTTAACCCTGCCTACCCGCGGTTGTGTTTGGGTAATGTGTTAAATGATTGTCAGTTATTATAGCCTATCATATCTGCTTTTTATCGTACGTTGAACTACAATTTGCAATCAAACGTTGATTGACACATATACTAACCTATTGCAGAAGTGTCTTGTAAATTGCGGTTGGGGTGCTAGGTAACAACCCCACCTATTTCTGAGGACTGATTGACTTAATTAACTCCCGAGCCTCCCATTCGCCTGACAACTCTTATTGAGTATTTGAGAGTGCACAAAAACCGCCTGAATGAGATGCATAGGTTACTGTGAAAAAGTAAACGTTTGCAGTCATGTATTATTATTATTATTATTATTATTATTATTATTATTAGTAGTAGTAGTAGTAGTAGTAGTAGTAGTAGTAATAGCCGTAGTCGTAGTTTGTCGTCCCAAATCCCCCGTTTGTACACAGACACACACACACACACACACACACACACACACACACACACACACACACACACACACACACACACACACACACACACATATTTCGGCTCGGGAGAAATTCTGATTTAAAGACTTAGAGTGGCGAGTGCACGTATATGTGACTGTTTTAAATGCTGTGAGAACGTGACAACATATTGATTTTAAATGTGTCTTGTTTGAAAAGTATTCATTTTCAGCAACTTAAATATTAATCAGGGTTTTTAAAAAGTGTGTAGCTTTCAACCCTCTTGATAATAGTAATATTAAACGTGTATCTCTCTATAATGTCTGTATCTTTGTGAATAAAACAGTAGTATGACCTTGGGCAAACCCCCATGCACAGCTAGAAGCTGTGTTCCTTATGGTTGATCATGACAGGCTGTCATTACCTACCCCCATGCATATACATTTTGGTGAGTCTTTGCGGTATAACTCGACTGCCATTAATGTTTAATTCATATATGCTTAAGGCTACATCAGCAGGATTTCTGTAATGTCAAGCATTTGATCTAGTAGTATTAGATTTCCACAAAAAATGATTGTGTTTTACTCTAAATAATCATTAGTATCGAGCTTTTGAAAATCTTGATCCAATAGAATTATATACCATGCCCAATACATGTAATGTGATTCAATGAATGGTGTACAGTTCAACTTCAGCATATTGTATAGACAGTACAATACATTTTATGTTTTTCTTTTCATACCAAGGCATGTGCATCATGGATGTTAGTACAGAGCACATGTACAATTAATTAAAAGCTATAGAAATTTTTTTTTTTTTTTTTTTTTTTTTGGAGACAGATCCATTGTGGCATTACCATATCATTAATCTTAGGCATTGAAGTGGCTAACAAGATAGGCTGGCTCACAGAAAACTCTTATTGACCAATATCAGCATAACCTTTGGTGTAAACAGAGCTCTCTGTTGCTGATAGGGCTCAGTCATTCTCACAAAGGAGTCCAACTTCCACAAATTCTGTACTGCTTTTAAGCTTGGGCAGCACATGCAGGAGACCTGTCGAACCATGGCCAATGCATGAAAATCACAGAACAGATTGACAGCTCTGACCAAAACCAAAAAGTCTAGACCTGTATAATAAAGGCCGGTTCCAAAGTTTATGTTGTGCTAGTAGCTTAAAACTTTGGAAGTAACAAGGTATTATATGTGTGTGTGTGTGTGTGTGTGTGTGTGTGTGTGTGTGTGTGTGTGTGTGTGTGTGTGTGTGTGTGTGAATATTATATCCTTTCCTAATCCTAATGAAAAATCTAAGTTTTTAACCAATTGCAAAACCTTAAATTGTTTAATCTCAACCGGAAATTCATACCACTTGTATTTCTTTATCAGGAGTAACAACTTATAAATGAACCAGGATGATTTTTTTTTTTTTTAAATAACAAGTATATCATTGACTTTTTTATGTGTAAGTTTATTCAGTAATTAACATGACTGGGTGGAATGAGCATGTTCAGCCTAATGAACAAACATTGCCTATGGGGTCTGTTGTTGTCTTAGTCTTTCAAACAGTAATTTAAAAACATAAAAACTGTCGTTTGATTTCTACTTAGTGTGTGTTTATGTTTTGTGTCCCCTGAGTTATTGTTCATTCCAACTGACTAAAAAACCTTTGCATCACAAGCACTGTTTTTTCTTTTTTTCATTTTTAAATAAAATAAAACCATTTTTCAACTGCATCATAATTTGCTTCCTGGAAAATGCATTGGACCATTATCCAGCTATGCACGTTGTGTATTCTGTTAGGCCAGCTTTATCCCACAGCCATGTTTGTTGTTCAAGATTGCTGAACGTGTCTCCTTTTTTCACACTGTGTGCCTGCTTGACTTGACAAATTTGGGACAGTGCACGTCTACCTTTGGTAGTGATTATAATAAGTCACCTCGGACAGGTAGCAACCCTTTGTCCTTCCATTGGAATATCACATTCCTTGTGGTTAATGTTCAGACAGCTCTTTCCTTCAACACGCTTGTCTTTCTTTTGCTGTTTATGCTGTTAACATATATAATTTCCAAATCATCAACACCTGACATATTGTACAATGCATTAGAGGCTCCCTATGAGAGGAGGTCTAACACTGACTCCAGGACACTGTACAGTATGTGTTGACTGTTCTGAGAAATCCCAGCCAGTGCAGAAGAAAGAGATTCTACTTGTCCTGCACCCAGTGCTAGTTATTAGAACCTCTGTTTGATAATTGTCAGAAAATAAATATTAACAATAAAGAATGATTGCATAGAATAATCACCTCTCCTCACCTTTCAAAGGAACAACAGTAGGCATAGTTGAGGAAACAGCTAAATGTAAACAGAACACCAGTGAGAGACATAAGGGCTCCTTATAGCCCATCCACTGGGGTGAAGACAAGAGGTTATTATTTTTTCTATCTGTTGATTGTTGGAGTTGTAAAGGTCAGAAACCAGCTTTGTGTGGGAGTTTAGACACAAAGGCTGCTGATAGAAGGGAATAAGACTAAGGCATGCATTTGAGAGAGAGGCTGTTGCAGCTTTACAACAGTTCTAACACTGCAGGATATTTACCAGTCAGCCAAAGTCAAAGCAACAACCAAAAGCAATTCTAATTTGTTTAGGAACACTGCAAGGGCTGACTAATGGTATTGGTACAGAACACAAAACTACAAAACTACATGCTTAATGCAGAGTTTTCTGTAGAAAGAGTACTCTGTAATGCTTCATGAAAACATCCATTAACTAAAAGATATTCCTAATTAAGTGACCACATCTGCCATCCTGAGTGGAAATCCATCTCGCTTAACTCCTAGTTCTTCGGTAACGTTTGCTCACTATGTTTTTGCAACATTCCATGAATTCAGAGGTGCAATTCAGATAGAAGTGTCCTCTGTCCTCCTATCTGACACCAATCTCATGTAAGTCAACACATCTAGTTGGTGCTGCAAAACTGGATATAGATGGTGGCTCCAATCTTTTATTTTTACAGTCAACTAACTAGGAGCAAACTTCTCAAGATACTTTATGCTGCCTTATCACGTGAGTCCAATGCTTTGCAAAACATAAATAAATACAACTAAAAAACAGAAGTAACTTACAGTATATTACACGAAGCCCATTCATGAATAGTGACTCATACTACATTTCTGCTGTTAAGTCATTTGAAAAAATAAAGCACACAGGATGAAATATGACAACAATTATATGAGACTCTCTTTGCAATCATCTTAATCTTTTTTTTTTTTATCAAATGCTTTGATTTACCTCATGTAATGTCAGTTGTATGTGCTGTAACATGTATTCATCACCATCAGCAGGCTACACGTATAGCTGTCCCTTTTGATTTATGTTACATATAGTATGATGGCAGGACTCTTTGAACTTCAGCTTCTAGCAGTGTGTAATTGTTCTTGCAGGGCTGTCTTCTGGGCAAAACAGTTTTACAATAATATTGTTGTCCTTTTCACATCACAAGGCTCCCCCAAGCAAACAAATCCAGTTATTATTTTTCTGTTGACCTTGATATCCCCCTGACTGTTCTACTGAGTGATTGAAGGGCCAGTTAGTGGCAAATAGTTTTGTCTTTTTCAAAGACATAATTTATCCATCTGTAAAGTTGTCCAAGGCAGTTCAAGATTATCACATACCAGTCTCACAAGGGCAGCCAAGACAGCAGGTCTACAAAGTGCTTAAATTATTCTTGACAATCCCTCAATAATTACTTCTTCTAAAGCCTATGTAACACCAGGTAATTTTCTGGCCACTTTTTGTTCTGGAAACTTTTCAAGCAACTAGTTGTAAGGGACATTTTAAAGTAATTTTAAGTAACATAAATTAAGATTGTTTATATAATGTAACTTCAGCTATTCACATGGTGACATTTTTTAAAAAAATGCTCCCTTCAACAAGTTGCTTCGTACATTTCAAAACTTACAGGATATAGAAGAACCTGTGGGCCTACTATCAGCTCTATAGCATGTCTCGTCTGTGGTCGAATATGACCGAAGATCACTTGAAAGATATAGAAGATGTGTTGACTGGTCAGTATATATTCCAGACAATACAACAACCGGATACTGTTTACCCACTGAATTTCTTTGGAGGTCAGCCATTTTGTTATTATTCAATAAAGGAAAACATGACAATAATTAAAGACACCTGCTCTAAAACCAGTGCTTATTAATGAGCCGCTTCACAGGGAAGCTCAAGTCCGCTCTCAAACACACAGAGGACTGCAATAACTATTTTAGATAAACAGGGGTAGATAAATAAATTCCTTTTATAGTTGTACCATAATAGTGATAATAGCATTGCTGTGGCAAATTCCTTGGTAATAATGAAATTTGTTTGAATAATGACTCAGTGTTTAATTATTACCTTATAACACACCACAGCAATGCCATTATCCTTTAAATATAAGTCAGGAAGGCCATTTACATAAAAAAAGAAATAATTCCTGTGCAAAAGTGTATGTTACTGATGTTTTATATGTTTTGGCAAACCACTGCAGAATATTATAATTAGAGAAAAATGAGTTAATCTGCAGTAGTTATAGAGGTAATTTGGTATGAAAATTATTATAAACACCAATACACATCTGATTCCTTTGCTACATGTCCATGACTTGCTTTTGAACAAAAACAGGGATTGGAGTAGCTGACAGAACATCTACAGCCACCGCCTGTCAATATGCGTTCCAAGTTTCATAGCATGTGTTGAGTGGGTTGGTGTTTGACATCTCAAGTAACATATCCTGAGGGGAAGCTGCCCCACTCTTCACCAGTAAACATGACCTACCAGTCAGGGTGATCTTGTTCCAGAATATCAACTTCTTCTCTATTAAGTCAAAGTCATCTGCAAATTTTAATCAACAAAATCCAAACTTTCCTTATTTGAGCAACTTGGTGTAAATTGCTTAAAAATGTCAACCACCAATTGCTCCAGAAGTGTAATTAGCTCTATTAAACATAACATTAAATAATGTAGAAACATAAAATAACCCCAGTGGATTTCCTACTGTTGAAAAAATAATCTATACAACACCAAAGGTGACTCAATAATAATCTTTTAGTCTTTATATAGCACCTTTCCTAATGGACCACTATCACAAAGCACTTTACAAGATACAAGACTAGGGTGTGTGAACTATACATCAGCTGCTGAATCACTTACAACAGTGTCTCACCCAAAAGACAAAGCACAAGGAGGTGAAGTGATTTGCTCAGGGTCACACAATGAGTCAGTGGTTGAGCTGGGATTTGAAACAGGGACTTCCTGGTTATAAGCCTATTTCTTAAACCACTTATCTGTATTATTTATCGGTTTCAGAACTATTTCCGAAGGCACTAGAAAACAGCTATCTGAGAGATGACATTACATTTACGCCTGTAATAAATATATACAATTAAAATATATAACTGCAAGGGATATTTTATTCTAACTTGTAACACTGTAAAATCAGTCTCCCCGGATAACCCAAAGGTTGAATCTCTTTCAGATGCATGATAGCAGGAGATTTAATTAGGAAAACATGGGCAATATAATGCAAAGATTGACACCATGTACAGTGTGATGAAATAGAAGCACCATTTTCTATCAACAAATCCATGACATATCAAATTGAGAAATAACACTGTATTAGACTGTGCACTGCCTGCATATCCTAATTAATGTCTCATTCAAAAACAACAGAAACCCACAGCACTTAATTGTGCATACATGAGAAATGTGTCTCACATGCATTCACAATATCCAATTGTAATTAAAACAATGAATATTAAAAATGGTGTAGCTGTACAGTATATAAGTACTCATGGTACTGCTGTACTGCTCATAGTGCTGCTGTTGCTTATAATTCAAACTGGCAATGAGCTGACCAGACCAGTCTCTTTGGATTATTCATTATGGGGTTCACTTGGCACTCAAAAGGCAAGCACTTATGCAAAACTAAAGTTTTGTTTTTGCAGTTTTAATGGACAAAAATGTAAATGCAAGTATCTGGATATTTAGATGTTCATTTGCATTACAAATCTGAAAATAAATTCAGATTTTGGCTCATTTAATGTAGCAAGATCTAAATAGAGGTACTCAAAAAAACAAACAAATGCTTTTTATTATCCAGAGGTAATTAATTTTGGTAGCTATTTCACTACTCACGCCCAATAATATCCAACGATACACCATCCCAAAGGCTTTTGTAGACAATTTATTTTTGAGTGCTGTCTATGTAAAGTATCTATTATTTTGCTGCACAGCAAACTCAGTCAACATTTAGGTTGAGGAGAGAGGAAAGATGCTGATGGAATTTTGATGAACACAGCCAAATCTATAATAAAAGCAACATGGCCTCATAAACACTATTACAGTGAAATTAGTGGAGCAGTAAAGGGCGGAAGAGCTTAATATGGAGCTAGGATCCTAAAGACCTGTCTTTATAACTATAATAAAGACAGAGGCTGAAAATCTAAATGTTGTAATGTTTGTTTTTGCTATTACAAGCAACATGCAGAACAGGCAGTGTTTGATCAGATGTCATTCCATGTCAATGCAGTGCAGCACCAGCAATCCATGAGTCTAAGCAAAAATAACGTAGCAAACAGAATCACTGGCTGAGGGAGTTACATTTACACATCTCCAATCTTTAGAGGCTTCACTCAAAACAGTCAAAATGTACTACTTGTTAAATGTGATGAAATTCAAGGGAAAGACAATACATTAAATTAGTATTCCATTTTGATACACTAAAGGGGTTTATTGATGCAGTCTTGTTAAAGGAATACCAACCAAGGCTTTAAAATAAAATGTTATTTGAAACATAACATTCTCACTGTAGATGTGGTTGACTACAATTATTGCACATACATTTTCTTTCTTTCCATGTTCTACTGTCATCTGTAACTTGGTATTTGTATGTGTTTATTATGGTACTTACATGTTTTTTATTTTTTTAGTTTTTTATGAATATATGGATTTTTGTGTTTTCCCATAGACAGTAATGTAAAATAAAATATAATTTTCATTAAAAAAACAAGATGTTATTTTTCGGTTTTTATACATTATTTAAACTATAATCTGTATTTAATTTAAAATTCTAATTACAAATAAATGATTAAGTATTCAAGGAGATACAAATTATGGATTAATCAAATTAATCATAATAAACTACAGTCTTTTTTTGTTAACATTTCAGTCGCAATGTTGTTGTTTTTTTTTGATGTTTTGATGCTAATGTTCACCATAAAAATAGCTCAATTTACTATTAGTGTCGATTTCCACTGCACCATGGTTAGCTGTGTGAACACTCAAGGTCACACAATTAGTTTATAGCTGAGCTGAGTTTCAAACCTAGGATCCAAGTCATCGATTGCAACAGCTACACAGCATTCCTTTTTGGCAGCTATCTGGTACAGAAGGAGCTGTGGAAGATGTCCAGGAGCATTTCAAGGCTGCATATGGAGTTGTGTCAAGTTGCTACAGATTTGCTTGGAGAGCATAGCTGACAAGTAGAGACTGTTTATGAGTTAAAACAGAAGTGTTATTTGTTCTAAGTATGTATCAATGACGTGCATAGCCTGGCATGAATCAATAATTTAAATTGGGCACATTTCAGAGGACTTTAAAAATATATATCATTAAGCATAAAAATTACAGCTGCTGCCATGTGACAAATCTACTTAGTCTGCTGATGTCCTTTTGTCATTCCTCCAACACACACATAAAATCTTAAGAGGTCAATGTTAGTGTGATGTGGACCAAAAAAAAAAAAAAAAGTTTTATGAACAGTGAGAATTTGCCAGCTAAAATAAGGGAGTAAATGAGGGTTTAATATGCTGAACAGATTAAAGCTGAGAAAAATGCAATGAATTATAGCACAATGCTTGGATGAGCAGCTTCTGTCAAAGTAAGACAATGCCTACGGAAACATCATCACGGAAGCATTTTGTGATGCAGTGCAAAGCTTCTCAGCTGAAGCAGAACTGTGTACTGAAGCAGTTTGCCAATGGAAGAATATGCCTAATTGAATGTATATATCAATGTGCCAGTTGTATAAGAAGTGGAACAATTGGCAGGACGTAAAGATCTGCCATGAGGACTGGAAACAGTTCCAGGGGGTAGACAACCCCCACCACTGGACCAAGTAAATAAGAATGGAAACACATTACAAAAATAAACTAAGATTCGGAGAAGTTTCAGCTATTTTTTTCTCTAAAATGACTTAACTCAAAGTACTGTACAGTTAGTTAGTTACTCACAAAGATACAATCATGAGACATAAACTCACCCAGGAAGAACATACCAGGGAACATTATCAAGTTATCAACAGTAAAGCTGTTATGTAAAGGCAGCTTAAAGAACCATCTGAAAGTTTTAAAAATTGTAATTTAAAGGAATTATACCATGTGCATGTACACATGGTAAAGAAAGAGAGGTGATCCTCCTAAAAACTGCATTTTTATTATGATTTTCCCTCGTTTGTGTATTTACTGTGTCATATTTTACCATGATTTACCATTCCTCTCTGTGCTTAGCTGGTTACATAGTTTACCGTGTTTTCACTATGCTAAACTTTTGGGCGAACTCTGCTTCTTTTCACCCACCCACGAACCTATGCAACAAATTAAATGTTAAATTACTAAACCCTTGATGCAAAGAAAAAAAAACCCATTTAAAGGCATTGATGATACCTGTCAACACGACTCTACCACAAGTACTAGCAACACTTCCTGTGGTTAGATGCTTAACCATAAGACATTGAAGTGCTTCACTTTTGCAGGGATCCCACCTTACAGTAAGTTATGCAGCGATTGATGCCTGCAATCCTTCCCTCATCATGACAGCAGTGTTAAGAACATAAGAACATCAGAAAGTTTACAAAAGAGAGGAGGCCATTCGGCCCATCTTGCTCCTTTGTTTGTTAGCAGCTTATTGATCCCAGAATCTCACCAAGCAGCTTCTTGAAGGATCCCAGGGTGTCAGCTTCAACAACATTACTGGGGAATTGGTTCCAGACCCTCCTGATTCTGTGTGTAAAAAAGTGCCGCCTATGTTCTGTTCTGAATGCCCCTTTGTCTAATCTCCATTTGTGACCCCTGTCTTTGTTTCATTTTTCAGGTCGAAAAAGTCTCTTGGGTGACATTGTCAATACCTTTTAGAATTCTGAATGCTTGAATTAGATCGCTGCGTAGTCTTCTTTGTTCAAGACTGAATAGATTCAATTCTTTTAGCCTGTCTGCATATGACATGCCTTTTAAACCCGGAATAATTCTGGTCACTCTTCTTTGCACTCTTTCTAGAGCAGCAATATTCTTTTTCTAGTGAGGTAACCAGAACTAAACACAGTTCTACTAGGCTACCAGCTGTTCCAGGGACAGTAGTCAATGTGATGGGTGGGCACTGTGCCCCATGGCAGTTCACGTCCCACATTGCCCTTATTGTGCCCTGCAACATGTACATTCCTATGATGAATACATTTCTTCAATGCCTTGTTAGATAGAATATATTTTATATTCATCCTGTACGGCACATTAAATACAACAACGTGGTAGTTAGGGGGTTAGAATGCAAATAAATGGTGATCATTTGGCAAACGTCTTCAATCACTAGAGACAAGGAAGTTAAATATGTGTCTGTAGACATTTTAATGACAGTTTTTACAAGGTTAAGAGGCTGTGAGACAACATGGATAGTGTTCATACATTTTAATACTATACAAAAAAACTGTCTAGGGATCTTTTTTCTTTAAAAAGAATTTTCTTCAAATTGTAAAGTCATTAATGAGTTTTTTAAATGAAAATGCACATTTTTCTCATTTCACAGCACTAAGGAGTGTTTTTTTTATTATTATTGTTCCCTAATGAAATACCTGGTGAACTGAAAACCACTAAAGTCTAGATTCATTTAAAGCAAGAGTGGTTGAGAATGTTAAAATCTCCTGTATTTTTTCTTGTTTTATTATTTGTTGTGGAATTTGCATCATTTGATGCTCTATTGGCAATTGCTTCGTATTTAAGTGAAATGGTGTGCATACAGCTTAATTGCTTCCCTGGGGTGGTCTTTAAAAGAAGAGCGTCTTTTCTTTTTTCTATCAAATGGCAATTGACTGCATTAATGGGTTTTAAAATAATAGCATGCAATAATAAAACACTATATTATTTTTGCAGTATTATAGAAAATTAAGACACACTCAAGGAAATTATTTTACTCTCTTCAGTTTTGCATGAGGATGTTCACCTACACCAAGACCTGTCAGATAAGCAAAAGAGATAACTTTAATTAAGCTTGATCTGGAGGCACCACACATACATTTTGTAACATGTCCCATTGTGGCAGTCATTGCTTTGTGCTTTTGAACATAGAGGTGAAAACCCTCATCATTTTGAGACTAACGCCATAAAACATAATGGGTGTTTATTGACCAGTTAAGACGAACTCCCAGCCTAACATTAGTGTTTTGTTTGAACTGTTTATTTTGGCCCTTGTGCCGTTGTTTTTTTGTTCCTGTTTATTTATTTGTTTAATAAACATGTGTAACAGCACTTAAAAAGCAGATCTCTATTTCCTGCCGCGAACGAGCCCTGAGAGTGATGCTACCCTGTCACAAGCATACAGTATAATTTCTATATTTTCAAAGTAACATGCTTTGCTGGATCCGGTATACATTACACACACTATCCTCCACTGTACTGTGACACGTACTGTCCAGTTTAATCCATTCATACTCCTTCTCGCTATATTGGTATCCATGAACAGTTACTCTTTCCAAATTCAATTACAAGCAAAACATTTTAATGAGCAAATAATCGCAGTAGTACCCAAATTATTATGAATTCACTACCAGCACAGATGGACTGGATGGGTCATTTGTTCTTCATTTACCCCCTAAAATGTGTTGCTAAAAAGGTGGCTGCCAAGACTGGAATACCATTCAAGTTCTGGCAGTTACCATTGCAAATGAACATTGCAAATCTTCATTGTGTGTTTTAATGTGGGACTGATAATGTTCAGTTTAAAAGTTTTGCATCACCTATAATTTCATTTAAAAAAAGCATGTGAACATAATTTAGATATTTTATTAACATCGTATTGTCAGCTTTTTGTTAAGTATATGGAAAACTACAAAGTGGTATGTAATTCAATATGTTAATGTAACATTATTTAGCAGTTAATTATATAGGGTAATGCAAACATTTTGGCCATAGCTGTAGCTGGTGTTGCTGGACAGATGACACATTTTCATTCCCTCTCTAAAGGTCAACCACACCCCAGTAGGATGACCTTGACTGCTCAATTGACATCTATGAACAGACACATCTTAAGTAGATTTTATTTCCAAAATTATGCTATGGAGCAGGTCAACAGACAAGCTGTTGCCTCTGAATATGTTATCTATCCCTTTCCTTTCCAAAATGGTTAGGCTTAGTGTTATTGACAAGCTTAAGTGGTTGACTTTGAAACAAGTAAAACAAAGACAAATTGTCTGCAAGGAATGCAACCACTTTAATGGTATAAAATAATAAATTATTTAGATAAACTTATTTGCGAAATGAAGCAGTTAAAGTTTGTTCTTAGCTGTTTCTCATTAGTTTTATATCAGTGGAAATATTGTAGTTATGTATTTTGTGTTAGGCTTACATGTTTCATGTTAGTGGTGGTATGTTGCAGCCTGCTTGACTCCAAAAAAAATATGTTTTTTCCAGTGCCAGTTCAGAAATCACATCAAGTAATACTGTAACTGCATATCAGTTAATAACCAGAAACATTTTTTTTTGCTGATTTTAGAGAATGTTTTTCAGGATACTTCAGACATCCATTCCTGAGAAAATGCAAAACAACTCAATTATGTACTCACCTTGAATGTGTAATTGTTAAGTTTAAAGCAATTATCTGCCTAGAATAAATCAGAGAGAAAATTCAGAAAGAACTAAATATCAAACCAGAATACAAAAAATGAAGGTGATACATCCCTAATGTACAAAAAAGAAATGACTATTTCTATTGGTTGGTTGATTTCATGGTTTGCAGTAGTTGGTTGAACTATTAGTTGATACCATTTTGACAGGATTTAATAAATTAGCTAAATTGCATGCAAGCTAGCCTCACTACTGTTTGCTCTCACTCTCGAGATTAATTGAGGAGTGAGATGCCATACTACCGTACAAACTACTACAATCCCAGAAGAGGTCATTTTGATTAATTACTTCAGGTCCATGCTGCTTAATTTCTGGCATTTGCGGTCATGTGTAGATCAAATTAATTTAGTTTACTTTCAAATACGGTACTTACTGTGTAAGAAAATGTGTATTTTAATGGCACTACAAATTCTGTACTAGTCTTCTTTTGTGAAGGCAACAAGGAACAATTGCACATTAATTATCTAGTTGAGAAATGATCACCAAATTATAACATCAGGAGTAAAGGGTATTCTCTTTGAAAACACCACAACATCCACAATAGCTTTGCATCCAACACAACTTGGACATGGAATTTAGTATTTAACCGGAATACACTTTAGAGGCTAAACTCAATAAAAATTTACTATTGTGAAAAAATAAATGTCCAGTGTTGTGTGCTACAATACCAGTGACCTCTTAATAGGTTTTACTGCAAGTTAGATAAATTTAGCATCTTCAAAGGAAAAATGTAACCCAAAGGCACCTAAAATGAGAGAGCGGGTTATCCTACTGTAGATTTTTAACAGTTGTTAGGTATGTAAACTCAGGACGAAAATGTGCTCAAGTGAATTTACTGCTGTCGAAACCAATAGACGACTTTCAGTGAACCGTTAAAAAATCAGTCAGTTCCCCAAAGCAAAGAAAATTACTCTCTTCAATATGACAACAGCCAGCTCTGTTATCTCTGGGTAGGCACTTATCAGATGTTATTGCAAAAAGCTATGCTCCTTCAACATGGCTGTCGAAAGAATCAATTCAGAAAGCCATGACAGTATGCCCTGTAGTGGTTAAGTGATGCCAACGTCCAAAGGAAAATTGCAGTCATCATCTGTTGGGTTATGTTCATAATCAATACTCCCAACTCTGTTTTGTGTCTTTATTTTAACAATGTACATTTACTTCCTGTCCTTTAGGTAAAAATGCCCTTGTTTCCATTATAAAAATACTTTTCATCAGAATACTGATTACAAATAAATTATTCTGTGGCTCATGACAGCACATCCAGAAATATTAGTGCAATACAGAGAGTACAATCAATTACCAGTATTCCTCCGTGACTGACAACAAAGAAACATGCCATTTAGATATCTGTTAAAAGCTATAGTGGCTGTATCTTTTTAGTTTTAGATGTTCATATTTGGTTTCGCTCTATAGAACAGTGTTAAAGAGCCAGTTAACTCCACTGGAAACTAAAAAATATGTAACATATTGGTTAAAGGGCAAGCAGTGAAATGAGAAAATCAGGGTTTTATTTAATAGAAAACGTGGGGTCATTTTCCTAAAACTTAGGATGCTTGCATCCCCTGAAGTTTCTAAAAAAGATTAAATATGCTGATCTTTAGCACATATCTACAATCTTCATTGGCAAAGAAATCTCCACAGAGATTCAATAAATGTTTGATTAGTGTTGTCATCACGAGGTTAGAAGAGGGGTGAAGGTTGGTGATGTGGTGTTGGCAACACTAAATATTGACACTGCTGACCTCTGTTAAATTAGACCTTGTTGAGGTCTGTTTTAAATACTATTTATTTTTTAAAAGAGTGCAGTTGTGATTCCATTACAGGCTGATTCTGGGTTTTGTCAGCTGTAACACAACCATCTGAAGTGCATCATTCATTGTTGTTGCTTGCACTATATACAGGATATAGATAATGCCTTCTAGCATTATCCTATTTCATAACCTTCAATGTCCAACAGAGTGGTCTTTCCTTTATCTGCAAAGGCTCTACCATGCATCATGCATTAGTTGGTTTAAAAGGAACCAGCGTGCAAGACGTTGATCTTGGGGTAAAGCTATAAAGCAACCGATGGAAACAAAGTTGTTTAAAATGTGGGTTATGATTCAGCTCAGCAAGGATTCCAAATTCTAAATTATTAGTTTCTGCAATATGTGGCTGCATACCAGGATGAAAATGCATTGTAAAGTGAAGAAGAAAGCTGTTGAAAAATGTCAATCTGGTGATATTTATGAAGTATTCTGATAATAAATAATTAGTTTCATTATGGCCCCAGCCTTCAAAATATGTCCAGGCAATCTGACCTTAATGATGGTTCTATGAAAATAAAACATAACTTTGATATGAGATTAAAAGATGTCCTCCATTAATATCTTAGATGATTTTTGGTGAAAAAGTGTCAAAAGGACAAGCTATCAAAAAAGACTTCTTCAGATATAAAAATGCCTGATTGACACTGATCCCTTTAGACAATTAGAAATTAAATGAGCAGGGCCGAAAGCAATAACTATCAATAGGCCTTTCTACAGTACATACCAGGGGATCAGATGGGGTCATCTTGGTCTGAAATAGAACTGGTGTTGGTAGGAAAGATTCAATTTATTGTAAGAATTTATCATATACAGAATTAACCCTTAAATTCACCTGCGCTGCAGTCTCCATAGAACACCCATTTGTTGTGCAATGACTTCACGGAAAATTAGATTCATAAGCAGCACACAATAGGTCCACTGAAAATCTCAAGATCATTGTTGATTTATAGGATATAATAAGAATAGAATGTGCAAACCTATACTCAAAATGTGTGGAATCAAAGAATTACCATATTCCATGTCAAATAATATGTTCTGTAATATTGTTTTACTCATATTGTCAGATTTGCACATACTCTTTTTATTTGAAGTTTTAAATGCTTTAAAAATTGGATTGGTTGGTTGCGCAGACCACCATAAATCCTGAGTACCAAGAAATTTTAGTGATCCAGTACTTTTACAGGTTTAACAGCATTAGTACTTCACTATAGTACAAATATGATTATCATATAGTTAGCCTTCAGGTTAGTCATGCAAAGAGCTAAAGCACCCACAGCTATGTTCTATAACATTCAATATATCACCCTCTTAAAATTAACACATCATTTCTATACCTTATAGCAATGCATCCAATATAAAAGAGATATAAATTCAAATATATACTTACCTTCCAATATATGGAAGTGTAGCATAGGATATATGAAAAATAAAAACTGTCTTCAAAAGGCAGAGACTTTCAGCTTCAACCAAACAGCAATCAGTTATTCAGAGACCTTCAGAGCATGGATCATATCAGCTTGCAAGATCAAGATCAATGGTATCGAATTGAGTCTTGCTCTGGGATTATATAAGCTTTCCTTCTATTGAACACATCTGATCTGATCAATTAAATCTGATCATCAATCTGCCTTGGCATTTCTCATCTTAGATTTAATACAATACAATACAATAGACAATACAATACAAATTTATATGTGTATTAAAAAAAGATGCTGTTTTATATATAACATCAACTTTTGGTGTGATTATATTAACCTGGGTCTACAATATTTTCCCTCTGAGCAGCATATCTCATCAACTTTTCAGATTAGTTTACTGTCATATACAGATGTGTTAACAAAGTATTGGACAAAGACTATAGGGGTTTATCACAAGCCTTTGAATAAAAACAAGTAAGCATGCAGTGGTTCAGCTATTTCCATTTAAATTTAAGCTATAATGAACATGTTAAATATAATAGCTTTTTTAACTGTGCCATTCTTTGACTAAGTCTGACCTCTGTTTCAAAAAAATTGCCACTAATTTTTATTTGCCAAGATTAGTGTTTTAATATGAAACTCCACTGTAAGTGCTACTCCAGATTCACTGCATGAAGTCATTTTTTAGCGCTTAAACATTATCAAAATTAAAGTCGCTACTTGCTTGATAAGAACCGATACTGTAGACAACTTTTCTAATTTAAATTAAACGCTTGCTTTGGCTGATAAGTTTTCATTAATTTCTATGAGATAATGAAGAGAGTTCCTTTTGCTCATTAGAGAAAGGCCTTGGATTCAAAACTGCTGACGACAAGTAAATCTTGCTTTGACTTCCAAAAAGAACTTTTCAAGTATAGCACCGCTCTGCTGCAAGCAGGTAGAGGCGAGGCTATTTATTTAATTATTTTAGTTAGTCTACTGTGTACTAAAATTATTAAATACAGTTTACACTTTAGTATTTTATATTCAAACCTAACAGTTCCTCTGTTTTTTTGTATTTGTAGTAAAACCTTTATATAAACTAAACATGTATATTCTTTGGTTTAATTGTTATTATAATGTCTAAAAGACTTGAAATGAACATTATCTTTAATCTGTTTTAACAGTTTGTTCAGAACATTGTCAATCATGGGGTTTCCATGCAAGTTGTTTTTTTTTTTTTTTAACTCAAGACATTTACATGAGAAAAATGTTATGTTTCCCTTAGCTCAATTTATTTTACTCAAATAAACCAGACTTTCACCCAACATCATGCAAATAAATGGGAAAGTGGGGTTGATATGTACATTGGCTATGCGTAAAGTACTCATGCTGTTTTTGAAGATTACTAGTGAAATTTTGTGAAAATATGGTTTCTATGTGCAGAGAACTGGTACATGAATGAATCTAAGCTGCTGTAATAAAGCAAAATACCTCATGCATGACTGGTTAATAACGTGTTTTACTGCTCTTGCCCAAATTGTTCTTCAAATGTCATTAGTAGTGAATACTGTTTCAACTAATGTATCTTAAGAGTCATTATTTAAAAATAAACTTGGAGGTATAAAATGAAACTTACCAACACGTATTGCAGATCACCATGACTGAAAACCAACAGTATACATATATATATATATATATATATATATATATATATATATATATATATATATATATATATATATATATATATATATATATATATATATATATACACACACACACACACATACTGTGCCTATAGAAAGTCTATACCCCCTTGAACTTTTTTCACATTTTGTTGTGTCAGTGCCTCAGAGTTTCATGCATTTAAATGAGGATTTTTTTTCCACTTATCTACACACTATACTCCACACTGTTAAGGGGAAAAAAGTTTATATTGAGATAAAAAAATATATATATATATAAAAAATATATATATATATATTAAAAACACAAAACTGAAATATCATAATTGGAAAAGCCTCCACCCTTAATACTTGGTGGAAGTACCTTTGGCAGCAATTACAGCTGTGAGTCTATTAGGATAGGTCTCTATCAACTTTGCACACCTAGAGTTGACCATTCTTCTTTACAAGCTCTGTCAAGTTCCTAGGGGAGCATTGATGGACCGCAGTCTTGAAGTCACGCCACAAATTTTCAATTGGATTTAGGTTGGGGCTCTGACTGGGCCAAAAGAGTACATACAGTATTAATATCATTATTGACAAAGAGTATATCATATTATTTCAATCAACACATGTTAGTTTAAATCATCCAATTCATGTCTAACAAACCAGTATGTTCCCAGTAAGATTTGAAATCTGCACCAGGCTCAGCTCGGACTGGTTCTGCTAACACCATGACAAGCCTTTTCATCCAATGCTTTACATCGCAGGTGTGGGCAACCAGGGTCTTCACTTGATACCTGCCAAGCACTTGTACACATTTGGCAGGAACACACTCCTCACATTCTAGCTTACCCAAATGAGCCCAAATCACTGGATGACCACTGTCACAACCCATGCATTCAATTATCTTTACATCTTGTGGGTCCACATTCAAATGTGAAAATGACATCCCTTCAAGACTATTCCATTCAAACAGAATTTGTCAGCGTTGACTAAGTGACTACGGGCTGGGCAGGGTATGGACCTGATCAGTGGTGATTCACCTTTGCACTTATCACACCCACACATTAGAAAAGGATTGTTTTCAACTGCTCTGCTCAGTGAGCTCTCTACCACGAACAATAGTCCGGGTTCTATAACTGTTCCCCTGATACATGTCATGTTATTCACAGAGGTATTTAGGAGGCACGCCCTCCACCCGAAATACAGGAGTGGGCCAGAATGTACTATTTTTCATATCACTTGGTTCCCAACCTTTTTTTTTTTCTTGCACAGACTCTGCAGACTCATTGTAACTGAGATCAACTGTATATTGTAATTTGTGGATAATAAGGAAATATAAGAAAATACATTTCTGGTAACGATGTCCAAATACATTTTTGTAGCCTTTGGAACTTTTTTTTATCATCATATTAATAGTCATAAAATATTATACATTCAAGATGCTGTATAAGGCTAACAAACTCCCCTTAAGGTTTTTGTTTAGGTAGCCATGCATCGATCTGTGAGAATGCTGCATTTCTGATCAATAGTGTCAGACAACTGTCCAGAGAAACAGGAACATTTTTATTTATTTTTTTAATAAAAACTGCCATGAAAACATTACACATTTGGCAGAAATGGGATGACATTTTTGACTATAAGGTTAGAACATGTCCCAATGCAACAAGACTTTTTACAATAATAATGGACAGTACTGGCTGACGGGCTTTTTTTTTTTCCGGTACCAAACCAAATGGGAACTTGTACAAAAGCAGCAACCAATAAACCAATGTTAAATATCCCGCCGGCGATCTGACCTTTAAATCTTTTTACTCTGGCAGCGTGAGAGACAGCCCTGCTTGTGATACGTCATTGCAAGAGGTGAGTCAGGGTATTAAAACAAGGTGTATTTCCAATAGATGACCATTTTAGGAAATAGCCTTAATTGCAAGTGTTTGGGAATGTTGCTGCTGGGCTGATGACAGACCTACCTCGGTTCAGTAAACAAATATTTTTGCAAAAAATCTTTACGAAATAAGAAAAATGATGACATCGAAGGCACAAAATAAATATTTGACATACATACTTTGTGTATGTGCGTGTGTGTGTGTGTGTCTGCTGTACAAACGGGGGATTTGGGACGACAAACTACGACTACGGCTATTACTACTACTACTAATAATAATAATAATAATAATATAATAATAATAATAATAATAATACATGACTGCAAACGTTTACTTTTTCACAGTAACCTATGCATCTCATTCAGGCGGTTTTTGTGCACTCTCAAATACTCAATAAGAGTTGTCAGGTGAATGGGAGGCTCGGGAGTTAATTAAGTCAATCAGTCCTCAGAAATAGGTGGGGTTGTTACCTAGCACCCCAACCGCAATTTACAAGACACTTCTGCAATAGGTTAGTATATGTGTCAATCAACGTTTGATTGCAAATTGTAGTTCAACGTACGATAAAAAGCAGATATGATAGGCTATAATAACTGACAATCATTTAACACATTACCCAAACACAACCGCGGGTAGGCAGGGTTAAACTGTTAGTGCGACAGGCGGAGCTCGAGCTTTTGCCTTCAGTACCTTGGACAGCAGCTTGCATTCACTGACAGAGGGAATGGGAAAGACAAATATATGAAAACAAAATCTTAGAATGTTACGCTTCTATCTGAAAAAATAAATGAAAATGTGTGTATGCGTGTGTTTGTGGATCAGATGCACAAGACCAGAGCTGTTTAGGGTTATGCTGCCCTGGTCGCCACCTTGCTGGCTATTTAAGACATAGTGAACAGCCTCATCTTGTGCCTCATAATCAGGGTGCATGGCAACAAATAATTTGAATGTTTTTTTTGTTTGTTTTGTTTTCTTTTGCACATTTTCAATTCATGTGTTGGAGTTTCATTGTACACTGTCAGATTTAGGCTGGCCATGCTAAAATATTTTTTACAAACAATAAATAAAGTTTTTTTTTTTTCTAAAAAGCATCTCTCCTTTTCTGTGGTTTTATTTATCTGTATTGAACAGGATGATTTTCAGACTATTTCACTTTTTTTTTATGGAAGTCTAGTGCGTGCACATTCATTTCATGTATGAGATGTACCTGTAACCTTTATAGTTAAAGAGTTATAGCCATAAATCTAACAACAGTAAAAAAAAAATTAAAAAAATTAAAAAATGCAGAAATAGCTCAGGGTTTAAAATGATATAGGGCAATTCTGTTTAGCTAACTTTAAAACAAACAAAAAAGAGATTTCTTAACACTGAAACCAAGCCTAAACTGCTAACTCATGTTATAAACAAGTTCTCTACTCAAAACAAAATGATAAAGTCATGCCACAGGAGTACAACAAGAACATATGAACTAAAGGGGGCCATTTGGCCCCTCTAATCCTATCCAGTTCCTAGTAGCTGATAGATCTCAAACCTTTGTCAATTTGGGTCTTAAAGGATCCAAGATTCAAGTACTCCTGTGTTCTAACCAGTTACTCTCTTTTTCCTGTGTTTAAACCAGTTAAATAAGCAAATAGGTCTGAAGAAACACAATCAGAGTTGCTAGGGAGCAAAATATGCAGCCAAGTTCATTAACTGTTGTCATCCCAGATCTATCCAATGCAAAGATCACCTCCTGGTGAAAAATGCTTTGTGAAAACATGCGTCAATCACAGACAGTGAGGAACTGCCTCCACAACACTCACTAGCTGGCAAGATGGCCTGGTGTTGCACTGCCATGTGAACGTGGTCTCTGACTTATAATGGATCCAGCTTCATTGTGTTTTGTCTACATCCCCTACTTTTCATGAGCAGCAATATTTGTATTACAGTCTATAAAGTACAGCCATGTCACCTGACCCTGAAATAAAATTACCATTCTAATAACTTTAACACAACGCAGGCATATCAATTACACACATCTGAGATATAATTAAGAACTAATGTTAGGGAAAAGAAAGGCTTTGTCTGCCCCAACCACATCAGCTGTGACACATGCATGCACTATTCAAAAGACACACAATAAATGGTAAACACCCCCTCAAACAAAAATCAAAACACCCTCAAAATTGACCAGCATTTTCAGTGTGTAATAGCAATATCTAAAAACATAATGTGACCGTATCCTCTGGGTGAATCCGAAACAGGTTTCGAGGAAACATGACACATGTTTTGCACTAACAGTTAGAATTAGTCTGCTGGTGGGAGGTTAATAGGTTTTAAATGAGGACAGATGTTGTGTGTGTAAGGATTAATTTGTGTTATCTTGTCCAGGGGTCTAGGAATAACTTTGCAACCAGTTATTCACAAAATGTTAGGTTTAGAGTGATTTTGCTGGTTGGCTGGCCCACTACTAATTAAATAACAGAATTTTTGGCATGCAATCTGCATCTCTATTTCCTCTATTTCATACAGATTATACCACACATGGGAAATGAGGGCTTGTGAAGGTCAACCAGTGAAACAGGACTCCTGATTGCCAGTTTTTAACCTGCTTCACATATTTGGAGTATTGGTCTTATAGAGGTGCAGTTTATTTTTACATTTAATTCAACATTTATAGTCAAATCCTGCCTTATTTTATTTCATACTCCAAAACTGGCCTAATAATCACATCTGCTGGCATAGATCAGCTAGGGAGCAGCTGTCATTTCCCCCACAGATGCTGCTTGTAATTTCCAAGCCTGGTATCCTTCTTTTTTCCCTCTCTCTAATGTTCCTGAAATAAAATGTGATGCTCATTATTATGACAGCAGTGAAGATTAATGTCCTATTTTTTATCCCCACAGCAGGGATAGCAGTGAGTTTGCCCAGTGAGTAGGGTTCAAACCTGTCATCAGGGGAGAGTAGCTCCATCTCTAGACCCATTCAATCGCAGGTCTCTTTTTGTGACTGTGGCAGTGAGATTGCCCTGCACAGTGGTAAATTAGCGTTGGTGTGGTTTATATGTGGGAATGGGTTTATTGTGTATTGTTTTGGAATTGATTAGTTTGATTGTATTATTGTTTACAGACGGGCGCTCGATTGAGACTAGCTGCTTGCTATGCTTGGTTGAGGGGAAGGGCAGCAAGTGATTGGCTGTGCTGGTCCTCAATCAGCACGTGGGCGGGTCTCGACCGAGTGTCCGTCAGTTTAAAAACATCCGCGGGAGATTGCTCGGGGCTGCTGCAAGGCCTGCCGTTTTCACGGCACCTTTTGAGTTATAGTTTGGGGTATGGTGTTTTATTTTGCACTTTTTGTACGGTTTTCTGTATTTGTCCTCTGTGCGTTACCATCGTTGGTAACGTCACATGACCGCCTTTATTTTACTTTCACTTTCTGTTTGTTGTTAATAAATCCTGCGCGCCTGTGCTGGCGTTTCAACACCAACCTCAGTCTCTCTGTATGCTTGAACAGCGGCTACCCACGCGTGTGACCCGAGGAAGACCCTGTCACAGTGACCAATGCCAATCGTGACATAAAAGGCTAACCCAAGGGCACTCATTTCACTTGCATCCCAAGTCAGATTGAAACTAGTGTTGCACCAACGAAAGCAAGAACAGGTCCAAAATCAATTTAATTACTCACAACTATACAACGTTGTTTATGTGAATTAACAATGTAAAGTACTTCTGTCTAAAGGAGCACAACAGAGCCATCTGATGGTGGAAACTCACGCCAACATGGATTGCAGCATTTCTCACCATTTTTATGTTATTAGTTGTTTTATCTCACACTACGGGAAAACAAATCCCAATCTGGTTTTACAGCTATAAAAACAGCACGTCACCATGTCTTACATCCACTGTACACAGAACAAGAGAATCACAGCTGTGGGTCAAAATTAAAGCCAATATCTAAAAACACACGACTCTAATAGACTGCAAACAAACTCATAATACAAGGTGCTGAAATTGCAGAGGCGGCAGATTTTCTAAAATGTATAAACGCCTCTGTACCTGGGAAGACAATCAACCTGGAACCCATTTTCAGCGTGTGGATTTGGGATATGCATTGAATGTAGTTTCCAATCAGAACACAATCCTCTGGGTGCCAGAGAACAGGCTATTTCAGGAACGTGGTTAGCCATGGCTGACAATATCTTGTCAGTTAGTTCTACAACAGTAACAAAAGGTAGTGCAGCCTCAGCTAGCCCAGTATGTGCACAAGCATGCTTATTGACTGACAGTTTTAATTACAGTACTTCCAAGCAGATGGAGGTAAGATATATTAGGATGAGTAGACGTTATTCGATAAATGACAATAACCAATGTAACCTGTAACAAAAGGTGTTAAAACATCCCTCAGATATAAGACCATTAATTTTGTTTACATAGCAACATGGGAACCATCTTGACAATGTATATGCTTTACATTTGCACACACATCAATTTAGACACCATTTAATTGCCAGGTTAGGCTGGTGTTACCATACCTGCTGGGTCCTTCAGAATTCATGAAATTTCAGGATCCTTTAAATTTTGTCGTTTGACTCACTGGGTGCAAGTGTTTGTGTCTGTCACAGGATTGGTTTTGGTCCCAAGAGATAAGGAATCAAAATTGTGGTCCCAGAAGTTAAAAGCCCATTAGTAAAGAGTGATTAATTGTGCTTCCACAAATTCCTTTAAAATGGTCCATTTTTTTGAGGTGAGCAATTAGGAGCAGTCATTACAAGACATGACATACCAGCAGTATTACAAAAACCTACATCATTACAAAATGAGACAGCACCAAATCCAGATATTCTTATAGTAGCAATGGGGGTTAAATGAGGATTTCAATTATATAAACAGCAGTTTATTTTTCTAAGATACATTTTATTATTTATTATGGATTTAATGTTTTAAAAGTTATGGAAGGCAAGAAGTAAAAAAAATAAATAAATAAATACTTTGTGCGATTACATTTAACAACACCACTTAGCTTGTCTCTCTCTGAATCTATGTTTATCCCTGGCCAATTACACTATATATGGGTCAGGATATTCAAGTGGTCTTTTGATATGATGTCCATGCTTGTCAATGGGTCCAAATCTACAGCACGAGACTGCCTTTGTCATGCCTAAACATTAGGAGTGTACAAAGTGTGCACTGCTCTAATTTACCAACCCTGTCTAACAGGCCCAAATCATATGCTGTTGTTAAATTAGCAAACACCATGCAATCGCAGTAAACATGGTATGTTTCATAATAATAATAAATACACATAAAAAATATACAATTTAGGTTTACAATTTTATTTGAAGGCAAACTAAGAAGTTACAGACTAGTTTTTAAAAATAAACCAAAACCGTTTGGCATGGAGTTTGTGTGTGTTTTTTTTGTTGTTTGTTTTTTAAAACACAATAGTTCTAATACAAAACTTGAATAGGAGTTATATTCTTTCATAAAAAGGTAGAACAATAGATTTGACAAAATAATGTAATATGGTTGAAATGCCACTAAGTCTTTCTTTACACTATCAATTCAAAGCTGTGTGACCTTAAATACTCAAATCTCAAAACAGCACGACCAGGAGTTAAAGAACTCTGATATTAGCTTGTGTACTTGCACATGATGACACTTGAAAAAATCAACCAAAAAGCCTCAACAACTTCAATGGCACTGTTTTTAAACTGCTAACAAACTTTAACATTAACCATTCAGCTTATGGACAGAGTTTTTTTTGCAGCAGCAGCAGCAGTTTCAAATGTATATGTTTGTTATGAGATTTACACAAATGAACATTTCTTGGATTTAATGTTGCCTGTTTTTGCACACGTACACAAGAATGAAACTAATACATTTTATAATATATTAAAAGACGAGGGTCCTTAAATACTGTTTATCTGTTGCACATCTGCAAATCACGCTGTGAAAATGATTATTGACACTTAAAACTGGTTTTGATTCAAATACTTCAGTCATCTTGCCATTCTGCTCAAATGGGAACTTGAGCATGTGAAAAGAGTGAGGCATTACTACAGATGTCCGCCATGGTTGGGAACAGGACTTGTAGTTCTAAGCAGTGATGTCTGAGCTGATAAAATAGCTGTCCATTAAAGAAAAAAAACATACAAAATATTAAAAGATGAAAAAAAAAGGAGGATTTGGAATGGTTTACTCATACATATCCTGGAACATCTTTTGTCCCATTTCAATGTAAGCTTCTTTCTCCTCAGGGCTCATCTGTGTGACAAGCTCGGGCTGCTGACTGACCTCACTGTAGGAGTGGGGCCGACCAGCCACTAAAACTGTAGGCTCATTGCCCACTTCCTCAAACTCGTCATCATCATCATCGTCGTCCTCGTTTCTTCTGTAGTGCTGAGCCATAGGGTGGGGAGGAGATTCCTCATCAGATTCACTGGTGTCACTCTCCGAGTCGCTGGCATTGGCGCCTGAGAGCGACACGCCAGCCCCTGCACCCACACCCCCTGCCGACGCCAAGTTCATGCCAGCGCTCCTCTTCTCGTGGATCAGCAGGGCCCGCATAACCTCCTCGTTCTCATCCAGCTGCATGCTCTGCCCTTCATCATGATCCCGTAAACCATCAACACCCATTCCACCTGATCAACAAAGGATAAAGATTCTTAACGTAAAATATTTACTATTAAATATTAAGCTTATTTTTGAAGACGGGACTATTATTTATTCAGGGAAACCAAGATATTTAGTAAGTAAGGGGTTTGAGGAAGTAAAAGGGCAAAAAAGCTCCACCCCTACTCCTTTTGTTTCAATGCTACATCCATCCTCTTTGCTGGATCCAGGACTCCATGTGTGGAATGAATAAATAAGACTGCCAAAAAAGGCTTAACACGGCAAATCACGCCAAAGTTTAAATGATGCGCCTAGATCTACAAAAGTGAGTGGGCACATGTTTTGGGGTTGTTTGTTACAACAACAGGGAAATGTACATCCCCCCTCCACTATAAAATTTTGTTTACAAGTTATAAGAATCACAAACTTTCATTCACACTAACATCATTGCAAGAAAATGTATAACAGCAATATGTGAATATTATTATACCAATGCCGATGGTGACACAAACCAGACAATCTTTTCCTGATTAAGATGCAACTGTGTGTAACAGAAAAGTAGAGAAAATGTTATTGTGCATATGTTTCTTAAACATATTGTAGGTTTAGTGATGGCAGTATGAAACTGCCATAAAATCCATGTGGCCAATCTTCTTTTTAAAAACACCATATCCTGCATAAAGGCTTTCCTGCACATGGTTCATTTTTACATACGGGCAGTCTATAATGATTTGCATTTTACATTCCATCAGCAAAGAAAGTTTCTCAAGGGAAGAAAGATTGATGCCTGGTAGGCTTACCTTCCTTCAGGTCGTCAGCCTCGCTGTATGCCCCTTTGACGGTGCTCTCTGTCAGCCACACAGGCCTCTCCTTGGGAGTCTTGCCCTCGCTGGCTGAGCGCTTCTGTTCCTCCTGCTCCTCCATGCTGATAGTGACGTTCTGGGTGTAGAAGTCCTCGTAAGCGCCCTTGGTGGCCCAGTTCTCCCGGTGGGCTCCAGCAGAGGCCCCTAAAGCCGCTGCAGCTCGCTCCCTGCTGCATGATTCATAGAAAAGCGAAGAAATAGATATTTAGATCCTTACAGAATCACCAAGTTGGCTTTCATTTACACAAGTGCACATTTTGCCATTTTTTAACAAGAAATTATTCCTACAGTTCCAGCAACCTAGTTCTCTGGATTGTTATTTAAAAAGTTTTTCTTTTTGAAGATCAGTTATGTAAATTTGTATTGGTGCATAAGCTTTGGCAGGCCAAATGACAGTTTACTTTCATCTTGATCATGCTCTCTCCTTCAACAAGGCTGGTTTTCTGTTTTCATGCAATACGCTACTAATTTCAATTAACATTTTTGCAGCAGAGAGCTTGAACTTGATATACTGTGATGTTAGAAGAAAAAAAAAACTTTCTATTGACGAATGTTGAAAAAAAAAAGTAATTCCCTAGATGATTTACCTATCAATGTGTGAATCAAAAATAATCAGGCCTATGTTTGAAAAAAAAAAAAAAAAAAAGTGTGATACGGACAACACAGGGGAAGCAGCAAAGGTAAAGTAATTTGAAAACACTGCAGGGGGTTCTGTAAAGATTTAATACAGTGAACAAAGAACAAGCAAAACATCCTAAATTACACTATTATATAAGTTATGTGTTCAGATCAGTTAGACTATGTGGGTTACTTACAAATCAATTATAGTCATTTACTGTAGTGTTTGTGTGCACTGTACCCATGTTGTGGATTAGTGTATTTCGGCTTTGTTAAAATTCTCAGAGTTCCTCCAGTTTTTTCAAAGGACAACAGGACTGCCTGTAAAATTTCAGTCAGGCATCCTGTGTATTTTTACTCCTGTGCAAACCAACCACTTCAGAGTTATGTTAGAATTGATACAGCATTTCCAGGGTATACCAGGGCTGTCTTTCACAGTGCCCGAGTAAAAAGAGTTGAAGGGCCATGTCACCGGCAGGATATTTAAGATTGGGCAGACTCTAAAGAGTTTTAAAATTGGTATGATCTGTCCTGAGATTGTACAGTTCAGTACATACATAATTGGTGATTATTCATTCTAGCCTTTGGAAAAGGTGGTACAACAAAATGAGTTATTTACACCCAGTTGTATACAAATCATGCACAAAAGCGCCTTCTCTGGCCACAACATCACATTTCATTTTGAATTTACAGACTTGGCTTCATGAAAACTAATCCACGCCTGGGAGGTTACTAGATGCCCTCTGCTTTTGACCAGCTCCAAGGACACCTGATTTTTAGTCCTGTGCGAATCATGCTTTAATTGGCTAATTGATAAATTTGCACAGGCATCCCTAGTTACTTGTTAGGGAGTAACTAGTTGGACTGATTAGTCATAGTATAAAAGTGAGCGAGACAAAGAGGGAAGTATTCCACAGAAACTAATGGTGGTATGCAGGAATCGGCTGGGTTTATTTGCGTTTCCCTTGCCTTGCTGCTAAAGGTGTCAGGGCAATCACACATTTGTTTGTTTATTCTTTATTTTTGATTTGGTAAAACTTGTTTGTGCAAATAAAATGATAGTTTCTTTTGAAACTGTGGCTGAACCGTGGTCTTTTATACACTTCCCCATAAGACCTAAAACAAACCCACTCACACAGCCTTTGTTTAAAAACAAACTGCAGTAAACAACCCACATACGGACCTCACATCCCAACCTCATGTGCTTTGCATGGCAACAGCTAAATCAACAGAACAGTACAGTAAACTATTATACCAAAATTATAAACATCTAGTGACATTGTACGGGATAGGTCGTCACTAACCTCTGCTTGAGTGCTGGGATCTCAGCTGGCTCTGGTTCCAGTAAATCATGGGACAGATTGATGTCTTCAGTTTCTCTCAGCAGGACATAAATTGGCTCGATTTGATCGTTAAACCTGGCCACTAGTGTCCTGGCATCTTTTTTCGGCAAAGCAGACTCATCCTCTTCAACCTCCGTCTGACAGAAAGTACAACGGAATGTTCCTACATGGATCAAAGAAAATTAGCCAGTGTTATGGTACACTATGCTACATTATGGATCTTGACAGCACTTGTCTGGTCATTTTATATGGTGACAGGAAAAGCTGTTCTTCCCTTGTGTCCCAAAGACAGAACATTTTAATAGGTCCAAAAAAATGCATCTCTTCTCATGACTCCATTGTTGCTTAATATGCAATCCATTACAAAGATACTACTGTAAGTTGTAATTTTACTACAAAAGTGTTGGCAGTGACCTTGAACAACAATAAAACAAAAGAAAACAGCATGGCTTCTGCTCAGTGATCACATAAAGATTTTCTATAGTCCATTCTGGATTGTTTGTTACTAGTTCTGAAACATGAACATTTGATTTCTGATTCATGAAAAATTGTGCAAATTGTGGGTGCAAAGACCTTTATAAATTTGAGATGGTTTTAAATTAAAAATTGCAGCTTGAGGTACGTATCCTAAAATAGCTAGTATATAAGGTGGTGCCACAATGTTCTGCAGATCCAAGTGGTCACACACCCAAGTGGTCAAACGCTTTTGGAGTGAATGTTCCATGCTTCAGCCAATTTTAATGATAGCCTTTTCACAAATTTTCAGAACTGAAGTAGAACAGTCTTAGACCAAAGCTTGGAAAAAGGGTACATCAATAAACACATGAGTATGCTTTGTTACTGGTATCAATTTTATTTATAGGGCCTTCAGCCTAGGAAAAATGACATTCCCAACTGTAAACATAACAGCAAGCGCAGTGATACAGAGAAGTGTTCAGCAGGCATCCCAATTACTTCCATGTCATGTGTCAAAAACATGCTCTAACTGCTACTTTATTAATGGCTCAATAAAAGTTAAATTTTTCTTTACCTGCAGTGCTGAAAAATAAAAGTATGAAAGATCTGAACTTCTAGAGTACTTATAGATGATATTCTATACTGTAGATCAGTGGTAGGTAATTAAATTTCATACTTAAGGATAAGGCTTAATGTGTCAAGGTTGCGTATCCCTGCCATAGATGACAGCTCTAGCAAGCTATCCAACACACACGGTGTTGGAAACATGTCTGAACCCTGGCACAGAATGAAATGTGACTGCAAGGGTAGTTTTTTATCTTTATTTAGAAGGCAAATATTGTGAAAGTTTCTTTCTACCAAGATCTCCCTCTCTGCAACATTCCATCATAAGTGTAAGAATAACTTCAGCAGTGTGCTTGCTTTCCTGGAAATGCTTTGTATTTGTTTCTGGACAAGATTTTTTACATTACAGCAAATCAAACATCACAATTGTCACCTAAGAAATCTGCGAATATATCATGCAGTTTGTAACTTATGCCAGGTTTCCATCTTTCACTGGCATTGAATTGGAATCAATTAAAAAACAGATCCTGTTCACTTCCATTGGCAGCACATAAATACCACCACTATTTGAATTAGGAAGTAGGAGAGAATTTGCCCTGTCACAGTAGCTCAGATGAAGGAAGTGATAACAAGCATCCTTATGCAAATGACGCACACAGTGAGATTAAAAAACTTGGGCTAAGGAACATCTTTACCAATTTTCATCACAATCGGATGAATGATGCTGAAGATATAAATACAACTGTAACAATGATACCTACAAGTGCTTCCAATATAATCTCTTCAACAGGGAATAGTATATAGGATTCAAATACCCAGTGGCAGAAGCTCCAGAAGTGAAACTTCCAAAGGTCTGTGACAGGGTGCAGCCTGTCTGTGTGTTTTTTTGTTGTTTAGAGTGGATGGGTAGCGAGTCTGCAGGGTAGATCTGTGAGTAAATGAGTTTGTGTGAGGAATGCGTGGAATGTGCCTGGACTAATGAGGTGTTAATTAATCAATTAGTCGAGGCTAGTTGGACAGTTAGTTGGTGAGTGTTTGTGAGAGTGAGAGAGAGGGGACCTGTTTGGTAGTGGTGCGTGAGTGTGTGTTAGCTGTGTTTTTGCTAGTTGTTTATTAGTTATTGTTTAGATTTTTTGTGTCTTTATTTAGCTATTGTGCCCTTTTGTTTTGTGTGTTGATTATTATTTAATTAAAAGTATTTTATTTGCTGCACTTTCCGACTCTGAGTCTCCTCACTTTGGTTACCTTGCCACAAAAACTAAGTGAGTAATGCAGTTATTTACATTTCATTCCGCTGGCAGAAATGCTACTTTTACCAACTTGCAAACTCAGCAGCAAAGGCATAACTCTGCAGAGTGTTTGGAACCAATTCAATAAAACTTGTTTGCCAATTATTATCTTCAGACAACAACTACTAATACAAACTCACACTGTTATACACCCATGTGAAACCTGGACTGAGTGGACGGGAGGGTCTTATTTAGTGACTCAGTAATTGTCAGCCTCATTCAGACTAGTTTATCCAATTCTCTTTTCTTTACTGGGGACACCATCATCTGCATGAGGGAATGAGAACTTCAACCCTGTTGGAAACTCAAGCCTTTAATCTGCAAGTTTTAAGTTCCAGTTTAAGAACACCGAGTTATGGGTGAGCTAGAGATAAGCTCCAAAGGGACAGGCTGGCCTAAATACTCGTGGTAGTTAAGCACTGTTAATGTTGAGTATTCAAATAATTTAATGCTAGTCCAGTGACAGGCAAGAGTATAAATAATGGTTACTGATTTTCCTTTTGTAATTACAGTATGCAGGCAAATATATTAGACTGCAATACTTAAACTACTCAAAAGAAAAACCAAGGGCAAACAATAAAAAAGGCAAAGCTAGTGGGGTAGCGAGAGTGTTTGGACCTCTCTCATAATTGTATCTTATGTGGAACCATACACCCCCATACAAAGAAATATCCAGTCCTTAGGTGTTTCCTGGTTTTTGCCAGTGTGTTCTGCCAGTTGCTTTATAAAAGTACTTGAATCATGACTAAACAGTAAAAATGTATAACAGCTGTTGAAGCCAAGCTGCAGCAAGGAGCTGACACATTGACTAGATGCTCTACAAATTAGCTGCTGTATAGTAAAAAAAAAAAAAAAAAAAAAAAAAAAGAGAAAAGCAAATAAGTTTGTTCTTGTAGCCCCATAAATGCATAGAAACTTGGGAAAAGCTATTATATTTGGTATCCACTTTTGCAACCAATCAATTTAAAGCTCTGTGTCAATTCTGGCTTGTAGGCAGGCAGGAAAAACACATTTAAGGATGGAAGAATATTGTCTGGTAAAACCAAAGCATCATCTCTGACATCCAAAGATCCTTATTATTTCTGAAGGACACCATCCGTTAACTGTGCATCTTCACAGCACCTGGGGATGCATAGATTGTGCCTGTCCATCTGTTCCTGCAATTATTTTAAGCTCAGGTCTGGTCCTTCAAGCAGAGCTGACACAGAGAGAGACGAGACTCCCTCCCATTGCCTGCTTGGTGGGAAGGAAAGCTCAGAGTTCTCATGTGAAGTCCCCAAGATGGTAAAAACAGATGTTTGTGTTTGTTTAAATAAATCCAAGAGATTGAGGCATAACGTTTTATTCTGTGAAGTCATTTTTTATCAATGAAGCTAAATAAGTTGCCCATATATAGTGTCAATGAACCTGCAGGAATGTAAACTGAACAGCCTGGTCCTCCAAAATTATTCAATTGACTAGGTAGAGCACAATACTTCAACCATTTCTCGCAATGCAGTAAGATTAGATGATATTCTTGATGGACTTGGCCTTGCACAGTGACTGCTGAAAGGGTGCTAAAGGAATTCTTTACACCCCACAATTGTTAATAGCCTTTCAATTCTTACCCAATATCAATATACCATACTGCACTGGACTTTAGCACGTAATAGCAGTCCTCTTTTTTGAGTAACTTGCTAACCTGTACTAATAACATTTTGCCCTTTACTGTACATTGAAATGTAAGATTTCATATATAGGAGTACACCATTCACAGCTTAATGTTCACATTCTGGGAACATTTATGACAACATAAACAGCTCCCAAAAGCAATACTCTGGCATTCATTTCTGTCTTGCTGTGCCTCTCGTCTCACAATGGAATTTAGCAAGGACTCTAAGGAAATGCATGCTTGCATTCCAAAATGACTTTCAAAGTAAAACAATATTTGTTTTCCAATTACCATGCCATTAATATGTAAATACGCATTACATTACACCTGGTTTAAATATGCAAGTATTCAAAATCAAAACGTGTAAGCTCTAGATATTTTACCATCTAAATTATTTGAAATGCAACACATTTAGTTTACACATTACTGATTTGTTTTTTGTTTTTCAAATCAACTGTATGTACAAGTATTCAATCTTTCAGACTTAGTTTTTTATCCCAGTGCAAAAGCGTTGAGGCTCAACAGATTAATTAAAAACATACAGTTGCAGACGAAAGTATAAGCACTCAACACTTAATATAACATAATTGAAGAAAATATGTTAAATGTAAGCCTCTAATTAATATGACAAAGACTAAAATACACAACTTCTGGTAGTTTAACAAATGACCTTCATAAAAAAAATAAAATAAATAAATAAAATAAAAGCACTTAAGCAATTTGAAATATTTGTTCATGGCAAAAGTTAATTAGTGGCTAATTTTCGCTAAATGCTTATATTTAACATGTTTTCTTGAATTGTCTTATAATAAGTGTAGGATGCCAATATTTTTGTCTGCGACTAATTTAATGAGCAAGTAAACATGATAACATTTAAACTATGCAGTGCCAAATCATAATTTCCCCTTAATTGGGATTAACCTGTTCAGTCCAGGATTATTTTCGTCAAGATGGAGAAAGCGAAATTATGTTATAGAATTAAAAAAGGAACTCCTTATTGAGTATACATGATAACAGGCCATATATATTATATAGCTATAACAATCCGGTATATATATATATATATATATTATATATATATATATATATAAAATGACATACTTGGGTAAATAGGACCTTAGTCTCGTCAGAATTTTAAGAACTGTAAACAATGTGAAGATAAGGCAGGAAAGGGTCAAACACACAGCAGGCAGTGTTGAATCAAACTGTACACAATGTGGATAGTTCAACATTTCTATAAACAGTATTTCAGTCCGAGTAGAGACAGATACTGCCAGTATATATAGTAAACCCATACTGTAGACTCACAGACAAATATCGATGCCTTTAAGAAATAGAGGGCTAGACAATAAGCTGGAAGTGGTCACAATGCAACATTACTCTTGCTCCAGCACACAGCTTTTAACTAAGAAAACGATAAGAGTCTCACCAAGGTTCTTCTGGTTAAAGAACTACATTAAATTGATGCGTCTCATGTTACTTTTGGAGCAAGATGTGGCCACAAAGGATTACTCCCATCAAATTGCATCTTATTTGTTTCAAGAAGTTATTACAGCTTAAACAGATTATGTCAAATGGCAGTGTATGTATTCTCTGTGGTAGTCACTGTCTGTACTTACACACTGGAGAATGACAACACAAGACAAATGTGCATTATTTTAATTACGATAATATCGCTTACATTGAATCAACCGCTCTAAAATGTTAAATTAACTTTTATTGCAAAGAATTGATGAAGTAGTTTTAGAGAATTAATTTCAGCTCCCTGAAAAATAAAAACACTATAATTGAACATGTATAGTGTCTGAAAGCAGTAGTCCAGCAGAATAGATTACTCAACTCTAAGACATGGGGAGTAAACTTGCCAATGTTTCATTTAGTACAGCGAGTAAAACAATTAAGTAGTGGTATTCATGGCAAGCAACAAGAGAGAAATTTAAAACTTCATTTTCTGTAAAATTATGCCTCTTTGCACTGGCTCCCTGTGCAGTTTAGAACTGATTTTAAGATTTTAACTTATAAGACCTTGGACAGATTAGCATCCAGTTACTTACAGGAATTATTGACTCTGTATACTCCTACCCACACTCTCAGGATGCGGGGCTGCTGGTTATTCTTAGCGTGAATAAACATAATATGGGAGGAAGTGCCTTTTCTTTTAAAACTCCTAAATTGTGGATTGCTCTGCCCTAGTCATAAGCTGAAAATAGCTTTTCTATCTTAGTTGTCCTATTTTACAACCAACACTGCATTTTCTTTTTTTTTTTTTTTTTATAATTCAAACTGTGTTACATATTTGTTTGACTCTTAATTGTTCTATTTTTACAAAATAACTTTTTTACAATTAAAACCACATTTTGTAGCCATCATAACATCCACCAATAATTCATGGATACCCTCACCTCTTACATTCCCTAAAACAAATAAATCATAAAAGATGAATTTTAGTTTCTAAGCAGCTTTTTTCTCGGTGTGCATGCCATGGCAAACCCTGTCTGTCACATCAGCTGTGTGGGAATAATATATCAGTTCTTGCTGAGTTTATTTATCCAACCAAGTGTTGAAGCAGCAGGATACTAATTATCTAAGCCTGCCTTCCGTACCATGGGGTCAAATACCATCTTCTAAACCAGGCCACAGTGGGATATTCTTCCTCAGTGTAAATTAGCATAAAGTATGCTTTCATTTTCCCCTTTTGCTTCTAATGAGTAACGACAGGTAGCATATCTATAAAAACAAAAACAAAATATATACTACCTTGGAAGCAGGACAGCAACAAACAGAAAGTTTTTCAACCCTAATTGCCTTGCGCACTCTGTGCAGATGCCTTGCATGCTTCCTTATTGACCTGGGGAGCACGATTTTGTTCACAAGACCTCTTTAGAGGTCAAAGCTGGAGGATGGATTTCAATCTAAGTTTCAGAAGTAGTGGTTATTAGAGAAACCATGGAGGGTGAATGATACCAACCTCATTTATTTATTTTAAACAATATACAGACAGGCGTTATTATCACCCACTAGGGTTGCCTATAATAGGTGATGGGATAGATATGTTTGAGTTTTAGATACATTCTCTAGTTGTGATGAAACTTGGCTGGGATTCTTTCAATCAGAACCTTGGCATTTCTTTACACATCTGTCTGTCTTAATGTATGTACTGCATATATGTCATACTTATCACATGATTGCAGTCATAGTGATCTGTTTGTTTATTGCACCATTTTCTGTAATTTTGTATCTAAAGCAATGGCAAGGCTTGTTGTTTAACAGATTCCAGGATGTCTATGCATTATTTCTTAAGTAGATCCTGGGGAAAGCAGGTGATTTCACTGTACACACACACAAAAGTACAGTGGTATATGGTCACACTCACACAACAAAACAAATTAGAGAAAAAAACATTTATAGATAATTTAATAAAGCCTATTTCCTGTCATGCTGAGAATATGTATGCTCATGTGAAAGAAGCATCTGTATTAGTAACTGCACCTCTATTAGTAACTGCTTATTTGTACATTTCCAATAGTTTCCATACTCATTGCAATGAATTACTTAAAAACAGGATGGATGAAACCAGTAGTTTAATGAAGAAAATAAAAACAGTTATGCTACCCTTTATTTAAATTTTAAAAAATACATGAATAAATAAAACTGTTCTTTAATGAATGTCTCATTTTGCATCATTTACTTTCTTAGCCCGTAGGAATCGATCTTGCTTGTCATAATTTGGATAATACCCTTGGGCTTTGACAAATGGTTATTGCTGTAATTGAATATTCTATCAATTAATTAAACTGTGCATCCAAAACACAGAGCACATAGACTGATTTATTGAAGCCTACCGACATTTTAGTAATTACCATATTTTTAGTTATATACTGCCATGCAACACAATGCATTGTGCAGTCAAGTAACAAGCTGTATTATTACGAAGAAAGCAATTCAACCAATCACATTCCAGCACTTATGTGCTTTACCAGAGCATAACAACATACAGTTTTGCAAGATTTATGTTGGACTAGGTTTATGAAAAAGGGCGGCTCTAGTATCTGGACAGTATGTTATTTGTTAATGTTTTTCCTGCTCCAACACCACTGATCAATTTTCAGCAACCAACCACTTCTAATTTAAATACATAAACATAATCCCCTCATTGTATGAAAATCTGTCCTTGATACAGTAGACTTAGACTTAGATTTCCTTTTATTCTTCATTTAGGAACCTATTCAACATACAATTTGTTTTGTTTTTTTTCTTTTCCTCGCCTCTGCCATTACACTATATACCCCAAAAGAGGGCTGTCTGCTGGTTTGTTCCTCATAAAGCTGCAGCGAGAGTTTGATGTCATGATGCAGCAGGCCATTTGGAAGCATTCCAGCCATTGCAAATAACAAAGCCTGCTGGTCAATAATGTTCATCTGTCAGCAATGTCAACACTAAAACCTATACCGATAATGTTAACCGTTTCTTGGCAATATACTGTGTGTGTGTCTCCAAAGGGTGCTCATTTTAAACATGCTTTTACTAAAAATTCTTAAGAAAGAAAGGCATCGTACCTGGTAAGAAAAAAAGCACGACAAGTATGATTGTGAAGATATGTCTGTCTTCATGACTGAGCCCTGCAGTAAAAGCATTACACTAAACTGCTGTAAGGAAGTACATACCTTTTTACAGTACCTGATGCCTTCACATCATGCAGAGGTTAAGACCTAGCAAGTTAAATACTGTATTAATTACTAATGTGTTATTTTTTGTAGTCAAACATTAAATGATTCACATATCATACTGGTAAAAGCCGGCACTTGAATCCCTATTAAATATTGAGATAACTCCCCCTGCTGGTAAAAAAAAAAAAAAAAAAAAAACTTTTGTTGTTTCCACTGAAATGTGACAATTCTAAAATTAAATCCCAAATAATACATGTTTCATCACTATTGGAAAAGGTGTTCTTTATATGCAACGATACTAGGTGTGTTTAATGTGTAGAAGTAAGTTTAGTCTCCAGTACACACCTATTTTTTCTCTTCAACATCTACATGCTTCCCTTGGGTCACCTCATCCGCCAACATAGCCTCATTTTTCACTCCTATGTAGTTGACAACCGCTACCTATTACTAGACCCTGGGTGTCCCTCCGACATGGTCCGGCTCTCAGCTTGTATCCAAGACATCGAGGCCTGGATGTCTGCCAATTTTCTTCAGCTCAATACTAACAAATCTGAACAACTCCTAGAAGGATTGAAAACTCAACTTAAGAATCAATATTGCTGCTGCTTTCCCCCACTGTACAAAGCCTTGGTGTACTTCTGGATAGTAACCTGTCCTTTGATGCCCAAATGTCCTCTGTAGCCAAATTCTCCTTCTACCACTTCCAAAACATCTCAAAGGTCTGTCCCTGCCTTTCCCTCATGGATGCACCGATACAAGTCATGCATTCATCTCTCGAATTAACTACTGCAACTCTTTCTATGGTGGTCTTCCGTCACACACCAACAGCAGACTGCAGCTGGTTCAAAATGCCGCTGCTAGGATCCTTACCAGACATAAGAAACATTATGACATTATCCCCCATTGCCCAGCTGCAGTGGCTATCTGTAAAGTTCAGGATTACTTTCAAAATTTTCCTGCTTGCCTACAAGGCCCTTCATCACACAGGTCCAGAAAATCTCTCCCTTGCAAACCCGCTATGTTCTTGCATGCAAGCTGAGGTCCTCTTACTCTGGCTTGCTTGTTATACCCAAGAAAAAGCACATCACACTCGCAGGGCGCTCTTTTAGCTTTATGGTCCTGACTCTCTGGAACTCTCTCCCACCTTTAGTGCGTGTAGCTCCCACAGTCGCTCACTTCAAATCAACTCTTAAAACCCACTTGTTCTCGCTTTTAATCCTCTTTAAGCCTGATATGTGTTATTAGCTGTTGTCTAAATTGCTATTTCAGGTTTTTCACTCCATCTTATTCGTATGATTCTGTATGACACACACATCCACAATGTTCAGAATTCACATCCTAGCCTAGTTCCTCACTATCTTGTAAAGTGCTTTGTAATGGTGGTCCACTATAAAAGGCTCTATATAAAAAAATATTGATAGATTGATCTTCACCTATAAAAGTTACTGTGAGTCATCATCAAGGGCACAATTTTCTATTCCGTAATACAATGTTTACTATTACTTGCAGGCTTAAAACATGAAAACCTTGGAATCAGAACCAGGGTAAAATACAATTGTAACTGCTACTGATTATGAATTGTAAATAATGGTAGTTCAAACTTTGTACACCTGCATAATTGCAATTGTAATTATATCACATAACTGATTGTTTGCAGTTCAAGTACGCATTTATTTGTCATTTGATCATTACTCTTGTACTTTCAACCACTTTTGGTGACCCCATTTTTTTGGACTATAATATATTTCTGTATTTGTACCTGCAATTATTGCTTGATTATTTAAAATAGAGTAAATATGTTAATGTGTGTAGTTAATATTGCTTTGTAATGTCACTGTAATTATAATTACTGCAGAATAATTGTAACTGTAATTGCAGCATAAGGGAGCCAATTCTTACCTGTCATGGGGTCAAAGAGCTGGTTCGCTTCCAGGTCGGTGAAGGTGCTGAAGCAGCAGGGGCACTTGAAGGAGGCACGGTTGGTGGAGTCCCTCTCGTCCGTCTCAATCCGCCTCCTCATGTGGTCCAGCTTGTACTTGACCACGTTGACGAGCAGCCTGTAGTTGATGAAGTAATAGTTGTGCCGGGTGGTCTTCCCGTCGGGAGCGGTCTCCACCCTCATGCGGCACTTGATGAACTTGTCCCCCTTCAGGGTATTCAGGACCGAGCGCAGCTGCTTCCTGTCAAACTTGAGCAGTTCCAGCATGTCCTCCTCTCTTACACAAGGGTTTCGGATGAGGATGTCCAGGGCCAGCGCATGTTCCACCCCATAGAACCCGCGCACCACTTGCTTGGCCAGGCGCTTCAGGGAGGCAGGCACCTCTGTCAGTACCTCGGGCTCCGTCATGGCGTTCCTTCAAAAACAACAGAAGACACAATTAGCCATTACTACATTTTTTGAGTTGTTGATGTGTTAAATAAATACAGACATAAGATGAAATACCATACATTTTAGGTCGAGGTGCATTTTCTTTGCAGTTAAAAACCAAAATCCTTTATTTGTCTAATCTGGACCATCACATGAAAAAATATTGTTTAACCAAACAAGTCAGCTGAGAAGTAAGAACCTGTACATAATGGATCGGTTATTACCCTTTCATTTCAGCTTACATTCTTTTCAACTACAAATAAAAAGCATCATTTTGGGTGTCTCTCTTGATTGGCCTGAAAGTGACAGTGTTTAAGTACTAATGATTTCCCTTATTCCAATCCCCCCCCCCCCCCCCCCCAAAAAAAAAAAAAAAAAATAAGACACTCCCTATCTAATTCAAAGCTGAACTTTGAAGGATACAATACAGCAGCAGGCCTATGTGACAAAAATTTGCAATGAGAAAATTATAATTAACTTGTAACCAGCAGGAATCTGTCCAGTTTCTGCTATTACACAAGTTTCAATGCTATTACAATTGATCAATACGTTGATATATATATATATATATATATATATATATATATATATATATGTGTGTGTGTGTGTGTGTGTGTGTGTGTGTGTGTGTGTGTGTGTCTATATATATATATATATATATATATATATATATATATATATATATATATATATATATATATATTTCTCATTGGTACAATCACGAAATACTTTACTACAGTTATCAGTCACAAGTAGTACAGTAGACAATTGACGAAAGAGTTGTCCAATCTGTTTACAATGCATACAAGTCAACAGACTCAGTCGGAGTATGACAGTGTCCAGATACAAATAAAAACAAATTTAAAAAGTGTGCGTTTTTTTCAGTACAAGTATTCATAATTTCACAGAATATTAAAAGAAAATGTGCAATTGAATTAGCAACAACACATACTCGCCTTATATCAACACTTAAACCGTTTCTCAAACTGCTTAATTGAACGCAAAAAAAAAATATCCAACGTGAGGATTGTAGAAGTTGTCACAACGGCAGAAGAAAATAAAAACGGCGATACTGGGTCAATTTTACAGCTCAGCCAATTAGACAGCACTACGGGTAGATTGACAGGGGAGAAATCCAACCAGAGAGGCAAAAGAGCGGAGTCTTGATGAAATATATTTACAGTTTGGGATCGACAGTGAAACATACCAATGGTGGAGCTCATTCTCAACCAATTATAAACAGGAATTTCTCTCATTTAGGTGGTTGGGTGTGTACATCCGGGTTGCTGGTAAAGCAACAAAGATGGCATCGCTTGACAGAGTAAAGGTTTTAGTGTTGGGAGATTCAGGTAAGTTCTTGTAAGGTGCAGTAAAGTCCATGTTTAAAATGTAATTGAACATCGAGGACGTGAAGACAGTGCATTTTTGGAAAAAATTATATTTCTAAATGTTTTTTCCAGAAAATATAAACCGTCCCAAATCGCTTCACAGGAAAATTAATACCTTATGCATTAAGCAACTACTAATGGTTTTGAGACGTGTATTTTTAAAACTAGATGTTTCATGATCATGATCATGATCCTACAATACAATACTCCTGATAAGGTAAAGCCAGTCTAGTCAGTCGTTTGGTGTGTAGCTAACTTGCATGATGGTGATGATGATAATGTATTCGACAGCATTCAAACAAACAAACAAAAAAAAAAAGTGCTGTGGTTTAAGAGAAAACCAAGAAATTACCGATTGTGACTGTAACACGTCAGTAACCACTAAGCACGAATATTGTCTTTCATTTCCAAAGTAATGCTGCGATGTAGGCTAATAGCTGAAAATATATCTATTCACCACCAGTAAATAACTGCTTGAGAACCTTTTCCTCACCGCATGTACCCCTTGCAATGTCTTTGCTAAAATAAATAAATCGGTAAATCAAAATGAATGCTAATCAATATATTAATATTGACATGGTATGTGGTTTGTTTACAAAACAAAATGAAATATTTCAGTAGAGATTAGAGTATGCACTAATGTGTTTTAGACTACACTGCACAACACACTGTTTCATGTGTAAAATCTCGATCACTTGAAAACAGGTTTGATTTTGCAGGTGTTGGTAAATCGTCTCTGGTTCACTTACTGTGTCAGAATCAAGTGCTGGGTAATCCCTCATGGACAGTTGGCTGCTCCGTTGATGTGCGGGTAAGGCAGATCCTTTGAGTGCTCTTGCTAACTGCTTATCTCACACCGTTAATGTTGTCTGTAGTAACTGACATTAAGAAAGGCGCCACAAGGAATCCCTAGCCATACTTGGAAAGCTTTAGAGGGGATTATTGTTATTGTCTGTGAAAGCCTAAATGATTTGCATTGCTTCATTTCACAGGTTCACGACTACAAAGAAGGAACACCAGAAGAGAAGACATACTACATAGAGCTGTGGGATGTTGGAGGCACAGTAGGCAGTGGCAGCAGTGTGAAAAGCACCAGGGCAGTGTTTTACAACTCTGTAAATGGTAATCTATGAAATAGAAACTCTTTTTTTAATACAGAGGCCCATTTGATCTGTATTCTAGTTTGGAATAGTTTGTATTTTTTTTTTATTATATTATATATATATATATATATATATATATATATATATATATTATCTATATTAATATATATATATATATATATATATATATTTTACTAAAGTTTTTTTTTTGTATTATTTACTAAAGTTTTTTTTGTATTATTAAGCATACATTGCTAGTTTCACAGACCACAGTTGGCACTAGTCTTGGCCAGTATGGTAAAGGTAACATTCAAAGATTAGTGCTATTCAGGTTTTATGAAACAAGATGATAATATATGCATTTTATGGTATGGTGTGTGTATATTCAATGTTTAAACCAAACCAATTCTTGATACTACTCTTGCATTTCTTTTTTAATACAGATTGTCTACAAAGAGTGATGTCATTAGAATGCAATGTTTTGTTTTTATTTAGTTTTTTTTCAGCACAGAACCCAGTGGTAATGGTTCTGTCAAAATCCGTAAGGGTTATGTATTTTTTTATCACTTTTTATTTGTTTAGGTATTATTTTAGTCCATGACCTGACAAACAAGAAGTCCTCACAGAATTTGTATCGCTGGTCATTAGAAGCATTGAATAAAGACTCCTCTCCAACTGGGGTTATAGTCACAAATGGGTAAGAGGTTTGTTTTGTCTTTTGTATATTTTGCTTGCTGTGAAAGAGGAGTTTTGTTCTTTGTAGTGGTTATCAACATTATTTGTTGTGATGTTTCTTGTTTTTTAAAGTCACAAATTTAAACCAATTGTAAAGTAATTTTGTGTTTTTAACTGCAATCTTTTACTTTAAAGTGATTATGACCGAGAGCAGTTTGCTGACAACCAGATTCCTCTGCTGGTGATTGGGACCAAATTAGACCAAATTCCAGAAAATAAGCGAAGTGACGTGTTGATAAGGACAGCTTTCCTGGCAGAGGATTTTAATGCAGAGGAAATTAATCTGGTGTGTTTTTTATTCCCATTTATTTATAATTAGGAATTGTATACTTTGTTTTGTTAGTTGCACCTAATGCAGTGCTATTTGTGATGTTTTCTAAGCTGTATATTTATTTTGGTGTACACCATGTCCTTTGTTAATATTAAGTGCTGCTAGCAGAGCATACCTCAGATGACTGGGAAATACTGGAGGCGTCTGTACTGTATGTGTGTCACAAGTTGTCATATATCTAAAGGGGAGGCCACCTTTGGTCTTCCATTGCATACTTTGATGAAGTTTAATACAATAACTAAGGACCTGTTTGGAACAAAGTCTTACAATTGACTGGTCTGTAATAGCCCCTGCTCTAGATTACAGGAGGCAGCCATTGATATTCCAGTCTAGTCCAGACTATGGCTATACCAGTGAATTCTAAAAGAACGTTCAGTCCAGGTATTTTGTTTCAAAGATCTTGAACGTAATGGAACGTCACTTCAGCACTGAAGTTGTCTAATCCTACTCTAGAGAACTGCAGTGTGTTTCAGCATAAAGTATTAAAATCCAGAGATATAATGAGGACAGTATCCAGCCATGTCACCTTCGTCACACTTACATTTTTTAATCAACGGCTATTCACCTGCTTACTTTGCTTATCTATCTATCTATCTATCTATCTATATATATATATATATATATATATATATATATATATATATATATATATATATATATATATATATATATATATATATATATATGTGTGTGTGTATATATATATATATATATATATATATATATATATATATATATATATATATATATATATATAATGTATGTATTGATTAAATTCCAAATACAGTAATTGTATTTATTTTTATAGGATTGTACCACTCCAAGGTATTTAGCAGCAGGTTCATCCAATGCGGTCAGACTAAGCAGGTTTTTTGATAAGGTGAGTTTGAAATATAGGGCTATGTAAAATAGTAGATGCAATCCTTATCCAACAGCTAGCAGTAAATGCCATCAATTGGAAGAACATAAGCATATATATGTATATATATACCTCCTATAAAATGCCTTTTATTCAAGATTTAATGTTTATTTGTTTTGAATTTTAGTACAGTAAAAGGTTGTCTTTTCTTTTTTAGGTAATAGAAAAGAGATACTTTACAAGAGATGGGAGTCAGGTTAGTTTGCATTATTGTGTGGTCTTACAAAATTCGAAATGTATAAACTCTATTGATCCAGGATTAAAACACTCTTCAAGTGTCCTGGAAAAGTCTTCTGTAAATGTATGTACAGAGTGTAGTTGTTGATCACTATTATGACAGGGTACACACAACACAAGCATTGCAGATATAACTTAATACAGGGTATTGCTTAAGAGCTGTTATTACAAAGTGAAGCTGAGTGTTTCTGACTGTTCAAACTATGCAAATGACATTGTATACTAATAATCCTACACGGAATGTAATCACAAAATTAAGTTTTCACGCAGGATTTGTTATTAGTCATAAAATCAAATTTTCTGGAATTTCGAAGCGATCCATAAATTGTAAGATGATTTCTTCCATTATTACACAGTTGGGTGTTACAGTAATCCACCACTAGATGGAGACTCGTTAATGTCCCTGCCAATTTGAGTAAACATAGCTTAGACTAGAGCTGTGACGGGTACGGTCTGGGTTCATTAAAAGATGTTTGGGATCATTTCATGCTGCTTATTCATTAGTTTCTGTGCTGATGTCAAGGAAGACAAAATATTTGATACAAATCCATGGGATTGTCCATGAGGTTGTGATGATGTGATCATGATGTTTCTGGGAAGCGGAACTTCTAAAAACACGATAAAAGCTTTAAAACCATATATGTGTACATCTATATATCTTAAGTATTGATCGGAAGCATGTCGTGCTATGATATGAAGTAGTATACAATTGGAGCTGGGCTTAACACTTGTATTCTTACAAGATTGTCAACCCCAATGAAGAGCAGCTGAAAGAACTCCATTCAGCCTTGAACAAAGATGGATTGGGAAGGACATGACTGAAATCTTTAAAAATGTAAAAGAAGTTGACATAGTTAAACAATAATTTAAGCACAGTAAATAAACCAAGATCAGTGGACACATCTGGAAATTAGGTGGAGGTAGGTTTAGGGCAGAGGGAAGGAGACACTTTTTCACAAATGGCATGGGTATGAAATGGGTTGCCTAGTCCTGTTGCTGAGGTTGAATGACTTGGATCCTTTAAGACTCAACTTGACAAAGTTTTTAGATCAATCAGCAGTATTAGCTTAGATGGCCTCTTATTTGTAAATGTTCTTCTTTGTTAATTCATTGTTTCTTACACACTGTGCCTACACTAACCACAACACTATGTACTGCACTTCTCTCTTAAACTGTTATTTCCTTTTCCTCTGTAGATGCCAGGATTCTCAGAAAGAAAGCGGTATGGAGCAGGGAACTCCAAGAGCCTCCACTATGACTAACCTTCAGTTCTTGCAATGTAGGTTTAAAGGAGGACTGTACCAGCAGTTGCATTCTACATTGAGAGTGATGTTGCAAACAGCATACTGTATGCTGTACCTTTCTGGTTGTTATCAGTTTAATGTGAGACAGGGTCAATAGATCTACAATATAAATGTGTGTCCTGAATCATGTATTCGAATGGTTGTCTAATGGCTTCTGGTGACTTCAGGCCAGTATAGAACTGTTTTAATCTTCTTTGTAATTGGTACCAGTCCTTTGGGGAGCCTAAAAGTTTGGCAGATGTGGAGACCTTAACAATAGCTGGTCTCCCAGCACTGTCTAGAATGAGGCACAATGTTTATGCACATTTGTGAGAGCTTACTAAAGAATGTGGTTCTCTTGCTGCATGTGCAGTAATACTCTGGAAGGACTTCTGGGACTCTCTTAATCTGGAACAAAATATTTATTTGCACAAAAAATAAACCTGTTATATTTTAAAAGAGCTCAGATAATCGAAGCAATTCAGTTATTTCTGTCAACAAATATGTTGCATCGTTTTCTTGTTTAACAGCACATTGCTACTTTGGGCAGTAATCATTCATTTGTAAAAAGTACAATTTTAAAAAAGTTAATTATTGTAAAATTAATAAATTATTTCAAAAGATTGCAACATTTTTGTAATGGTTTTAAAAACAATGTTTAGGTGGTTTCATTCTGATAAATACATCTCTTAGCTGCAACTTGCAGTACCAAAAATATGGCATACCCCACAAAAGTTTCCTTTTGTGTCTGACAATGAGTTCCTTTGAGAGCAATCTAATTTAAAAAAGGGCTTATAAGGTGTGGGGGTGCGATTAGCAAGTTAATCAAGTCTGCTACAGGGATGCCTGCGTTTGTTGTATTTGTCACTGTTCCCTGACATGGGGGAATGGTCCCTGGAGAGCTGTGTGTTGAGCTTGTCTTGGGTGGCTTATTCTGTTGAGTTGTCTTAAATAAAGCACCTCAGCTGCCTAAACTGGGTCTCATGACCCATTGGGTCTTACTTGCATTCTGAACACGCTACAATACTTATAGTATGTATGTCTCACTTACTTACATGTTTACCTATAGAACATCTAATTACGATGAAATGATTGTATTTACGCATTATAGAGGTAGAAACGTGCAGGATATTTTAGTTTATGGTGATTCATTTAAAGATGCAGCTAAAAATTTAAACTGGGGTACAGTAATTAACAGATTCTTTCCATGTCCGAAATGCACAGCTTGTAAGAATGCTTTTAAAAGCAAAACCTGCACAAGTCATATTACTAACAAAGAATATACGATTTCCCAAGTCATTACTTGTACATCTGATTTTGTTGTTTATTTAATCTCTTGCCCTTGCAATTTACAATATGTTCACAAAACCAATAGACGACTACGAGTTTGCATTAATGAACATAAAAGTTCCATCCATAGAAAAGACACACATTCGCCTCTGGCTAGACATTTTGTAGAAACAAGTCACTCCAAAGATTAACTCAACCTCGTAGAGGGGGTGACCAAAAATGACTTCAATGTGAAGCAAAGTGGATATTTTTTTTTAAATCTCAAAACAGTGCAACCTGAAGGAATTAATGAAGAATCATGTTTATTGTGTTATCTTTAGAAAAAAATATATCTTTATTCAGTTATCTCTAATACTAACATCAATGCTATGTAATTATGTCAATTTGATTCCAAATTTATATGAATTGTAATAATCTGGATAACTTTGTTAAACCCATCAACTTATCAACATGCTATAGTCTTATGTTATTATTATATATGATATTTTCCTGTAAATGTCATTATTTAATAGAGTATGTATTACATTTCTTCTAATGTCTATATGTTCTAATGTATTAAATAGTCTGTACATCTGTCCATTTGTTTTTAATTGAACACCTGACTCTTTAAATACCCAGGTGTTTTTAACTTGTATAGCACAGCACTGAAGATGGTCAAACGACTGAAACGTTTGCACTTGCACGGAGCACTTTATTTGCTAGTTCTTTGGTCAGATACAAGAATGCTTTTTCGCTTGCTTTGATTATGTAGTGGCTTCCTTGTCACCACTCCCCTGATCACAGTATGCGGATCCTTTTCAACTTCTGCTACTATATGTAATTGGGGATCTACGCACCTGGTTTCGTTTGTTTTGACTTCGTTTTTAAGGTGCAGTAAGAACTTTGCATAAGACTATTTATGGTATGACACAGGATGTGCATACCTCGTTCGTACCATACATTTGAGTATCAGACTATTTTTAGTAGCTCTGCTTGCAGATCTTTTCTTCTTTTCTGCAAGCCACTTCCTTCATGACCAGACACCTAGTTTTTACAGTGGTTTTTTTTATTATTATTATTATTATTATTGCTGTTACAGGAAATCACTTTAACACATCAAGTAACTGAACACAGTAACATTTGCGAAAAATAAATAAATACATCTAATTAAAAAATATATATATTATCTTTGGTACTGCAATAACTTATTTTACTAGGAGCTGTTTCTAGATTCAGGGTCATCTGTTGGTAAAAAGGTTTAAGTGTAAAAAAGAATGTTAACAATTGCGACAGTGCATTGTTGAAACTTTGAGCCAACTTTCTCTGATTTGTTTCTGATTCCGAGTTTTTGAGGCTGTGTTATATCATGTAATCAAGTTACATTTGAAATAAGATTACAGAAAATCAGGGAGTGTATTATTTTTATTTATTTTTTATATTGTGTTGTTTTTAAAGACTTGCAAAACCAAAGAAAGAATTCAAATTGACATTTTTAATTAAACAATCAGTACAATTTTGGAAATGCTTTATAGTGTTTCCACATCTCTATTATGTTCCAAAAGTACTCTCAACATTTTGTTATCCATCCGTTTTACGTGTAACTATTCCATTATTTCTTTTATCCATGGAATAAAGCTTGTGATTTTCATGTAAACCTGCAGGTACCTGCGATCCTCACAGTTTTGTCCTATGAATGCAGCAATTCCTTGTGCTTTTGTATTGCACAAAAGAGCAATTCACATAGTCTTTCCACACCCTTTTGCAGTCTTTTCTGTTTTCTGTGATTACAGTTACTTCCTGAAGAACATTTTCAGCTCCTCCAGTGATATGCGTCTTACCCCAGCCTGCTACAGGGCATTTAGTCTTGGCTGGAACATCTCCCTATTTCTTGGGGATCCCTATCAATTTCACCTTCTTATTCAGAGTGGCATTTTTAGCAAGCTATTTAACAAAAGAAAAAAAACAGTAAGGAAACAAAATCAGATATATACCTCCCCAGTTATTATTTTACAGAGCAGCTCTGAAACATAATTTCCAGAGCTGATGGAAAGTCATAGGCTGGAAATGCAGGAAGATTTTATAATAAAATGTAAAGGATGTTAAATGTCAACTGGAATATTGGGGGGAAAAAAAACATTTAGACATTTGAATTTTGACAAAATTGATAGGAAATGTATGAATTTTGCCACAGAACCCAGGAAGTCTGAATAAATAAACTAATCTGACATACTGCTTGAATGGCAAGTGCCATGCAAAACTGTCAATAAATACCTTCGGTAACATGACATCAAAGTCGTATTTGTTCAGCGAAATCAGTTTGTGCTTGTAGAATTCTTTTACTTCAATCTTCTGCTGTGATTTTTCCATGGCTGTTAAATTGTGGGCACCCAAAACCACAGCGAGAGCTCTGTCTCTAAAAAATAAACAAATGTTGACACAAAAATACACAATTTGAGAATTTAAACTTCAATGTAAGATCATTATTAAAAGTTCATTTACATTCTGCAGTCTGCTACAATATAGTTTTGTTGTAGAAGGGCTAGAAAGTCCATTATCAGTATTATGACTGGTCCCCATTTTCTTGTGTTACAAATATTGTAGTTCTTCATTGTTTTGTGCTGTTTTTTTTTTTTTCTTAACTATTATAAACATTTATTTATTTATTTTTTTAATATAATTCTATAGGGATGAAGCTGCAACTAATACAGGTAATGTGTCTCTGAAGTAATCTACAAGTTATAAATTGAAGTACATAATACCAGAAACTAAAAGGAAAAGGGGGCATAATGCTAACAAGAAGTACATTTTAAAAACTTGGTTAGCAGTCCTAGATGTCCATTTGACTAAAGTAACTGGCTTGTGTCACCCAAGGTACTAGTGAAAGAAATTAAAGCAACAACATTGTGAGCCTTATGGCTAGTACTGCAATCCGTTTCATACATGACAAGACTTAAGAACATAAGAACATAAGAAAGTTTACAAACGAGAGGAGGCCATTCGGCCCATCTTGCTCGTTTGGTTGTTAGTAGCTTATTGATCCCAAAATCTCATCAAGCAGCTTCTTGAAGGATCCCAGGGTGTCAGCTTCAACAACATTACTGGGGAGTTGATTCCAGACCCTCACAATTCTCTGTGTAAAAAAGTGTCTCCTATTTTCTGTTCTGAATGCCCCTTTTTCTAAACTCCATTTGTGACCCCGGGTCCTTGTTTCTTTTTTCAGGCTGAAAAAGTCCCTTGGGTCGACACTGTCAATACCTTTTAGAATTTTGAATGCTTGAATTAGGTCGCCACGTAGTCTTCTTTGTTCAAGACTGAACAGATTCAATTCTTTTAGCCTGTCTGCATATGACATGCCTTTTAAGCCCGGAATAATTCTGGTCGCTCTTCTTTGCACTCTTTCTAGAGCAGCAATATCTTTTTTATAGCGAGGTGACCAGAACTGAACACAATATTCAAGATGAGGTCTTACTAGTGCATTGTACAGTTTTAACATTACTTCCCTTGATTTAAATTCAACACTTTTCACAATGTATCCGAGCATCTTGTTAGCCTTTTTTATAGCTTCCCCACATTGTCTAGATGAAGACATTTCTGAGTCAACAAAAACTCCTAGGTCTTTTTCATAGATTCCTTCTCCAATTTCAATATCTCCCATATGATATTTATAATGTACATTTTTATTTCCTGCGTGCAGTACCTTACACTTTTCTCTATTAAATGTCATTTGCCATGTGTCTGCCCAGTTCTGAATCTTGTCTAGATCATTTTGAATGACCTTTGCTGCTGCAACAGTGTTTGCCACTCCTCCTACTTTTGTGTCGTCTGCAAATTTAACAAGTTTGCTTACTATACCAGAATCTAAATCATTAATGTAGATTAGGAATAGCAGAGGACCTAATACTGATCCCTGTGGTACACCGCTGGTTACCACACTCCATTCTGAGGTTTTTCCTCTAATCAGTACTTTCTGTTTTCTACATGTTAACCACTCCCTAATCCATGTACATGCGTTTCCTTGAATCCCAACTGCGTTCAGTTTGAGAATTAATCTTTTGTGCGGGACTTTGTCAAAAGCTTTCTGGAAATCTAAATAAACCATGTCATATGCTTTGCAATTATCCATTATCGATGTTGCATCCTCAAAAAAATCAAGCAAGTTAGTTAGGCACGATCTCCCTTTCCTAAAACCATGTTGACTGTCTCCCAGTACCCTGTTACCATATAGGTAATTTTCCATTTTGGATCTTATTATAGTTTCCATAAGTTTGCATATAATAGAAGTCAGGCTTACTGGTCTGTAGTTACCTGGTTCAGTTTTGTTTCCCTTTTTGTGGATCGGTATTACGTTTGCAATTTTCCAGTCTGTCGGTACCACCCCTGTGTCAAGAGACTGCTGCATGATCTTGGTTAGCGGTTTGTAAATTACTTCTTTCATTTCTTTGAGTACTACTGGGAGGATCTCATCCGGCCCAGGGGATTTGTTTATTTTAAGAGCTCCTAGTCCCTTTAACACTTCTGCCTCAGTTATGCTAAAGTTATTTAAAACTGGATAGGAACTGGATGACATGTGGGGCATGTTGTCAGTATCTTCCTTTGTAAAAACTTGTGAAAAGTAATCATTTAATATATTTGCTATTTTTTTTTTCTTCTTCTACGATTTTGCCATTTGTATCTCTTAAACATTTAATCTCCTCTTTGAATGTTCTCTTGCTGTTGTAATATTGGAAAAACATTTTGGAATTGGTTTTAGCTCCCTTAGCAATGTTCATTTCTATTTCTCTCTTGGCCTTTCTAACTTCCTTTTTGACTTGCGTTTGCAGTTCTGTGTACTCTTTCTGCGTACTTTCTTTTTGGTCCTTTTTTAATGCTCTGTAAAGTGCCTTTTTTCGCTGAATATTTTTTTTAATTGATCTATTAAACCATTTTGGCAATTTAGTTTTACATTTAGATTTGTCTACTTTAGGGATGTAATTGTTTTGCGCCTCTAGTACTACATTTTTGAAGAACAACCATCCTTCTTCTGTGGGTGTTTTCTCTATTTTACTCCAATCTACTTCTGTTAGTCTCTGTTTCATACCTTCATAGTTTGCTTTTCTAAAATTGTAAACCTTAGCTTTAGTCATTACTTTTGGGGATTTAAAAAACACTTCAAATGAGACCATGTTGTGGTCTGAGTTTGCCAGTGGTTCTCTGACCTCTGTTTTAGTTATTCTATCTTCGTTATTTGAAAAGACTAAATCAAGGCATGCCTCCCCTCTAGTGGGTGCCTTCACAAATTGTGTTAGGAAGCAGTCATTTGTCATTTCCACCATTTCTATTTCATCCTTCGCGCTACCCACCGGGTTTTCCCATTTTATTTGGGGGAAGTTGAAATCCCCCATTAGTATGGCTTCTCCTTTGCTACACACATTTCTAATGTCATTGTATAACAGATTATTGTGCTCACCGTCTGAATCTGGCGGTCTATAGCATGCTCCTATTATTATGCCTTTTGAATTTTTGTCTGTTATTCTGACCCATATTGATTCGGTTTTATTTTCTTTGTCCAGGTTTAACACCTGGGCTTCAAGACTGTTTCTTATGTATAGCGCTACCCCTCCTCCTCTTCTGTCCTGCCTGTCTTTCCTATACAGTGTATACCCACAAATATTATATTCGTCCCCATCACTCTCAGACAACCAAGTTTCTGTAACACCTATCACATCATAGTTACCTGTTAGTGCAGTAGCTTCAAGTTCTAGAATTTTGTTTCTGATACTTCTAGCATTTAGATAAATACATTTAATGGTTGTCTTACCTGAGTTGTTGTTCTTGTTTTGATGCGGTCTCCCTTCTGTTTTTTTGTTGATTTCTCCCCCCTTCCTTTCTAGTTTAAATGCTTCCGAACCTGCTCGAGGATCTTTTCTCCGAGTAGACTAGTTCCCTTGTTATTTAAATGCAGTCCATCCCGTCTATACAGATAGTCCTCGTTGTAGAATGTGGTCCAATGATCAAGATAGGTGAAGCCTTCCCGTGTGCACCACGTCTTCAGCCATGCGTTTTGATTAATTATTTCCAGCTGTCCATATGGTCCTTTGCAAGGTGCGGGTAGTATACCAGAAAATACCACAGTTTTGGTTTTCTCTTTTAATTTCCTTCCTAGTTCTCTGAATTTGTTTTGCAGGGATTTTGGTCTGTCTCTTCCAATGTTGTTTGTACCGATGTGGACGACTACTACCGGGTCGTCTCCTGTTCGTTCTAGGAGCCTGTCCACGTTTTCAGTGATGTGCTTGACCGAGACTCCCGGAAGGCAGCACACTGTTGTAGTAAGGGGGTCCAAACTGCGAATTGAACTTGCTGTGTTTCTCAATATGGAGTCCCCAACAATCATGACCTCCCTTCTTTTTGCTGTCTGGTCACCACTGTCAATAGGGTCCTGAATGTTGTTCCTTTCATTCTCTTGTTGTTGGTTCTGCTCATCACAATTCTGAAGTGACTCAAATCTGTTGGTTGTTTTGATTTCTGGTGGTTGTGTTTGACGAAGTTTCTTTTTTTCCCTGCTTCTGCCTACCTGAACCCAGCTGTTCTGACCTTCTATCTCCCTGGTGGCTTTCAGTCTGTTAGGGGTGATGCAGACTTCCATGAATTGTGGGTGTGCCAGTTCCTCAAGATCCTGTTGCTGTCTCACTTCTTCCAGCTCCATTTCTAGCATACTTACTAGTTTATGCAAATCCTGGATCGCGCGGCACTTTACGCACACTTGGTTTAGCTCCGCTGGGTTTTCTCGGATTTCCCACATCAAGCAGGTGTCTCAGATTACTGGCTTGAAGACCATGTTGAGTTTTTTTTTTTTTTAAGTTTAGTTTCTTCTGCAGCCGTCAACCTGCTTTCCAACTGCTTCGAAACTGCTCTGTACTTTTCCACGCCTGTACTTCGCCCACTCGCTGTCGCTTCCACTCGCGAACACAACTGTCTTCCAGAGCAGTTGTGTTTTATTATGTTATTGGACAGTCCTTGCTAAATGAAGGGTCATCGAGCTGCTTTTAAACCCTCAAAAGTCTCTTCCCCAGGATAAGATGAATTTGTAACTAATTCATAAACAATTCAGCCTGGAAATAGTAAGGTTATCTAACCTTGCATTGGGTCAGTAAATTGTTTCGCCTATGCCATACACATTATGTGCAGAGGGTCCTCAAGGGGTATTATTGTCTGTAGTATTTATTTCAGTAAGAGGTTACATGGTGGGAGTAGGTGTGAAAAGCCTCACAGACAGCAGGTATCATTATTAATATCATCTCATGACACCTAAGATGGAAATTGTGTGTTTATGCTAGTAAGCAATTCTCAACTGGAATGCTGCAATGCAAATCCAAAATAAAAGTAAATCTGATTCAACTTTATTTTGTATTTATTTTTTCAAATATACTTGAAACAGTCGCAGACACTTCTAACCAGTTTTGACAACCTGCATGAAAAACTTTATCAAATGCATTATGGGTAGAGCCACCTGTTCAGGGTAATTCAAATCTACATTTTGGACCAAAAGCTTTAGGGTTTTATTAGTAATATAAATGTCATTTTTTAAAGAGTAAAAACAAGTCTGTTATAATTTCAATGTATAATAATAATGAGTATGAGAAATCACCATTAATGCCAGAAAAAGCACCAACACTATGTGGCCTAATACAGGAGTAGACTTACTACTGAAGGCACATAGTATTTCATAGGATAAATATTAATGTGAATTTCAATTGTTTAAAAGTAACACTTTATTGAACAGTTAACCATTCTCATGGTATTTATTTTAATGTTTGTGTATGCAACCTGTTCTATTTTATTTTTTAAGTTTCTAATATGTTTTTAGTATCTAAATAAAATGTTGAATCATAATACCCAAAGCTGATCCAAAGAAGAAGACTTGAAATGTAGGCTAAATAAATAAATAAATCAGATGGTTTGACAATTGTATTTAAAAGCAAAGGTCTACAATGCCTAGCAAGCCTATTATTATTATTAATTATTATTATTATTATTATTATTATTATTATTATTATTATTATTATAGTTTGACATAGCTGGGGCTACCCTGGAGAAGAATTCCAACTAGTCATGCTTTTACATGAGTGGATGAAAATTGAATGAATATGGCCTATGGGTAGAATTGTACACTTTTTTGAAAAGATTTCAGGGTTCTAAAAATGTCAATTTAGCCCAAGCCGATGGGGTTGACCCGATCTCAATGGGGTTGTAGTATGTGTAGTGTCTAATTCTGTTTTAAAGTTTTGGTTTTTTTCATATTTCAAAAGGTTTTTACCTTTACTTAAGGATTACTTACTTGTAATAATGGGCAGCTGTCAAAACAAAGTCTTCTCGCACCAGAAAGCCTCCACACACATACTGCCTATCAATCTGCAGTGACGCCATGTAGCGTCTGGAGTGAGGTTTTGCCTAATAGAACTATTGAAAGCTCCTAAAAGAGAGTCACAGACTGGTATAAGACATTTTGTAAGAACCACCACCAAGCATGGTAGAGGCCCTGAAACGTCTTTTTGGTTTGTTTGATGTTTTATGACAACGAGTAAGGCTAAAACAAAACTTGGCTTGGAAGCGTTTATAGTGTCTTCTGTTGTCCCTCAAACTTGTGTTGAAGTTTAGCTGCGAATACAGTATGTGGTCATCCAATGCATTTCAACTGTCCTTTATACCCTTTCTGGTGGGCAGCATTTGCACCTGTCATGGTCATTCTAAGAAAGCTCAGGAAGTCTGGTATTATATAATTTAGCATCTCAAATGTTGTCAAGTAGTCGTTCCTGGCTCATGGAATATAGAATGCTTTTATTAAAGATATGATGACACGTAAGAGCACCTACAATCAACAATGACTCCTCATAATACGTTAATACATTTAATATAACCTTAATAAAACCTTTCTTGATTCTTGAAAATGAAAGTTTATCAGTACAGTCAAATAAAGTATTTGTTAAACTGTATTGTTTCAAGTGCACTGCTGTAAAACAAACAGAACAATACCATGTGAACATGAGCACAAAGCTTATCAAATCTATCACTAAATGACACATTCAAAATGACTAATACTCATTTTATTTGTTAAATATTAAAAACAAGTCTGTCTATAATGAATGAATTTCAATATATAATATAAATGAGTAGGAGTACTGGCATATTTACATATACAGTGATGATAACTCACCATAAATGCAGCAAAAGGCACCAACACAATATTGCTTAATACAGAGTGGCCTTAGTACTGAAGGTCCATAGAATTCCATAGGATAAATATGCATATATATCAACATAGTATTCACCTTCACAGACACTTTGAAAACCAACTACATTGTGGCTCTGACATAACAGCACACATAGCTAGTCTTCACCAAAAAAAAAGTCGATGCTGAGCTGGGTTAATGAGACCACTTTTATCACTTTTACCACTTTGTGTGAAGAACAAAGGTATGTGTAACAGCAATGGTTTATAATAAGTTCAGATAAATTGTAGCGATAGTGTATGCAAGCTTTTTAAATGAGATTATCACTATTAAAAATGTAATGTTTGAAACAGTTTTGATTTTGTTATGAAATATTCATGATGCTTTTTTAAACAGTAGTTTGCCTTTGAGGTGAAGGGATGGTCGGCTCTTATTGTATCAGATCATCTTCAGAGCAAAGCTTATCAAATCTATCACTAAGTGACACATTCACGCATGTTTCTCTATTAGAATGAGCCCCTATTGAAAACTAATAAGAGATGAAAATTATAATACTTGTTTCACACTCAATCCAGTAAATCAGTTCCTGTCTGTTTCTAATTAAGTCACATGAAGCAACTTAACAGGCAATTGAAATGTATTCATTTAAAATCATGACCTTAACCTCAATACTTCACGATGAACAAACAGTCATATTAAAGTAAAAGCAAACTATTTTAGTGATTTGCCATGGGAAGGTACTCCTTACCAGTTGGAACCCAGGGATGAAGGAAAATAAGGACAGTGAACATCAAGTAATACATTTTGAGCCAGCAGTCACTGATGTGACCTGGAAATGAAAAAGGAGTTTATGGAGTTTTAATATATCTTTTGTGATAACCTGACAGGATATGGTGGTAAACACCTTCTTATTTAATATCCTGATGCAAAGGTATTCAGCAGATGCTATATTGTAACAGTGCAGGGATGGGCAACAAGGGGCTTTCCATCCAGGAGTCGTTACATAAAACACAGAATCATTACCAGTTTAGAAAGTGCACGCAACTCATGCAATTGTATCTTATGTTTTAATCATCTTATGGTCAATCATGCTCTTGACCTGAACACTGTAAATAGATTTGAATCTCAAAGAGACTTCCTGGATACAGTATTATTTATTATCCATGATCGCCATTTCCTCTGTTGAAGATCCTTTGGTTCTTTGCCTATATTGTATTTTTAATTTTGCAACATGCATATATGTCAACGCAGAATTCACCTTTATAATGGCTCTATACTACTGTATACCTGTGAGCATAATCCTTCATAAACACTTTGAAAATCAACTACATTGTGGATCTGACATAACAACAAAAAGCCAAAGGCTGTGCTGGGTTAATGAGACAACATTTATCACATTTACCACCTTGTGTGAAGAATAGAGGTATATGTAACAGCAGCAGTTTAAGACGGTAGTTTGAGTTCAGGTAAATTGTAGAGATACTGTATGTAAGCTTTTTAATATTAATGTTTCTTATCACTGCTAAAAACCTCCTCCTAAATTAATAAACTGAGTAGTGCAGACCTGGCTTGCAACAGACTTAAAGAGTTCCACCTGCTTAGACTAAGCAATAAGTCAACTGTGCACCTCCTGTTCTGGAATTAAACATGCTCAAAAAAGAATAGTATTCATTAATTTCATGAATATCAAACTATTTTTTATATATATATATATATATATATTAGAAAAAAACTTGTGTAAGCACTGTGAGTGGAACAAAATAATAAAAAAAGACAATCAAAACTTAGAAAATGAAACAAATATGGTCCATGAAGCATGAAAGGATGAGTATTTTAAATATAGCATCTGACACATTATTTTATTGGTTAGAACAAAATCAATGCAAAAATACAATATTATACCATATTCTTGCAACAGCGATGTGTTCTTTTTCAGGGAAAATATTTATTTTAAGCCAATTCATATTCTTCACTGAAACATCAGGAAACCTGCCATAAGGAAGTTACACATGAGCCCCTACTAATACTTATTGGAGTCAGGCAGTGTTAATGCAGCTGATTCTAAATGTTGCATGATCGTCACATAACTAAACTGTGATAGTGAATGAATGACGTGAATGGTAAGCATGTCGTTTCCACACATGCAATTGTACATTATTTAGGTAGTATAGATTGGGTATCAGTGGTAAAGCCTCTGAAATGTGTTGCACAATTTACAGGTTTCGTGATGTTTTAATGAAGAACTTGAGTCAACCCAAAACAAGATACTCTGAAAAACAGTAGAAAGTGCAGGTCTCTAATGAAACCACTTGCTATTGCCCTAATAAAACATAAACTTGTGGTTCAGCCTATTTGAAACCCATTTATTCTGTGGCAACCATCTCCAAAATGTGTTTAATATATATTTCTGACCCCTGCAAAAGTTGCTGTGGAAGACTTTTTAAAATATATGGAGGTGGGCAGTGTAATATTGTATAATTTAAAAACTGAGGACTTTTTTTTTTTGTTTGTTTGTTTTAGCTCATTTTTTCAGCGTAGACTCAATAAATGGGCATAAAGGCCATACAGTGTCAATCTTATGTCATCTCTTTATACCACTATGGCCAGGTATATATCAGTTAAATACCACTTAAATATCAGATGAACTGACAGCTTAAATACTCTTAAACACTTCTCTTTTTAGTGAAGTAGATTGTGGCTGCATGGGATCAGCTAGGTGTTTGCTGTTGCCATGATGTCATGCTGCTTTCTGAGTGAAAGATTTTTAATTATCCAAATGCAAATTGTATCACTTTTATATTTATTTATCTAGGATACATTGTATAGTTATTCTAAATGATATGTTTTTGTATCTTTGTATTTTATTTATCTATTTTAAAAAAGTTGTTTCATATCTATGAATGTTTTTATTATGTATGTTGTGGAAAGCGCCAGACGCCTTTGTTGGTGCGAAGGTCTCTATATAAAATTAATTTACAGTCAAAGTCAAAATACTCTTGATTGCGTGGAATCCTAAACAGTGGCAGCAATATTTGTTCAAAGGTAAAACCCCGCAAATATGAAGTCAGTACCTGAAATGATGTCTGAGATATGAGGCTTTCCACAAAACTGGAAATGTGAGGTTGACATCAGAAAGGGTTTATGAAAGATTATCATGTGAAGTAACAGCAGCCTTTATCCTGGTTCTGGAGAGCACCTATCCTGCAGTTTTTATATGGGTCTTTACATCATCAGCAGCTAAAGATCTGAAACACCAGTTAACCTTGGCTAATTAAGCCAATAACTGGTGCACAGTAAAAGGCTGCTTATCTTTGTTTTTACATATGTACATGAGTCACACTTACAGAATGTTTTACTTGTATGTAGGTTACACAAATTGTGATAAAACTTGGTTACAAATCTTCACATTATTAAGAGGATCATCTACACTTGACGTATTAACCTACTACAGACAAATCTGCTTTGTTTGTTTGTTTTTTTATCAGTCCTCAATCTGTATACAACACCTACAATTTACTTGTGGATATACGTCATAGTGACCTACTTCTTCATGAAACTAACAGGTAAAATGATGTCTTTACAGCAGTGAAGGGGGATGTTTGCTTCTTCTGTGGAACTATGATGGGCAGCTCTTCCTGTCTGCTCTTGATTTCCTATTTTAAGCTCCTGATCTTTGCTGCTCAGCCATTCTCTCAGTGACCACACACACCCCTGCAACTTTATAGCTGCCTTAAATACGGATAGAGGCAATCTCTAACTGCAGAGTATACTGTGCATTCTGCCTTTACTCATAACTGTATGCTGTATTTTTATCATTTTTAAAGTGAGCATCCAAAAAGATCTTGCTCTGTACTGACAACCATTTGCAAAATAAATAAAATACAGGATGCATTTCAGTAGAAAAAAATTCTAGAGTTTATTTAACAAAATTTCATTTTAAAAAGATATGTTTTGTGTAAAAATTATTATTTTACCTCAAGAACCTGCTTTAAATGTTTGGGTTTTTTTTTGTTGTTTTTTTATATAAATAAAATAGGTAGGCAGGCAACTTCTAAAGGCTCCATACAGCTCAAAATGTACTATTTTAAATCTACAGGAGACAACGTTGGCTTGAGAGCTGCAGTTCTAATCCATACAATAGGGATGTAGTTTACAAAGAATTGTTTTCACCTATCTTTTGTAATAAATTGAATATAGGCTTGTTAATTCTTTATGGACTTTAGAATTTATGTTATTCACCTGGTGTATTTTATTTATTTGTTTATTTATTTTTAGAAAATCTAGTTTGACTTATTGTCAGCTGCTCCTTGAAAATGCGATGTGAAGAAATTGAAAATGTCATAAAAGTTCCCAACTTTAAGAAAAATACATATCCTGAGCTTGTTTAAAATGTGACTGTCCCTTGTTTTATCCTCAGTGTTTCACCTTGCAATGGCAGATCTTGTGATGGCACAATTTCACAGTACTCTTCAGCAAAAACAGTAAGAATGTCCAGATAGCTTTCATGTTTCTGCCTTTTTCTCCAGTTTGTGCTTCTTTGATTTGAGGAAGGGTTGGTGTAACACATCATGGAGACGCTGAGCCTGAAACAAAATGTCATCCAAATTACAACCAAATGCAAATTCATTTTTTACTATTGATCGTGACCCTGCTGTAGTTAAACAATACCCCTGTGGCTTATTTTAACAGTGATAATCAAGGCTTTTCAAACAAAATGTATGACCAAAACTAGAACAAATATCACTCTGTTTTAAATGTAATTTCATCATTTTGAAAACCTTTTTCATTCTTTTGAAATAGGAAGACGTGATGTTTATTTGATTTGATTTTACTACTCTTATCTTCAAACTTCTGGGGCTGCCCCCTATATTTATACAATCTTTCAGTTAAATTTTTATATATATATATATATATATATATATATATATATATATATATATATATATATATATATATATATATATATATGTGACCTGAGTTGTGCTATTCCCTTTGGTCCAGACATGAAATTACTCATTTAGATTTCAAATCAAGATGTACTTAATTAGTTAACATATAACTATTATTCTTATTACTTTTGAATACCTTTAAAAAAATAAATAAAACAGTTAAGTTAGATTCTCACCTTCTGTGGTCCCAGACCAGGACAGAGAGTGAGGTCTTCTTTGGATGCTTTGATAATACCTTCCAAAGACTGAAAAACAGATATTACCCAATAGGCATTAAAACACACACACACACAAGTATGTGTAGATGAACTGAAGGGTTTTTTTTTAGGGTGTAACATGGCTTGGGGGGAAATGAAGAATTTTGCCTCAGATGACGAACGCTGCACCGCGCACTCACCAGCAAAGGCAGTGTATGCTGCCAGCCCAAAATAAAGCAGTGACAGAGAGTATGGGAGGAAGAGGGAAAGTGACAGTTTAGCCTGCATAGCAATTAAAGTTCAAATGGAAGCGCCTTAAGAGTACTTAATTAATAGCAATGACAGGTTTGAAGATGTGATGCTGTTTATATATCATTCTGGAATCATACCTTTAAGGATTAATCAAGGTATAATTGACGGCACACAAATATATCAAACACAAATATATAAATTCTACTTACAGAAAATGTTGCCAGAAGAGTTAATGTGTCCGTCTTATTTACTGACTTCACGGCTGTCAAACAATCAGTCACCTAGATGTACACACACAGACAGCAATACTTAGATTACATGGATGTGCAAAAAAAAAATGTTTCAACTGTAATGGGATTTTCCTTTTGCATAAAGCACAAATGCTTTAACTGCAGTTTCGTTTAGAATTGTTGCATAGAACACATGCCACCTGGTGGCTTAATGCTTTAATTGCAGGTTATTCTTAAAGAGATCACTTCTACCCTAGACAGGAAGTCCTGTTCAACTCTCTCCTTTAATAGGTCTGCTGGTTTCTTCTCGTATGATTTGTAGGTCTCAAGATACCTGCCGGCCTCCTCGGGACTAAGAGAGAGACAAATGACATTGGTAGAGCAAAGCTTTGAGTTTTACGTACAAATGTGCCCTCAGAACAGATAGGGAACTTGGAATTAGCAATATACTACAAGCAAGTAGTACAAGCACATTCAAAATTCTAGAGTCCAGTTCACACAACAGGGTGTACTTCTTGTTATTTTTCCATCATTAACCCTACCACATATAAAAGCTGTACACTGTTACTGTCAAATTACAAACAATACTGTCAAATTTACCAAGCAACGCGGCTCAGAGAAAGGTTCAATTATGAAAGTAATGCAAAAAAAACTAAATTCAACATATATGTTGCTTAAACATCTTTCTTCAAATAGGATCCTGTCTACAGGCTGAGAACACACTTCAGACACAGACAGGTTAAAAAAGGTGGCAGTTCAATGCTGACATTGCTTTATACATCTATGGCAGTGACTCACCTCCAAGCCAGAATCAGAGTACAGTCTGCCATAATACAGATCCGAGCCAGGTCCTTTACACAGTGGTGAGGGTCTTTCTAAAAGGGAGATGCCAAAGGAATGGGAACGTTTGAGGACAAAAATGTGTGAAACATTGAGAGAATGTGAGAGGAAACAAGGGGACTCACCACATCTACCTGCGCTAGCAAAACTCTCAGTGAAAATGTCTTCCCCAACTGTTTCAGGCGATCGTGGATGTAGTTTGGGTTTAGGCTGTGGTACCTTAGACTGCAGGAAAGAATTAATTAATAAATATATAAATATATAAATATGTGACAATAGCATGTAAAGTGTGTAAATATAGGGTAATTCCTAGGTTGTAATCCATATTAATGTCTGTGACATCTGCTTTAGAAGTGTCATAAATATAATTAAATATATATATGATTTAGTAACGTCAAACCCCAAGATCATCCATATATAAGCTGGCTATTTTTGCTTGCAATATTTCCATTCAGACAAAAATAAACCAAAGCGTTCAGTGGCGTTTTTCAAAATCCCATATAAATAAGATGCATTTTCACTAATACATTAATATACTATGAGTTTCACCTATAAAATAATAATAATAAAGACAATAAATAGAACCTAATAGAATAAATACATTAAAATATATTACAAGTAGAAGAGTAAGAGTATCAGACCTGAGGAACAGAGCACAGGTTGTTTGCCCCAAAACGTAATCAGGTGTAACATCTCCAAACTCCCAGGGGACGTTTCTCACAAACTTGAGCAATGGATTACCTCTCTGAAACAACAACACATTTGTTTTAAAAAAGACACACACTGCTTTCTGTATGTATGTGTTTCAAAAGTGGCAAAAAAGTAAATACCTGCTACTGTTCCATTTCCCCCTCACATACTCAAATTAAAATATGCATACAACTTTGTCTTTCTCCTTTCTTCACTCCAGCACTCTGATAAACAGAATTAACACTGCTTATAAAATGAAACACGATGCAGTTGATTAGCCTCTCAGCCTGTCTCTTCAATACCTGTCTGGGGCTGACAAGGATGCTGTTTCCAGTTCCAAGTGGCTTTGGGATACTGCTGGAGACCATCCCATCCCTCTGGGTGTCCTGCTTCCCTTCTGACAGAGTGCCTGCTCTCTGGTTTCCTTCCAGAGCAGCCCTGACTTCCTGTTTCTCAATATGTGCAGCCTTGGCTCCAGTACTCCTCTCTTGAACAGTTGCAGTTCCATCATCCCCTGTTTCTCTCCCAGATAACTCTTTGTTCTGTTTCCCACCACCACCCTGCGTCCCTCTTTCCCTTGTCTCCATTATCTGTGGTTCCGGCACTCCCCGAGACAGAGAGGGGACCGTTCCCTGGACAATGAACTCGCTGTATGACAGTGGCTGGCCATCAGGGACCATTGTAGACTGGGCTGACTTTTTGGACACAGAGGTGTCGTTGTCATTGCTTTTTGACGACTTAAATAAAGATTTTACCTGCATGTCAAAAACATAAAGATACAACCAATGAATAACCACTGCATACCAAATGAATCAACCACTCAATGTGAAATATTTTTTTTTCAAATATCAGTCAGTAAGTATTTAAAGATGGCATGTTTTCAAATAAAATACATATATGAATTGAGTTACAGGTTACAGTAGGGTCATTGCAGTTCATCTGGAACAACAAGGATTACTTGAACTGCATGTCAATCAATATCGTTTTGTTAGAAATCCCTTAAAAAAACATGCCTTACCACCCTCAGACCTTTTCTAATCACGTGGGGGATGAGTAAAAACTACTCTTATTTTTCTCAATCACAAGCATTGGAAAAAATACCTCTCCAGAATTTGGTCCACTTGAGCTGGAATGGCCCAGTAACTATTGATAAAAACATCAGGAAATGCCACAGTATAACACACTAGTCTTCCCGTCCATATTTATACGTTTTGTTTAACATATTATTTTAAAAAAAATATGGGGTAAGAACCACATGAGATATATCTCAAGATACATATTTTCTCCGCTAACCAGTCTCAAAGCGCTCTGTATCAAAAACGTTAAGGAAGTTGATAATTGAATTTTCGGCTTCTTTTAAACGACAAGACAGTTTTTTATTATTATTTTATTTTTTATCTTTTCCTGTAAAGGTTGAGTGACCCTATAATCTTAGCATGGTAGGATCGGGGTATTAACTGTATTCTCCTGACTTGTCGTGTGTTGATTTTTTTCCCCCTTTCTGTTAAACTTGAGTGTAAATAGGCGTGTACCTTAGCTGACTGTGGTTGTCTGCAGTAAAACGATTACATTAAAACAGGGAGTAATACAGGCGTTAACTCTGTGACGCAAATTGCTGGGCACCTTTCCTGTCTTAGTGGGTTTCTTTCTCATTATTATTATTATTATTATTATTGTTATGAGAACGTACATACAAGAAAGCGTCAACAGATTTTACAGTTATTTGTGGTGCTTGTAAGATCAAGAATTCACTAATTGTGGTTCGACTGGTGCAACGTGCAGGTTAGATTTGAGAAAACAAGTAAATGCACTATTTTTTTTTTTTTTTTTTTTTTTTTTTTTAAAGCATAACCTAAAACTATACTTTAACAAGATACAAATTTAAGGTGTTAGATGTGGACTTAAGACTGTGTGTGTGTGTGTGTGTGTGTGTGTGTCACGATAAAGTAAATAAAACTGACAATTTTGATGCCATTCCTGTGCAACCAAGCTAGGCTATACCGCCCTGGAAACCGTAATATTAAATAACAAGTACCGGTGTTGGTTCTGTAGTATGAACAGAATCTTCCAAAGGGATGTTAAACTTCTTCTTCTCCATTCCAAAAAGACTAAACAGGAGATTGTAAATTTAAAATGAAACTAAACAAATACTTTAACAGCAAAAGCTTTTGTTTTTCACTTTCTCCCTGGTCGCAGCCATGACAGTCCCAGCCAGCCACACCCAACAGATCTAAGAGAGAATCGATGAAACACAGGCTTGGATGGCAGAAACAGTACACGCTGAATTAATTTTTGGATTTTCGTCAAATACACAAATACATTACTAAACGTTTCAATTTACACCATCCTTGCTATGACTAAAATGTATTAGCAGCAAAGTATATTAGCAACAACAAGCAGCTAGAGAAGATATGACAGCAGACAACGATTAAGCAAAATAGATCTAATCTAGCCAGGCCCGATATAGCGCGCTTTAGAAGCTGCAACTTCATGATTTTTAAATGTTCAGGTAAATGTTAAAATTTGTGAAAACCTTCAGCAAAACCCGAAGTCATACTCTTGCCTTCTCTTTGACAGCTATATGTTTTTTTGACCGATAGATGGTGGTGTTGGTCTACCAGTGCTTGCCAAAGCAGTTCAGTGAACAGGTGGTGTCAGAAGAGCATGTGATACGAAGGTTTCACAGTTTGAAAAACGTTAACAACGGTTGGAAAAGTGTACTACCATCAGGGCTGTTTTTATTTATTTATTTATTTTTACATTTAAGTATGCATTTATTTATTTTATTTTTTTACTGGGATTATATCTTCACCACAAACATAGAGTTGAATAGGTTTTTTGTAAGCAATAACTACTCAAACACTACAGTCTGGTTTCACAGACCCAGATTAGCAGTAGTCTTGGATTATTCAATGTTCATTTACAGTGTGTAAGGTAATTCAAGACCAGTGCCAATCGGGCTGTGAAACCAGCTGTACACCATCAGTTTTTTACTCAAGATCATATTTTTTACAGGAAAAAAAGCACTGTTTTTAAAAGCATTGAGCTAATGACAATGTGTGTAATTTGGTGGCAGGTCTTTTCTGACGTTTCATTTCCAAACTGTACTGTGAGTATTTACAGTTTGTGTGCATATGCGTACTTTCTTGTAATACTATTTAGTTGTTTCAAGTCTTAGTGTTTATATTGGGTTATTATATATACTGCTTCCACTGAACTATGCAGGTCTGTAACTGTGCTTCCCACGTGCAGGTACTGCTTAGCCTGCTGTAGAGTGTTCCCCTATATTGGATTATTGGTGCAACTTTGTGCACCTGGCAGGAGCCAGGGGTAGCGGGGCTGATAGTGGCCACCGATTGGTTGGAGTTAACCTACAATGTTGCAATATTGTAAGGGTTGTTTAACCCCCTCCCTGCCACCCAATATTCCACACACATCCGTGCACCAGCAGGGCGCTCACCCAGCCACACTGCCACACCAAGTCATTTCAATATATATTTTTTTCAAACTATTTTCCTTTGTTTCATGAATATCACACTTACTTGATGTAAACCAAGACAGGTTCGGTCATAACTCTCTTCTAAACCCTGTCTCTTCATTAATTGCTCAGGCTCAGCATTTGTTGGTAATTTAAAATGAGCTTTTCTTGCTCTTTGTCCCACGGAGAGTACCATCACAACAGCCAAAGCTTACTTCATGGATGAAAAGTAGAAGGAAATCAGGGTGGAGGGAATCAGATGTTTGAAGAACAATCACATGTACAATTTAAAAGGGAAACATAATGGAAAAGAGCATTGTAATATTGACTGTGACAAATATAAAACTTTGAATATGTTTCTGATTCTCTAGTACACCTGTGTGTTTGGGCTCCAGTTAGACTCCAGTTAGGATAGACTTCAGTACATGGGGGCACAACAGCCTCAGTTAGAAGCTGTCCTTCACACCCTGGCTGGTTTTCCTCAATGGTGGACATGGTGGAGGAGGGAAACTGGTCTGGAATCCCAATGTTCATCCCCATACAGTAAAGTAACAGGTGGTATTATCTTACATCAGCTCCCCACCCTTCCAGCTCAAGGATTAGTCTTATAATGACCCAATTTAATGTAACATTTATACAGGGATAATGAAGCGTGATGTTCTGACGGTGCCTGTGAATTTCTGAGGAAACCGCAAACCACAGCCTCACTGTATTAGAACACAGCTGTTAGACTACCCCAGTCCCCCCAGAGACTGGTTTCATTTTCCTGAGTTTAATGTGAAGAGAGGCACTCAGTGGATTCATCATTGGACATGTTTCTAATACACTTTTGTTTATCTAATACTGTTGATAAGTTAATATATTGTTTATTACTATATTGTTAGGCGTACTTTGGGTAGGCAGAAAACCCCAAAGTGTCAGCTGAAGATTTCTGTCACCCGAAGTACAAACAAAGGTGGTCATACCATTTTTTTTCAAAATGTCATTATTTTTTATGTGTAAGACGGATAGCGACATATTGAGGTAGCATTTTATTTAGTTATTGTTGGTGATCTAAAATTTGCAAGCCATTATTTGAATAATGTATTCACTTTTTTTGTGTGTTTTTGCACACATATCTTAAACTGATCTGAATGAAATGGTAATAACTACATACAGATTTTGATAGGAGTTCTGTCCTTGAGAACCAATGCTTTTAATTGGCTTCAGTCCCTGATTTTAGCAAATTATTATTTACTCAACTGATTCAGTGGGAATTGAGACAAAAGGCTGGATTACTTTGGCTAATGAGAAAGAAATGGATATCTGTACCCATTACTACTAATCATTATAGCCCTTAGTTTTTCTTTTAGATGTTAATGGCTCCCAGCTCTACTATGTAATAACATAGGGAGAGCACCACACACATCAAACACCTCTGGCAAGACAAATGTACTTGGCCCCATTCTAAAAAAAGTTACCAATGTGTCCAGAACAATTACATTTCTGGCAGTGCCTTATGTTAATTCCCATCCACATCAAAACCACTTGAGATGTAACAACATAATAACATACTACAGTAGTTGGCTGGTCGTTTTGATGTTGTACTTGATCCCAATATGCCTCCAGCCCAGTGTATTGACAGAGCAGAGACACATGACAAGCTAATACCAGACAGCGCAGCAATATTTATATACCATTATTTATCATTTAACCCCCCTCCCCATGGAGTGCTCAATGACCTCTTAAAACTATACCTTGCCTTGCAAAAGACAAATACTTTCTGAAGTTGATTAGATAACAGTGAAGAACAATAACCCTATCTGAACTCTATATAACTATATACATCAAGCCACAATGCCACTGCTGGCAAACACACTTGTCATTGTGACATTCATACCTGCAAAGGACTAAAAATCAACCAGATGTTATTGGCAATCTTTCTTATGAACTTATTATCTGAGCTATCCTACCAAGTGGCTGCTTTAGCTCTGTCTCAAATCCATCCAACTTCACATATAAAAAAAAAAAAAGGAAAAATACTATTGGGCTTACATTAGCAGACCAGTCTATTACAATGAAGAAGCAGTAGCAAAATATGAAAATGTTAATATTGTAGTTGCATTTGTACATCCACTGCCTGAGTAGAGAACCATCGGAACTATCAGAGATACAAGGTGTAATTTAATGGACACTTAAAATCTTCTACATTGTCTTAATATTTAATATATTACCATCTTAATATCATGTAATGTGTGTTCTCTAAATGATCTCAAGTGACATTTCTGGAGTTACCCTAGGTTGCCCTAGGAGGGTGCAGCTATAATTTCTGCCCCCTCTGAAACTGCCGCAACTGTGAGATTGTAACTGGAAAATATTTATACAAAATCACAGAAATTACAGCCGTACATCCAATGAGATCATTTTTCAAACCACTTCACTTAAAATGATTTAGAACACATATATTAGAATATTAAACAGGTATAATAATGTAGAACTTTAAAGTATCCCTTTAACATATCAAGGGCAGGTTAAGATGGACTAGTACAGAGTCGCCATATTACTACTAAGTTATGAATAATACGTCACTGTTACAACGTTTTTCCTGCTTGCACATTATAAATCACCTGATAACTGTATAACTCTATTCATGCCGTTTTCAAAATACTGTTAACACCCCCCCCCCACTTCCCTCAAAGCAGAAGCAATGTGATGACATCAACTCCACTAATAACTGCATGCTCCATTAGCTCACACAAACGCTCTCTTTTTATTTAGACAAGAATAAAATCTGCTACATCTGCACCCAAGCTCAGAGGTTCAATATGCAGCAGCCTCTCTAAGGCAATTTTAATTGAAGACAAAACACACAACAGGATACTTGTTGGACTATTTCTCTTCGGCACCAGGGAACTCCTGTTCCCTTTGTCTGTGGGACAATCCCTCCCTGGCTGCCAGGAGTTTTGGTTGGTTTGTTGGTTAAATGGATGGATGGATGGATTGAAGAAGTGGATCTCTCTATTGTAGTAAATCTGGTATACATCTCTGCACTGTAGTAAATCTGGTATATATTTCGGTACTGTAGTAAATCTGGTATATATCTCTACTGTAGTAAATCTGGTATACATCTCTGTACTGTAGTAAATCTGGTATATATCTCTGCACTGTAGTAAATCTGGTATATAGCTCTGCACTGTAATAAATCTGGTATATATCTCTACTGTAGTAAATCTGGTATATATCTCTGCACTGTAGTAAATCTGGTGTATCTCTGTACTGTAGTAAATCTGGTATACATCTCTGCACTGTAGTAAATCTGGTATATATTTCTGTACTGTAGTAAATCTGGTATATATCTCTACTGTAGTAAATCTGGTATATATCTCTGCACTGTAGTAAATCTGGTATATATCTCTACTGTAGTAAATCTGGTATATATCTCTGCACTGTAGTAAATCTGGTGTATCTCTGTACTGTAGTAAATCTGGTATATATCTCTGCACTGTAGTAAATCTGGTATATATCTCTGTACTGTAGTAAATCTGGTATATATCTGCACTGTAATAAATCTGGTATATATCTCTGTACTGTAGTAAATCTGGTATATATCTCTGCACTGTAGTAAATCTGGTATAATCTCTACACTGTAGTAAATCTGGTATATATCTCTGCACTGTAGTAAATCTGGTATATATCTCTGCACTGTAGTAAATCTGGTATATATCTCTGCACTGTAGTAAATCTGGTATATATCTCTGCACTGTAGTAAATATGGTATATATCTCTACTGTAGCAAATCTGGTATATACCTCTACTGTAGTAAATCTGGTATATATCTCTGTACTGTAGTAAATCTGGTATATATCTCTGCACTGTAGTAAATCTGGTATATATCTCTGCACTGTAGTAAATCTGGTATATATCTCTACTGTAGTAAATCTGGTATATATCTCTGTACTGTAGTAAATCTGGTATATATCTCTACACTGTAGTAAATCTGGTATATATCTCTGCACTGTAGTAAATCTGGTATATATCTCTACTGTAGTAAATCTGGTATATATCTCTGCACTGTAGTAAATCTGGTATATATCTCTACCGTAGTAAATCTGGTATATATCTATGCACTGTAGTAAATCTGGTGTATCTCTGCACTGTAGTAAATCTGGTATATATCTCTACAGTAGTAAATCTGGTATATATCTCTGCACTGTAGTAAATCTGGTATATATCTCTGCACTGTAGTAAATCTGGTATATATCTCTACTGTAGTAAATCTGGTATATATCTCTGCACTGTAGTAAATCTGGTATTTATTTACTGCAGTGAACACTTCCCCCTAGTTCAGGTGACTGATGGACATCACAGTATCATTTTTCTAAGGACCCATCCTGTGTTCTTCAAGTTGTGTAGCACTGAAGGCCATTTAGCAATTACAGTCATGCGTCTGAATCAACCCTGAGGCAATGTTGCTTTTCCATTAACAGGTCATTGTGGGGAAAAGAAGAAAACTACATCACTTTTAATCTCTTGTATGAATGATATAGAGTATTTGTAATTTAACGTACAGTTCTGTAAGAAATAATGGAAATGTATTATATCTTAACTATTATTAAGTGGAAACATATAAAGTCAATGCCTTCAAAAAGTAAAATTGAACACCACTGAATTTATAAAAGCAATTTCACCAAGTCCTGTTGTAAAGGGTGATATTCTCAAAACAACAGAGCAGCTTCCTGAATGTCAATCTGTATTTATAGCATCAAAACAGAAAAAAATTAATTAATGGTTAAATAACTCAGAAATTTAAACTTCGTAAACAGAACCCACAATGTTTCCTAGGGTTATTTCCAGAAGATAATTACTTAAAAAACAAAGCTAATCACAGGAAAGAGCTGCGGCTTTAACAATCTTGTCTTGCAATATTACTACTGCCAACAGATCACACTGTTACAGTATAAAGGATGCCAGCGTAGTAGCTGTTGGCATTACAATCTTTCCATTGCAACAGTGCATCATTGCCAGTGGCCCAGTTTCAAGTAAGGGATCTTGTTTCTTCAGTCCTCAGCCCTGCTGGCAACAATGAGCTCCCCTCTTGCTCTCCACAAGGGCATGTCCTGACTGATGAACCATCTGACAGTGGCAATGACAATAAGGATAACAAACCACCCCGGAAAAGCTAAGTGTGGGATGTTTAGTCTCATAGCCTTTTCATCAGCAACATGTAATTCCTACTGTTGGCAGCTCTGTCTTCATTCCAACCCTGCCTGGTGGGTAGGTGGCAAATGAATTCTCTTTCCTTATAGAGATTTGCCATGTCACTTAATCTTTTTTTTAAAGAAAGTTTGCCTTTTGATCAGTGTTAACTAGTTAATATGAAACCCCAGTGGTTCAGATGAATGAAGAAGGCCTCCAGATCTATTTTAGTCTGTCTTCTTCTTCTTCACACAGACACACGAGACACCCACCCGGGGCCTTTTGGTTCTTCATTATATTAATGGCCTGCTGTTTTATTTTCATATAGGCTCAATAGCTCCTTACCACAAACATGCTACAGCATATGAGCTAATTTGATGTGACAGCCACCGTCCCCCCACACAGATGCTGGCGGTTGAGGATGCGTTGAGCTGAGGGAGGGATGGAAGCTGAGTCAGAGCTGTACCTCCTTGTCAGATCTCCCGTTGCTCAGGCCCTCTGTGATGAGCAGACTTTTTACGCTAACTGTAACAGTCAAAACTTCATCCCTCCCCCACTTTTGCCCTTCTTTTACATACACACACACACACATTGGTGTACAATATGCTTTAGCTCCCGGTGGCATCCTGTGGCCATTTAATTAAAGCGCTTCACAACTCTAGGACATCTGCTCGAGGGCACTGTGGCAGCTTCTCAATCGCAGCGTGACCCACCGTGGCAACTCGAAAAACAGCCTTGCCATACGAGACTTGCAGCCCCAGGGCAGATGGTGCAAAGGCTCGTCTGAAGGCATGCTTGTGCCCGCACGACCTTTGGCAAGGACTGGCATACACGTGTCACTCAATACTGTGCTCAGCATATTCATGCCAGATGAGCAAAAAAGTACTGAATGTCACACTTTTTAAACTGTTACATAAATGGATATTTTATGCCATCTACGTTTATGGAATATTTAATTTCTGTTAAGATCACTATTTGCTATGCTTGCTAACCACTTCCTCAAGCATGTAATTTTTTAACCTTTTCCAAAGTGAACGGCATTTCATTACTTCAATGTACGTGGCAATAAATTAACTGTAAAATGCCTTTCAATTAGTTTTCAATATTTGTTCTTTCAGAATTTGGCATTGTGATGTTGTCGCAGTCATTTGATAATGACCAGATTGTAGTCTAACTCATTGGTTACAGATAGCCGCACTGTCCAGTAGATGACACAAAACAAAAGCAAAGGACAGTTTTGAAATGGAAGAGTTGAACTAAATTTAATCTCAATTAATGGGTGCAGGCATAGACACTGTATGTGTCACTTTTTAGAGCTGATCAATAGAAAGTACAATGGAGAATGCAGAATCAGAATGTAAGCCATGACAACGGCATTCAACTAGACTGAATGAAAGCCACTGTTGGGGGATAGCATGGGCTCTGCTGTGTGCACCTAAGATCAAACTAAGCCACTCCATTGAAGTGAATGGGCACATGTCCATGGTGTGTACATTCATTATATATTCAACACTATATTAATCATACATCTGTATGAAGCAATTAATAATATAAGACTTACTGGAAAAACACTTGCCAAGATGTTTCTCGTAGCAAGGAAGAACTTTTACACAGTACAATTGTGACACCCTTTAGAAACCCCAACAATAATGATATCATTTTTCAGTAATAAACTTTAGGTCTAATATGAGTCAACACATCTCAGGGGAAATACACAATTTCAAAATAGCTATTGGTGAATAGCTTTCATTCTATTTTGTTGTATGTACTCAAGTAAAATTAGACATTGAATAACTATACCATACCATACCAACTGCGTTTATACCGCGACCTTCATGTGCAAGCACCTCAGGGCATTTTTCAAAAATAAACAGCACATCCAAAAAGCTCCACCCTGCTCATAAGTGAAAGGCCAAATTGGAGAGATATGTTTCGAGCTTAGATTTAAAAATACTGACAGACTCAGTAATTTGGATAAAAAGTGAGGGCGGTTGAGAACTAAAAGCCCTCTCACCATGGGTTTTTAATCAATTTCTTGGAATTAGCAAGAGACCATCCTTTCAAAGCGTGAGCTGGTTTGTAGGGAACAAGCAACTCACGCAGACAGGCAGGGCCAGAACCATGAATAGCCTTATAAGTGAAAAGCAGTGTTTTGAAATCAATGTGCTGCTTCATGGAAGCCAGTGGCCTTAAAAGTGGGGAAATGGCAAATAGACTAAGTGTGTGTAGATATTCTTGCTGCAGAATTCTGTATTAGTTGCAACCTATTGAATGAGGGATGGGGGAGACCAGCAAACAAGAAATTATATAATACATAAGCATGAATAAGTGTCTCAGAGTCAGCCTGGGACAGCATAGGTCTTGATTCATATTTTATATTTCTCAGGTACCAAAAAGAAATCTTAGTAATTGAACGTAAATGGTCCTCATAACTCAAAGGAGGATCTTGAATAACTCCCAGGTTCCTGGCATTTGAGGCAGGAACCAAAAGGCTACCATCGATAGCAAGGGAGGGAGCCGTGCCAAGGTGATGCCATGACTGATAAGTAAAACCTCAGTTTTCCTTGAATTTGATTTAAGAAAACTCTGGGACATCCATGTATGCACCTCCGATAGACAACTGGATAGCAAAGAGAGCACTACATCTGTGTTGGGTGGGAGTGGAAGTTAAATCTGAGTGTCATCTGCTAAAATTTTTTAAATCAAATTAGAATTCTGAAAAAAAAAAAAAAAAACAGCGACAACATATAGAGACTGAAGATTATGGGTCCCAAAATGTATCCTCCATGCACACCACAGCATATTTCCATGCAACTGGAGGAGAAAGTACCCATAGTTACAAACTGGTGCCGCTGAGTAAAATAGGTCTCAAACCACGAAAGGACTACCAGACTGTCCTGTGTGGGACTCCAAGTGCTGTTTTATTTTTCTCTTTTATATCTAACAAGCTGGTCAGTTCTACAACTTAAGCAGAAAGAATGCCTACTCTATATGTACAATAAAGATTAAGGTGATTAAGGTAATTATTTTAATTGAGCAGGTACTTTGAACTGTTTTTATAAGACACATAAGATTATAAGATATTTAAAGATTTGGCTGCTGCTAAATGTTTAGTAACCATTCTTGGAAGTCTGCCCTTTGCAAATTGCAGCTTGGCTGTCACTCTTTGGCTGTCCGTTGGCGTAACCCCTTACCCCCCGGTGTGTTGGTTGTGTAAACCTGTCAGACCCCTGCCCGCAACCTGCCAAGCGGCAGTTTCCGAGCAGTCACACTGCCGTTAGACCAGCCCCCCAACTCATGGCACAGAGTCAGTCCGCCACTGTTCCGCAACCCACAGAACAGATGAAGCTGCATCTGCTGAGCTGGCTGCCTTCTCCAGCACCATGCTGGGATGCCAGATGCTGCTGCTGATGTCCTCAGCCTGCCAGAAGCCCCCCTCCATTCTGTGCCAGCCATGTACCCAAATATTTTTATTTAGTGTTAGTGGTACTGCCTTCTTTCTTCTCTTCTCTTCTACTTATACTTATACATACTGTTTCAATAGTTCTTCTGGGACTTTTTTGACATCAACTGAAAACTCTTCTTCATCCCTAACTTTAAAAAAGGCAACCTTAAATATTATAATAAACACAGGCACTTTTTTAGGACTCTGTTACTAAATGTATGTTGCTCATGGAAGCTGACTGAAGAACACCTGGGTAATATTCATTATTATAAAATATCAAAATTCAGACCAGTAAAATTATCAGGCTGAACAGAATTGCAACACAGTGAATTTGAAAGAAACATTGCACAGGAATGTAAATGATGTAGTCCACAGGTACAATATGGTACACTACCATGGCAATGAATCAAGTAGGAGCACCTGCTTAATGAAGGGTTATCTACTTACAGCCTTAGTAAACATGAGCTGATGGTGCTGGCCAAGTGTAATCATTCCTGAGGTTAGCAGGCCCTGCAACTCAATTATTTAATACATGCAACTCTTTGGAATAAAACAGCAAAATATTGAACTCTGCCATTAAATCGTTTCCAATGCAATATTACAATTGATGATTCTAGAATGACAGATGTGTTTAGCTTATTGTACACAGACAGGTCTGGCACATACAAAAGGCCTACAGTACTCTGACAACTGGTATTCTTGGCATAAAATGACCTTAATTTTTGTCCAGTAGTACTGGAGACAAATATGTGCTTTTTTGAACTGAACTATAGCATTAATTCAATTGAGCTCATCTTGGGCTCTAGGTATAACTGTATGGTAATAATTTCATGTTTAGCGATATAACTGAATCTTTAAGGTTGTGTTTTCTGGTTGGGCTGGATCCATGCTGCTACTGCTTAATAAATATTGTCTCTCTGTATGCTCTGTTTGGTTGAAATTACTTTGAATGTTGTATAATGGTTCATTCTAGTATGAAACCAAAATAGAAAGTATCATCACTGTAGTACCATTCTACCAGTGACTTAAATACTAATCATAAAATCAACTCGTTCATAGCCTGTGAAGATTACACAAAAAAAAGAAAAGAATGGCATGTTAGTTAACTGTCTTGAATCGGGCCTTTGTTCTAATGAAAATATCTATCCCCCTGTATACTGTATATGGTTCTGTCTTAGAAATATAGACTGATACTAGTGGAGCCCACAGAAGTTGTTATTATGGACAAGATAACCCTATATGCACTTCTAAATGGTGCAGTCACTGAGAAACAATGTTTGTCTTAGATGAGGGGGAATGGACCTGGGGCAGCAAAGATATACCTAGCGTCCAGCGGCTTTGCTGTTCCTTCTCTGTATGAAAATCATAAAACAAAAAATTAAAAAATCCTTTACGTTCCATTTATATATCCCATCAAGACCTGGGACGACAAACACGTTAATGAATTTTCAATGATGTGATACAGAAAAACAAATCAGCACTGACAGGAAAGGGGAATCTATGGCACTGATTATGTAAGAAATCATGAAATTATCTTGGAATAAATAGGTCCTACTTCAATAATAGTTAAACACGTTGGACACTACGCTGAAGCAAGTGCACAGGTAAACTGAGAGAAATAAAAGAAACGCAGGATGAAGAAGAAGTTGTTCCATTGTTGTCCTAGATTGTTTCTTGCGTGTTGTATACCATTGAAATTACAATCCCTTAAATCCAGACAGTTTGTGATTTTATTAACCACTAAAAACATGACCATGTTTATTTTGTGTTTCAGGTATTTTCACTTTATTGAGGCTGTGATAATGAATGAGAGAGAATGAGGAAGCGGGAGAGGCAGAACAAACATAACAAACAGCAGCAAGGGTCTAAGAGTGATATTCAGACAAGGTGCCTTTTTTTATGAAAACAGTTGTTCCCCTGATATAAAGCTACTGTTACCAAGTCCCATGCCAATGCTGCTCCCAGTGTGTGCACTCACCACTGCAGGTCTGTTCTCAAGTTGTTGCAGGGAGCTAGCCGTATGATGACAATTAGCAGCAGTTAGAGAGCACAGATGAGACTTGCAGAGAGGCAGGTGGTGAGAACAGGGACACAATTAACAAACATACTGAAAGTCCTGGCTAATGAGGAAGGGAAAAGCTCAGGGGTGGAGTGGGAGCAACATGTCAGCAATTGGAGGGAATAAAGTAGGGGACAGGAGGGCACAGAGGAGGGGATTTGGAGAGAGTGAGGGTGGGTTGAGGACCAAGTAGAAAGGGCTAGAAAGTGTGTTAAAAAAAAAAGACAGAGTGAAAAGTACAAAGATATAATAACATGGAAAATGAGATATATACAAATGGAGACAGAGATTAGAAAGAAGAAAATAGCCCAAAATAAGTGATTTAATGAAAAAAATGACAATGGAGACAATATATACTTTAACAGATTAAAGAGATCTGCTCTGAAGTACAAAGGCACATGTACATTATGTTACTGGATATATATATATATATATATATATATATATATATATATATATATATATATATATATATATATATATATATATATATATATATGTGTGTGTGTGTGTGTGTGTGTGTGTGTGTGTGTAAGTATACAGTTACTCATAAATTATTCAAAACAAAGTTGTTTTGTGTTATTATGATATTGTTAAGTTGGTTCTATCTCTTTTATCACTTTTGTTTATTTTATCACCAGTTTCAATGATTTAGTAGCACCACTACAATATTAATCCAATTTACCCCAGAAAGTAGTGGTAGATTTATCTGTACTATGTCTCCCGTCATATTTATGAATACTTACGATATGATCTTTTCTTTGTGCGATTTGTGAAATCACATCCAGAACATCAAGGGAAATGTAGCTGTGCAAGCAGCCATCTTGAGGTCTTAAGAAAGCCTCAGATACATTGTGGCATATTCAGGTAGTTTATTAATGGTATTTGATCATACTCTTCCCTTGGTAGTTTTTATTTTCAACTCTCTCTAGTCTTAACAAATTAAAATGATGTACTGTTGTGTGGAGTTTATTCTGTTTACCTCATCTATGGACATGTTTTTTTCCACTGCTTGAGCCATTAACTTGCACATGCTGAGTATATTGTTGCATGCTGACAAGCTGTTTGTACCTTTAAGTAACAAGTGAACCCCAAGAGCCTCTCTGTATATAGTACATATATCTACAGGTAGAACCAGAGGACATCTCTGGAGAAAAACGAATCTCCCAGCGATGCAGTTGTATAGAGGTGTAATTTACACATGTATTTTTCACCCTGTTCAGCCTAATTGCCCATAACTGTTACTGTAAATTAGAACCTGTTTTTTTTCTACTAAGTTAGCTTTGACTCTGAATGACTAATTAGAAGGTGTAATCCGTCATATCAGTCTTTAAGAAGAAAAAACAAGTCAACCTGTATTATTCAGAGGAAATGACCTCACCAGCTATCTCAAGAGGAAATCATCCCGCCCACATGCAGCATGACACAAAATGAAATAAAACCTTTTCAAATATGCAGCTTATTTCCTTTCATTTCTAGACCAAGTCACATCTACCACTGACAATTTCTGCTTCAAAACGCAATAACAAACAAGAAGATGCGTGGTTGTACACTTGCTCAGCATATGCCTTTAACCACCAGAGAAGCAGGCTGTCTCAGTACAATACACACCTTTAATTGTGTTTATCAAATGTTAAGTTAGATATCGAAATTTGTATTGTTTACATATATATTTATATGTTTGCTTGTTCATTTTGGATTGTTTACTGATATAATAATAAAAAAAACTAATACTATTATAAATAAATACGTCAAATAAAATAAAGGGTGGATGTTTTTTTTTTTTTTTTTTTCAGTCTACAAAAGTTTTATCCACAGGATGTGTAAATCAAATCAAACATCTTTAATGAAAGCCTGACATGTAAATCAACAGTGCCTACAATGGGCCAGTAGATGTTGCTATTGATTGCTGGTAGTTACACAGATATACTAAAATGATCTTATCCTGGGCATCAAAATAGGAGACCACTTGATTTATTGGTCATGCTTTTTTTGTTTGTTTGTTTGTGTATATGTTTATTAACTGTTAACAAACAGTTAATAAACATGTTAATGTACATTATTTATTTTCTGTTAACTGTTAGCTAATAATATAAAATAGGCCAGCTAAAATTGCAAACACCACAGCCCTATGGATGATCAATCAAACACTAGAGCCCAACGGATTATCAATATCCAGTCGATCATATGCTTGAAATCAGGTTTAAATTAACCTTAACCTGAATCTATCCCTAACCCAGAGCTAAAAATAAGCAATGCTTTTTAACAATTAATAAACTAAAAAAGGCCCTTAAAATAAATTGTGACCGATTTATTTTTTCAAGCGATATATAATTAACAGTGCTGTAAATAGAACTCTAGTAACCTATAGAATTTTTCATCTATTCAAGAAAGTTAACTGCTTAACTGTTACTATTAAGTAGTGCTGACTGTATGAGAAATAACGATTCAAATTGTGAAGTTGTTTATATTTTACTAAAATTAAAATAATTTCACATTGTTCAGTAAAAATAAAAATACAACTTAGTAATACAATTAGACTTTTTTTTTTTTTTTAATAGCAGTGTCTTTTTTTATGTTATATTAACAAAGATTTCTCCCCAAAACTTTCAGACTGCTATTAAAAAGTATCAGGCCACAAGACAATATGGTGGAAATAACAGACACAAATGAAAAATGCCATTGCAATCGCTTTGATATTTCTGATTCAGTAAATCCTGTCTAGTTTATTTGACACACTGTCAAATTCATATTTGTATGTTCAGGAGCTCCAAAAACAATTATTCAATGTCATTTGATGCCAAAGTTGCTAATTTAATACTTTATATACTATATTTCTAGATACCACGTAATTGGAAGTCATTTAAATATCTTTTTGCGCAATTGGTTATCATCATGCTTAAGTTAGCTATCGCTTTTGAGAAAAATGTCCTAAGTTTAATAAAATTGCATTAAATCATCCTGTAAGCCTACATATCTTTCAAAATAAGACGCCATCATTTTTTGTGATGAAGGTCAATCAATAAAGGGTTTTTTTCTTGTTTTGTTTTGTTTTTGCATTGTGTAATATAAAGAGCTGCACAGGGGGGAATTGCTCTTATATTTTACCCCAAAACTTTATCCTAACCTTCAAATCACTCTCAGATTACAAACTGGCTATTCAGTGGGAGGGTTGAAATAAAATTTTCTTTACAAAAATGTGGATTCATCTGGATAATCTGCATAATTAGTAGCCATCACATAAAAATAGACATTGTAAAATTAACTAAAACGACTGGCAAATAATTGAAGGGTTTTATAATATGGTTGAATACGGCGGCTCATTGATACCGTTGGGGGAAAAAAAAATCTTTGTTATGTTGAGATCACAAGACCATTTATGACGAGATAACGGAATGGCAATATGGAAATCCTGAGTTACATGATCTTGTGATCTCGACATAACAGAGGTGTTTTAATGAACCACCATAGTTAAAAGATTATCACCAGGTTAAATTAACTGGTGGGATCCATAGCTTTTCTGTAGCGCAGAATTCATGTTAAACACTATGTATTAATAATAATAATAATAATAATAATAATAATAATAATAATAATAATAATAATAATAATAATAATCAGAACACATTGTAATAACATTTATTTAACAAACTGTATACCAAAAAATAAAGCCCCCATATATTCTGGCTGTATATCTGTAAAACAAGGAATGTGTTTGGAGCTATTCTATTTAAATTCAGGAAATGGGAGAATTCACAATTTTAGGTTCAGGCTCTGGAGAGCACCTCATCTACATACCCAAAGAGCCTGTTATTCTGCACACACATCCTTTTCACTTTTATTTTTTCATTATGATCTCAATTTAACTCAATCAGTAGCATTCTAATAGTAAACCATCTGATCCCATGAGAGATTAGTGGTATCCCAATGCTTCGCTAAACAAAGGGGTTTATTTAATAAATCTATACACTGATGGGATAGGCTACAGCTATCTATACATATTGTAGAAGCCTTTTTCTATCCTTATAAGCATGTAGATAGTACCAGCTTAGTGGATGTGCCCTGTTTAATTTTTCAGTATAATAATGACATTCTTTTGAGAATTAAAAAAAAAAAAAATGTAAAAAAAAAAAAAAAATTCTGTTTGGATTGATGATGTAATATAAACATCTGATTGCAGCAATTAGAAAGAGGAACATGTTTTTTTTTGACCACGTATACAAAAGAGGGAATTATTTTTTATAGTACCAGGAATAGAATTACTGCTTATTTTAAGGCTAACTATAGATAAGTGGTTGATACAAGTAAGACTGAATCTGTAGCTTATCCCGGGAAGGTACAGGTTGATCAAATCAACAATAAGGATTGCAACTAAGCTTTTGGACCCTTTAATTTGTTGAATTGTGACCCTGCTAACATAAGTTCACTGACCGTCCACCTTAATTAAACTGTGGTAAAGATAATTAAATATAGGTGGGAAAACACAATGGTATATATATATATATATATAGCTATATATATATAATAGTATATATATATATAATATATATCTATATATACGATGAAAAGCTATATTCTTGCTACTTTTCGATATTAATCGTAGCAAAAGCTCATTATTAATCGGTAGCAAAGCTCATTAAACGTCGAATTCCCAAAAAATGATACATTTATTTCGGATAAATGTCGGTAAAACCACTTTTTTTTTTTTTTTTTTTTTAATTTTACAAAAAAAAGCAATTTAGAAATCACCTATAGTTTGTTTAGTTACTTACTGTCTGTCCCGTCTCTGTTACACTCTGAATGCCTAGGGGTCGCTGTCAGTCATCTCAGTGATCTGTTACTATAGTTTTTCTTTTTCGCAAAGGGCGTTTGCGATACGATCAACCAATTGAATATCTGCATTGTCTCTGCGATAGCCCAATCATCAGTTAGCTGGGTGGGACATAAACTGTGTCTGTTTCAATTACAATTACTGACAGTAAGTTTAACCAATAGGAGAGTCAAATATCTGCCAAGTTTTACGCAATTGTCCAATCAAGGTAATCTGCATAAAAATTGAAGCCAATGGGAAAGAGGACATCTGACAGATGTCCAATCATTCGTGAGCAGAGGTGGGGTGTTAATATGCCGGATAAGCACTGAATTTTTCGACCGCAATTGAGAAAAATAATAAATTTCAGTATGTAGAATTTAATTTTCTAGCGCATTTTTTTTTTTATTTCACAAGACAAGGGAAACACCGTAGTTTATTTAGTTACGAATCCACTTTCTCTGAATAATTGTACTGGAGATGAGTGATCTTTAAAACAGAGTAGTGTTGTATAAATATATATATATATACTATATATATATATATATATATATATTATATATATATATATATATTATATGCAATGTAAGATAAGACACATTATCTCGAGAAGGCAATGTTTAAGATAAGACCCTCTGAACAGTCAGCGTGACCGCAAACATCCAAGTAAGATCAATTTATGCCCGTGCCCAAATTACTTTGAGGACCATTGCACTAGACGAATGGCCGCCTGCCTTTCATTAGTTCTGTGCAACTATCTAATGTTTTGTTCAGTGCATATTATTTTTACTCGTAAATTTATGCTATAAATGCTGCATCTTCTACGGTTTATTTGAGTTTTTTTTTGTTTGTTTGTTTTTTTTATTTCTCTCAGATCTTTAACT